>NC_138780.1:19726152-20203652 GCF_965119305.1 Pelophylax lessonae
CCTCTTTCTTTTATACCCTGAGCTACAAGCTATATTTAGAGGATCCTTGCATATCTACAGGAACCTGGAGTATAAGAGACCAAGCGCAGATTGATTCTTGCTGGCGTACGCCAACAGTAATCCACGGCATCTGGTAAGTGAGCCATCTTACCATTCAGCACCCGAGGTGAAGTGGAGGGTCACACCACTACTACATCAGTACGATTTTTTCACTGAAAGGACTTTTTTGCACCATTGCACTTTCTTCTTTCCAGCACTATAATATGAACTTTACATAAACCAGTGGAGCAACACCTCTGGTTTCTTCTATAAATTTATTTTTGCACGTATTATAATTTATTGCAATAAGGTTTCTTAAATATTATGGTTATTAATATTAATACAGATTGATGGGTACACCTTTTTATTGAATATCATTGATTTTTATTGAATAATATTGAAATCTTCACATTAATTCTTAAGATAATAAGTATATTATCATGCACAATATTTGTATATTTATAATATTTGTATTTTTCTAAGTTTATTTCTAGCACGATATGCACTTTATGGGTGGTATCCCTACACCCATATAGATAAGTATATCACTATATTGTCGCTATATTTATATAATTTTTGCACATAGCACATTTGCACAATATAAATAGTATTGGGGCTGACCAACCCCCTACCATCAGAGGTTAGCGCAGTTATCTCCCCTACACACTTATTCTATGTTGTCTAGTAACTATTTAAACTGACAAGGAGGCCTAACTCACATACTTGCCAACTGTCCCGTTTTTGCCGGAACAGTCCCGGCAAATAGGAGCCTGTCCCGGGTAATTTACATTGTCCAGGGAATGTACTTATTTACACTTTGCACTTACTTATTTACACTTTGCACTTTATTTATATTCACATATTCCATTTTTTGTATGGTCACACCTGAGCACATTTGATACTTTAGAATTGCAGGGAATTGTGATGAGAATTTTGAACTTTAGGCAGAAGTAGTGCAGCTGAATGGGAGAATTACGTATTCCAACTCAGCTACTTTGGCCTCAAGTTTAAAATTCCCTATTCAATTTAATTTTCCTTTATTGAGTAGACCCTATAATCTGATGATAAGTAGGTGGAGATGAATTATGTAGAGTGGGCGGAGCTTCAGGGAAGTGGGTGTGGTACGTAATTGATAGCTGTGCTGCAAAGTGTCCCTGGAAATTTTTTTCAAATGTTGGCAACTATGATCTCATACTTGTCAAGAATCACATCTGAAGTACATTTTGAAGTTCGTAGCGGAGCCGCGTGATTATTTGGCTCTTCCCGCCCTACACCAGTAATGACCCACCCTGTAGCTGGATCCAAATGACACCATCACACCTGTAACTTTTACAATAGTTTGTATTAAAAGAGGAGTATGGTCAAAAATGTTTTTGGTCGTACTTCTCTGTTGGGTAACAGGAATGCACTTACTTGTTCTCTACTGTGACCCAGAATCAGCCAACAGCAGGCTAAATCTCAACGTGAATTGCCATCACAAGGCCGCTCCAGGCTCAGGAAGGATCCTGACCATAATGTTGGGGTCCACCCAGATGCCTGATCTGCAGCTGACTCAGCCTCTCAGTGCACAACTGAGAGCCACAGCCAGTTGCTCCCATCTCCTCCCTGGCCCGGCACTCAAATGAGCACTGGAGGGGAAGAGCAGAGACTGACAGCCACCACTCTCTGCTCAGAGCAGAGTGAAAACTAATAGAGTGACCAAATTTCCAAACTGCCATTCAGGGACACTACACCTTCCAAAAAAATCAGCTTATGCAAGTGCACACTCTACCCAGAGTCACTGATCACACCCCCAAAAAAGGCCGCCACTTTGCCACTTTATTCACTGACAGTACTTGTCCTGGCCGGCTGAGCCCTGTTTTAGTTGTTCCAACGCTGGTTCTAAACTGCCTGGACACAAGAGGCAGTATTTATGATTTCTCCAATCACAAGCAGGGGGTGAGGATTGTGCCTCTCCAGACATTCCCGGCCAGGAAAAGTAGTGTCAGTAAGTAAAGCGGCAATGTGGCAGCCTTTTTTAGGGGCATCAAATCGGCCGGGGGGGTGGGGGGTGTTGCAATCCGGGACACGTGGTCACCCTAAGAACTAAGCAATCAGCGGTCATATAATTGCCCAACTCTATGCAAATAATTGTACCATCAACAGTATTCCTGCAATGCAGCCTTGCTCCTGCAGAAGTTATTTTACCTAACCACTGATCAATAGTACAGAGTCTGCTGGTTGGATTATTTGTGCAAGTGCTTACTCCCAGGAAGAGAGTATTTGTAATCCCAAGGTGAAAATCAGCCAAATCCCCTTGGTAGACCTCCTTGGTGGACAGTAACAGTGAAAAGAATAATAAAAAAACACTTTAAAGTGACAGTAAACTATGGTTTAAAAATGTATTCTATTCAAGTTTGTGTTCTTAGCTCAAAAAAGTCCCTTCTATTGCTCTCAACCTCCTTCAGATCTCCAAATTTCTTAGAGAAATTTAGAGAAAGTCCTTAGAGAATGACTACATTAATGACTGCATTATTTCTACATGGTCCTACACTGTATGTAGTAATGTAATCACTCTCTCTTGCTTACTCCAGAGATCCTGTATGGACTATGTGATTTGTAGTGTGAATAGAGCAGTGCACATGACCACAAATAACATGCACTCTTGTTCCAAAAAAAAGGAAGTGATGGCGGGAGGGAGTGGTTTAGTAACCCCAGGAGGATGTTGAAGGGGGCAGAAAAACACAGTAAAACAATTTCATGAAAAATGGTTGGTGCATACAGAGGTCAAGTCATTTTGAGACGTTTCATCTGCATGTGTGTCACTTCCACTTGTGGAGGGCATATGTACAGTATATAGTACAGTATAGTGTTGACCTGTGTTACCATGTAAGCTCTTCCTCGGGTCACAACCTCCCTCAATGGGTTCTTAGGGTGCCCACTCATTGTGGACTTTGTTGATTTTAGCTAGTATACTTTGAGGTATGGGCAGCATCACTCACTTATGCACCAATAATTCTCAGCACAACAAGGGACAGCGTAGCCAATACCAGCACAGCCAAATTGAATCCAGTGTAATTTCATGTGGTGAAGAAGATCAAGCCATGTCAACCTCCTGGAGTACTTGTGGTTAGGTGTATGTAATCGAACACTAAAGTCAATGTTTATGGTATTGTGTAAAGTTGTAAAGAAAGAGTAGCGGACAGCTGGCAGAGGAAACAGGTGACGGTGTCAGGTACAGGGGGCCCTGGTAGTGAGAGGACAGGGGTACTTCATATTCCCCATATTTCTATATCCATGATCAGGTCTGTATTGTTGGTAATCATTAGGTCAAGTACCGCATTGTTTCTTGTCGGTGCGTTCAGCATCTGACCCATAAAATTGTCCTGCAGAACATTTAGGAACTGCCGAGCCTTGGCTGAGTGTGCGGTCCCTTCTTCCCAGTCTACAGTATATCTTGATAATTAAAGTCCCCCATTATAATGACATTACCCATCCTTGCTGCCAATCCTATCTGTAAAAGGAGGTCCGCCTCCCCCTCCTCCCTCTGGTTGGGGGGCCTTTAATACGCCCAATATTACCTACTCCATAGTGCCTTCCCTTTTAAGTTGAACCCATAGGGATTCTGCCTCGTCCATAGCTCCATTATTAATATCATCCCTCCTATTTACCTGTACACAGGGCCGGTGCTTCCACTAGGCAAACTAGGGAGCCGCCTTAGGTGCATTGCCACCTAGGGGCTCAGCCATGAGTCGGCACTCTATCTCCATCACTAATGATCCTTGTGAGCTGAGGGGAGAGGCGGCAGTGGGCGAGGAAGAAGGGACAGAGGAAGATGATAGGTGTCTGGGGCAGTGGCAGAACTACCTGGCCTTGGCTTTCCACCGCTGTTTGGGGGGGCCCCAATAGGCAGGAAGGGAGCCCACCGGTGTGCTGCCTGCATGGTGATACTCTTTGGCTGGAGCTGAGTGGCCTAAACCCCGAGCAGGAAGTGATACTCTGCACTGAGCTGGTGCGCAGCCGTTCACATCCCTGGGTCAATATTAAGCAGGGAGCGGAGGAGAGCTGAACCTGAGCCGGAGCTTGGCACTGACTGCTGCTTCTCCATCCACCACGAGTCGGTTTGAGCCGTGGTGAGCGCTGTGGTCCAGGAGAGGAGCGTCCTGGGAAAAGGAATCACGGTGAAGGAGGGCAGAGTGCGGACCACTCTCTTCATACTGCCCAGTGGGTGTCCCCAGAACAGGGGATCGGGGTCCCGGGGTGTGACATGGAGGATCCCTGGTGTGAAAGGGAATCGGGGTCACCAGGTTTGCCATGGTGAATCGGAGTCACCAGGTGTGACATGGGGGATAGGGGTCACTGGGTGTAACAGGGGTTCGGGGTCACCATGTGTGCCCTGAGAAATTGGGGTCCCTTTGTGTGCCATGGGGGATTGATGTCCCCAGGTGTGACATGTAAAAACATCAGGGTCTCTCCGAGTATGACATGGAGGAACATCAGGGGCCCCTGGTGTGACATAGAGAAACATTGGGGTCACTGGGTATGACAGCATGACATTGAAGGATATTGGGGTCCCAGGATGTGACATGAAAAAACATCAAGGTCCCTGGGTGTGACATAGAGGGACATAAGGACATGAAGGAATATGGGGGTCACTGGGTATGACAGCATAACATGGAGGAAGCATCAGATCAGGATCACTGGGTATTACATAGAGGAGTTTTTTACCCTTTCCCTTTTTATTTATTTTTTTTGGGGTGGGGGGGTGCACGTAGCTGGTCTTGCCTAGGGCGTAAAATAGTCTACCACCGGCCCTGCCTGTACACTGTTCTTAATGTACAGACATACCCCTCCCCCTTTTTTACCTTCTCTATCCCTGAATGGTCGCCATCCAATCATGAGAGCTGTTGAACCAAGTCTCAGTTATCCCCACAAAATCTAAGTCCTCCTCAAACATCAGTAGCTCCAGCTCTCCCATCTTGTTGGCCAGGCTTCTGGCATTGGTATACAAACCTCGTAATTTTGACCTATTAGGCTGCTCTTGTTATTTTTCCCCATACCCACCCTGGGTTTAGGAGCTCTGAACACCCTATCGCTAATGTCCCCATTTGTGCCCTCTGAATCTTGCATTCAACTGGCTAATTCTACATCTGTACCCTCCCCCCATCACCTTCTGGCCTTCTCACAGCAGCAATATATCACGTAGTCTCTGCAGCTCTCTAACACACAGCCCAGCTCTGCCCTGGTCTCCTGGAACATGGAGCTCAAAGTAGATCACTTCAACTCTGGGCTTCTGGGAACTTTACTCTGCTGGCTCCAAGCCCTAGCACCACGAGGGCTCACTATCCACAGTCCACCCTTGCCCATTGCTAGGACTGGGTTTGTCAATACTACAGCAGCAACAACCAATGAAGATCCTGCTGTGTGCTCTCATCATTTGCAGTACTGAGGTATTAAAAGTTGTTCATATGAAAAGTTAATTTTCAATATTACTAATATAAAGTATAATATCTAAATAAAACATTTAAATAACAAATCTATTATTACACAACATTGTATTATATTTTCCAATTTGGTACATTGGAGATCATACACTAATGTCATTATTGCCTTGACAGGTGCATCCAGTCTAATGGAAGTTGTAGTTTCTCCCAACTAGGGATGATCGAATGGTTCGGGTCGACTATCGGTTCGGCCCGAACATTGGGTGTTCGAGGTTCGGCCGAATTTAGAACTTTTTGCCCAAAAAGTTCGGAATTCGGCAACCAGAACCGACCAAAATGCAATGGTTCAGGAAATGGGCTTTAAAAGCCAGTGATTGGACCAGAACCATTAGCAAAAGCCAATTGAGGGGGCAGGAGAATGCTAGGAATGTGATTGGAGTGACTAGGGGGTCCCTAGGCCAATCATTAGTGAATATGCCCCCCAGTATATAAGATAGCCCCCGCCAAATTCCTAGCATTGTTATACAGGACATGGAAGAGAGTGGAAGCAGTTCTGTTAATTTTACTTTAAAAGTGTCATTTAGCAATTATTAGTGTGAGAAAAGGGATATCTAGTGTAGTTAGGGTGCTATTTTACACTTTAGTTAGCTTCAAAAATTTAGTTTCTGTAGGGAAAGTGTGAAGTGTCAGGGTGACCGTAATGTAGTGTAGGGTGAACTGACAGTGACTGCTATGGCAGGGTGACCAAACCCTTCCATATCAGGGTGACCGCTATAGAGAAAAGCTAGTTTCTCTCAAGTCACTTTCGCTGCAGTAATATGGCTTCGCCCCTGTCAGCTTGCTTTTTGGCTGCAGGCGTCTATAGTGATTTTTTGAGCACATCTGAACATGTGTATAGGGGGTATATATACACACCCATGTCTGTATATATACACCTGCACATATATAGGTGTGAAAGGAGCAGAAAAAACTACTTGCGCTAATGAAATAATTAACACCCATATAGTTACACTCCTATCACACCTATATATGTCTGGGTGTGTATATACATATAAGTATGTGTGTATATACACCCGTATACACAAGTTCAGATGTTTTGCCTGCCTCCAAAGAACCCAAAAAAATGCCCAAAAAAACGCTAGCGCCAAAAAAAAAAAAAACGCCCAGGTGTGTTGTTGCAGGCATTTTTTTGGGGGTTTTTGGAGGCAGGCAAAACATCTGAACTTGTGTATACGGGTATATATACACACATACTTATATGTATATACACACCTAGACATATATAGGTGTGATAGTAGCAGAAATATATGCTTGCGCTAATGAAATCATTTACACTAATATGGTTACACTCCTATAACACCTATATCTGTCTAAGTGTAAAATACATATAAGTATGTGTGTATATATACCACTATACACAAGTTCAGATGTTTTTCCTGCCTCCAAAGAACCCAAAAAATGCCCATAAAAACGCCTGCTATTAAACCGGCAAGGTGTGAAAAGCGAGAAGCCACTAACCTGTTCTATAAGTGGCAAAATACAAACAATCTTTTTTTTTTATGGTTCTGGACATGCTACAGAGTTGAAACTTCACAGGTACACTTTTTAGACACCCCAGATACTAAATCCAAAGAAATTTTTTAATTTTTTTTATTTTTTTATTTTTTTTAATTTTTCCAATAATTGGCTCTCTATCAAAAATGAAAATTTTTAAGAACTTTTTTTTATGTGATTAACCGGTTGCCGACCGCCGCACGACTATATACTGCGGCGGTCAGCCCCGGCCAGGCAGAGTGACGTATCGGTACGTCACTCGCCTGTCACTGACTTGCGAGCCTATCGCGGGCGGGCGCGCGCCCGCCGCGGCTCGTTCACAGACAAGTCAGTGCGTGTGACCGGCGGACTCGATGTCCGCCAGTCACACTGCGATCGCTCCTGTGAAGGGAGAAAGACAGAGCAGCTTGTGTAAACAAGCTGCCTGTCAGTTCTCCCTGTGTAAAAGTGAAGATCTGTCCGTTCTACTATGTAGAACGGTTGATCTTTGCTTTTACACCAATAGGAATGTCCCTACACAGTTAGAATCATGCCCCTAGGACACACTTAACCCCTCCCTGTCCAATAAAGTTAACCCCTTCCCTGCCAGTGTCATTTTTGCAGTAACAGTGCATATGTATAGCACTGATTACTGCAGTAATGTCACTGGTACCCCCAAAAGTGTCAAAAATGTCAGTTAAGGGTCCGATCTGTCCGCCGCAATGTCGCAGTACCGAAAAAAAAATCGCAGATCGCCGCCATTACGCGTTAAAAAAAAAAACACCAAAAATGACAAAAATCTTTCCCTTTGTTAGTAAACGCGATAACTTTTGCGCAAACCAATCAAAATACGCTTTTTGCGATTTTTTTTACCAAACATAGGTAGCATAAAACAAATTGGCCGAAAAAAGTTAAAAAATTTTGATTTTTACTTTTTTTTTTGGGGAATTTCATATAAAAAAATGTGAAAAATATTGTTATTTTTGCAAAATTTACGCTCTTTTTTTGTTTATAGCGCGTGATCAAAAAATCGCACAGGTGATCAAATACCACCAAAAGAAAGCTCTGTTTGTGGGAAAAAAAGGACGTCAAATTCGTTTAGGTACAGCGTCGCACGACCGCGCAATTGTCCTATAAATTCACGCAGTAAAAAATCGCAAAAAAACCCCTGGTCCTTTAGCAGCCAAATCCTCCGGGGCTTAAGTGGTTAATAGTCCCTGGGGTATGACCCAGAACCCTAGGCACTTTTTAGGGGCATTTATTGGGTTTTAGGGCTTCAAAATGGTGTTTTTTGATTACCGAAGTTCGGGTCCCATTGATTTCAATGGGGTTCTGAAATCCGGGCCGAACTTTTGGGAAGTTCGGATGTTCTGACGGAACCGAACTTTTGAAAAGTTTGATCATCCCTACTCCCAACACAAAATGATATGTTTCCATCAATGGAGAGTCATAACTTCCTCAGATATAACAGATCTCATGTTATGTTTCAGATCCGGTCATCCTCCAGGCTCCATTCAATGTATATGAAGGTGACAACATATCTCTCCAATGTTACAGTCCACCTGGACGGATGGTAATGCAGACAATATTCTACAGCAGCAATCAGACACTTCGGAAATCCAACACCAACTATAATCTACTGCCTGTAAACTATACAGACCTGACAGCCACCTACAGATGTTCCAAACAACTCCTGACTATTATCAATAAGACATACAGTGCTGATACCACTATTTCCTATACAGGTAAATCCTGCTGAGTGGATTTAGATTTGTAGCTTTCAAAATGCTAATCAGTAAATTAAAATTATCTGATTACAAACCAGGGGCAGACTAGCAACGTTCGGCCTGCGGGTCTCATCAGAGCTCAGGACATGTTTCCAGTAATCCATGTCCTTAGTCTGCTTGTTTTCAGCAAACTGTTTGTGGGCTTTCTTGTGCCTCATCTTTAGAAGAGGCTTCCATCTGGGACGACAGCCATGCAGACCAATTTGATGCATTGTGCGGTGTATGGTCTGAGCACTGACAGGCTGACCCCCCACCCCATGGTGCAGTGATTCGGCCCCCTCCCAATTTCCCTCACCCCCCTCCCACTCTCCCAATCCTCCTCCTGACCACCATTCCAAGCCAGTGCCGGCCTGTGTATAGGGGGCGCCGGGGCGCTAACCCCCCCCCCCCCCCCCCCAAAAAAGATAAAAAAAAGAAAAAAAAAAGATTAGAACATTTTTTTTTAGCCCACCCACCACGGTCGCCGGGCTTAGTGGTGGCTATGGGGGGGGGGGGGGGGGGGGGGTTCCACCCGGCAGAGGAGCCGAATGGCTGCCTTCTGGGGGGTCACCTGGGTGCAGAGCACTGTGCTACGACACTCCCCACTTTTGTGATGTCCTGACTGTGATTGGTCCAGTCTCCAGCCTGGACCAATCATCATTCAGGACATCCTGACCCCATAATTGGGGCGGTGCCGGTGTGTGTGTCAGTCACGCTCCGTCACTGCCCGATCTCCTTCCCGCCGGACCAGTGTTGCCTGCCCGCCGCCGCCAAAGAAGAAAGAAGGAGAGGAGCAGCGCACCGTGGACGTCCCCTTTCCCGCCGGACCGGTTCCCGAATCCCACCGCCGTCAGAAGAAGAAGGAAGAGGACTTGAGGAGAGGAGCGTGGACGTCTCGTAGGCAGCCCAGGAGAGCAGGTAAGTGATTGCAGTGCGATGACATGACCTGTGACTGTGACATGACCTGTGACTGTGACATGACCTGTGACTGTGACATGACCTGACCTGTGACATGCCTGTACCATGACCTGTGACTGTGACATGACCTGACCTCTGACATGCCTGTACTATGACCTGTGACTGTGACATGACCTGTGACTGTTACATGACCTGACCTGTGACATGCCTGTACCATGACCTGTGACTGTGACATGACCTGTGACTGTGACAAGATCTGACCTGTGACATGCCTGTACCATGACCTGTGACTGTGACATGACCTGTGACTGTGACATGACCTGTGACATGCCTGTACCATGACCTGTGACTGTGACATGACCTGTGACTGTGACAAGACCTGACCTGTGACATGCCTGTACCATGACCTGTGACTGTGCCATGACCTGTGACTGTGCCATGACCTGTGACATGCCCTTACCATGACCTGTGACATGCCCTTACCATGACCTGTGACATGCCCTTACCATGACCTGTGACATGCCTATACCATCACCTGTGACATGCCTGTACCATCACCTGGGACATGCCTGTGCCATGCCCTTACCATGACCTGTGCCATGCCCTTACCATGACCTGTGACATGCCCTTACCATGACTTGTGCCATGCCTGTGCCATGACCTGTGCCATGACCTGTGCCATGCCCTTACCATCACCTGTGCCATGCCCTTACCATCACCTGTGCCATGTCTGTACCATGACTTGCACAATGCCTGTGCCATGCCTGTGTCATGACCTGTGCCATGACCTGTGACATGCCCATACCATCACCTGTGCCATGCCCTTGCCATCACCTGTGCCATGCCCTTACCATGACCTGTGACATGCATGTACCATGACCTGTGACATGCCTATACCATCACCTGTGACATGCCTGTGTCATGACCTGTGCCATGCCCTTACCATGACCTGTGACATGCCCTTACCATGACCTGTGCCATGCCTGCACCATGAACTGTGCCATGCCTGTGCCATGCCTGTGTCCTGACCTGTGCCATGACCTGTGACATGCCTGTACCATGACCTGTGCCATGACCTGTGACATGCCCTTACCATGACCTGTGACATGCCTATACCATCACCTCTGACATGCATGTACCATGATCTGTGCCATGCCCTTACCATGACCTGTGCCATGCCTGTGCCATGACCTGTGCCATGACCTGTGACATGCCCATACCATGACCTGTGCCATGCCCTTACCATGACCTGTGCCATGCCTGTACCATGACCTGTGACATGCCTATACCATCACCTGTGACATGCATGTACCATGACCTGTGACATGCCTATACCATCACTTGTGACATGCCTGTGCCATCACCTGTGACATGCCTGTACCATGACCTGTGTCATGACCTGTGACATGCCCTTACCATGACCTGTGACATGCTTATACCATCACCTGTGACATGCATGTACCATGACCTGTACCATGCCTTTACCATGACCTGTGACATGCCTGTGCCATGCTTGTGCCATGACCTGTGCCATGACCTGTGACATGCCCATACCATCACCTGTGCCATGCCCTTACCATGACCTGTGCCATGCTCTTACCATGACCTGTGACATGCCTATACCATCACCTGTGACATGCCTGTTCCATCACCTGTGACATGCCTGTACCATGACCTGTGTCATGACCTGTGACATGCCCTTACCATGACCTGTGACATGCCTATACCATCACCTGTGACATGCATGTACCATGACCTGTGCCATGCCTTTACCATGACCTGTGACATGCCTGTGCCATGCTTGTGCCATGACCTGTGACATGCCCATACCATCACCTGTGCCATGCCCTTACCATTAACTGTGCCATGCTCTTACCATGACCTGTGCCATGCCCTTACCATGACCTGTGACATGCCTATACCATCACCTTTGACATGCCTGTGCCATGACCTGTAACATGCCTATACCATCACCTGTGACATACCTGTGCCATGACCTGTGCCATGCCCTTACCATGACTTGTGCCATGCCCTTACCATGACCTGTGCCATGCCCGTACCATGACCTGTGCCATGCCTGTACCATGACCTGTGCCATGACCTGTGACATGCCCATACCATCACCTGTGCCATGCCCTTACCATGACCTGTGCCATGCCCTTACCATGACCTGTGCCATGCTCTTACCATGACCTGTGACATGCCCTTACCATGACCTGTGACATGCCTATACCATCACCTGTGACATGTCTGTGCCATGACCTGTGACATGCCTATACCATCATCTGTGACATGCCTGTGCCATGACCTGTGCCATGCCCTTACCATGACTTGTGCCATGCCCTTACCATAACCTGTGCCATGCTCTTACCATGACCTGTGCCATGCCCTTACCATGACCTGTGCCATGCCTGTACCATGACCTGTGCCATGCCTGTGCCATGACCTGTGCCATGACCTGTGCCATGCCTGTACCATGACCTGTGCCATGCCTATACCATGACCTGTGCCATGCCTGTGCCATCATCTGTGCCATGACCTGTGCTATGTCCTTACCATGACCTGTGCCATGCCTATACCATCTCCTGTACCATGACCTGTGATATGCCTGTACCATCACCTGTGCCATGCCTATACCATCACCTGTGCCATGCCTGTACCATGACCTCAAAGTCACGCAATTTTTTACCGCGTTTTTTGCCGCGAAGCAATACCTATTACATTCTTCTTTTTGCGCCCCCCTCAAAAATTTTGAGCACCAGCCGCCATTGTTCCAAGCTGAAGCCCTGCTCCAGATACTCTCTATTTACCGGCTGAACCCGGGTTCCTGACCTGGCCAGCAGGGGGAGGTTGGGGGGATTTGTTATAATTTATTTTGGATTAGTTGAATTTTGTTACTATTGTGATTCGGAAATCTACCTGGGCTTAGTGGAGCCTTTAGAACATGAGTACTGGATGCTTAGTGTAAATGATCCAATATTATTAGATATTAACTCCAAAATACCATATATACTGTATACAGTAAATATATGTATATATACTGTATATATTATGAACACATTGTTTGTCCAACAAGCTTAGAGAGGAAGGAGTGACATTTTTAATTAAACCCAATGTTGAAGTCGTCAATTATGAACGTTGTTATTCACAAGTTGGAGCTAGTGATAAGGAAAATGGCCATGACCTTGGACTCTGTTGGCCCTGAACAGACCAGGGTAACATTTAGAGGAAAGTTCTGCTATGTGGTAGAGGAAATGATAGAAGAACTAAAGACTTGTTGTCGCTATTTAGCCTGTAGTTTTTCTGCCTGTGTAATTTGTTACCTCCTTGCAGCAGTGTTTCTCCCAGTCCTCTGATTCCTTTACATGCAGGGGCTTAACTATAGGGGTCACAGAGGTCATTGGTCTGGCTCTTAACTCCCCCCTCGACTCCAGCTCCCGCTTCTCCAGTTGCTCCTGCCGGGTAAGTCTTGCTTCCTGCCTGAGTCTACAGATGCATTCTCTGCCACAGCAAAGAAAGAATATACGGTGCACAGTTCAGCACCTGAGCCAGTATAGTATGTGGTCTCTTGTCACACTGCCCCCCCTCCTCTCACACTGCCCCCCCTACTGTCACACTGCCCCCATCCTCCTGTCACACTGCCCCCCTCCTTTCACACTGCCCCCTTCCTGTCACACTGCCCCCTTCTCGTCGTACTGCCCAGGTACCCCTTTTGTCACAATGCCCCCCTCCATTCACACTCCCCCCTCCTTTCACACTGCCCCCCTTCTTGTCACAATGCCCCCCTTTTGTCACACTGCCCAGGTACCCTTCTCCTGTCACACTGCTCCCCTCTTCTGTCACACAACTCAGTTACCCTTCTTAGATGTGATGGCTGAATTTGTTTTCTTTTTTAGACTTTCTTTCTTTTATTTTCCATTGGTGATCTGGTCAGTAAGTCTGCTATTTTCCAACAGAACAAGCTGTCCTGCAGATGTAGCATTAGAGGGATATGACAAACCATTTACCCCTGACAGGGGTGTTATGACAATCCATTTACTCCGGTCCGCCCCTCCCCCTGCAGCTCTGCTGGCTTCTCCCATCCTCTCTCCCACCAGCTTCTACAGGGGATGCTTTTTTGCTCATTTACCAGCCCCTTATTTTTCTGAATGGACACAGTGAGTGATCAGCACCAACCACTCACTGTGTTCATTCATAAGTGAAGCATAGTTGTATGAACAACATTACCGTGTAGGTCGGCCCAAACCCCAAAAATACTATGCAAAACCAAAAATAAAGAAAAAGTTGGGGTTTTGTGAGGCCAATTGGGAGAAGGAAAACCAGGATATAACCATATAAAATATACATCAGTTTATTGATACATATAAAACCAATGTGTATAATGAGAGACATAACAAAAAGAGGTCCCCCATATATTCACCAAAGAGATTAAAAACGCAGCACAGAAATATATTCCCTATAGCGGGAGTAATACATGCTTCAAGCTGATGTTGACGCAAGGAGTCTCTGATGACATTCGGTTTGAGGGACCCAATGAGCCAACGCGTTTCGCATAAGGCTTCGTCTGGGCCAAAGAGACCGAGCAAGGCCGATATTTCTCGCTGCGTGTAAAAGTAGTAATGGCAGGATACAATACCAAGTCCCTATATCACGATGTAAGGTTAAGGTGGCAGCTGTAAATATTCACAATACGGAGGACATACGGAGGACCACTATTGTATAAGGCTATTTTCGCCTGCAGTAAGTGGAAGCCATGGCTTGGGATGGTCTGTAATTGAGCCATTCACTGCCCTGCCTCAATACTTCCTACTTCCTGGAGTATATTCCCCCTACCGTTGGTATACCTTCTACACTTCTTATAAGATGACTAAAAGCAATGTCTTGATGAGCGCTCTCTAAGGCCAATATAATTGACTAAAGAATTAATGAGCTCCATTGCTATTTCCCTCCGTTTTCGTTTGAAAATAGGACAAATATATATAGATGCATATACACCATTAATGCCATAACGTTATCGTGGGATTGCTTTATATGTCTATCTGACTGAGGAATTACCAAAGTATTGTGAATATTTACAGCTGCCACCTTAACCTTACATCCTGATATAGGGACTTGGTATTGTATCCTGCCATTACTACTTTTGCACGCAGTGAGAAATATCGGTCTTGCTCGGTCTCTTTGGCCCTGACGAAGCCTTATGAGAAATGCGTTGGCTCATTGGGACCCTCAAACCGAATGTCATCAGAGACTCCTTGCGTCAACATCAGCTTGAAGCATGTATTACTTTCGCAATAGGGAATATATTTCTGTGCTGTGTTTTTAATCTCTTTGGTGAATATATGGGGGACCTCTTTTCTTATGTCCCTCATTATACACATTGGTTTTATATGTATCAATAAACTGATGTATATTTTATATGGTTGTATCCTGTTTTTTCTTTATTTTTGGTTTTGAAGCATAGTTGTGTTTACTATGCCTCAGTTTGCGAATGAATGGGAAGCTCTGTACAGAGCAATTCCTGTCCATTCATTCTGTGAAGCTGAGACTGCAGAGAAGGAGATTGAGGGCTGTGACCTCAATCTCCTTTCTCTGGTCTGTTTAGACCCTCGATAGCTCACCAAAACCCCTCAACAGGGCTCCTAAAAAAAATGTAAAAAATAATAAAAAATAAAGTTGTAGAAAATATAATAAAAAATAGAATGGTAAAAAAATAAAATAAAAATAAAGTAACAAAAAATAATAACTACTGACCCTGTCCACTGCCCTACTGACTCCTTCCTCTGCCCTAATGACCCCATCCACTGCCCTACTGACTCCTTCCTTGCCCTACTGACCCCATCCACTGCCCTACTGACACCATCCACTGCCCTAATGACTCCTTCTTCTGCCCTACTGACACCATCCACTGCCCTAATGACTCCTTCTTCTGCCCTACTGACCCCTTCCACTGCCCTAATGACTCCTTCTTCTGCCCTACTGACACCATCCACTGCCCTAATGACTCCTTCTTCTGCCCTACTGACCCCATCCACTGCCCTAATGACTCCTTCTTCTGCCCTACTGACCCCATCCACTGCCCTAATGACTCCTTCCTCTGCCCTACTGACTCCTTCCTTGCCCTACTGACCCCGTCCACTGCCCTACTAACTCCATACCTTTGACCTGCTGACCACATCCACTGCATTACTGACAAAGTCCACTGCCATATTGACACCGTCAACTGCTCTACTGACTGACACTATTCACAGTCCTACTGACACGGGTGGCGGATCTGCCAATGAAAAGATTCCACTGCGTGACCATAATAAAGGGCCCTGTGACGGTAGTAAAGGGTCCCAGGATCAGTGGGAAAGGCCCGGGCCAGGGGGGCCCTTCATGGTTTCTTGCACTGGGGTCCTGAAGGTTCTAGTTACGCTTCTAGTCACGTGTTTTTTGGCTTCTGTGTTCACCTTTGCGAATCACCTGCTTATTTCTGGGTTAATATTTGCTTCTCTTCCATCATTTCCTAGCCCGCCTCCCAGTTTGCTTGCCTATATAAACATGTGCTCAGGCCAGCCTGCATTGCCTGAGCAACTTCACAGTTCTCTGAGCTCCATCCGCTTAATACTTTGTGTATCCTGTCTAAATACATCTGTACCTTTCCCAGTTCCGCCTTCTGTCTATGCTTGCCTGCTGCCCGCCCTGACCTCGGCTTGTCTCCGGGTTTTCCCTTCATTCTCTTGCTGTTGTACCCTGCACACGCTATGTGGTCTTCGCTTTCTCAGCTGAGTGTACCTGGGGGCCACAACCTGGTTTCAGCTTGCTGCAAGGCCATCCCCACCTTTAGGGGCCCTAGTAAAGAAGCAGGCTTAGGTTTAGTCTCTGCACCCTGGGAAACCCTAAATTGGCGAATTACGAGGGTTCACTGCCACAGACTCCTGACACTTGCTCTTAGTGTGAAGTCAGGGTGGAAAAGAACACGGCTGTGACCGTCGATAAAACTTTAGGAACCCCCACACTACCCCTGAATGCCCTAGCGTGTTCCCGCAACTTAGATTGTAGACATTTATTGTACTTTTTAAATTTAACAATAATGAATACTTCCAAATATGTTATCCGTTACTTATATTTGTCTATAATGTCTTGCAGAAAATATTGGAACTGTTTCAGTGACTGTCACACCAGGCTGGAATAAGATACTTACAGGAGAGAATATAACAATGACCTGCAATGGAAGAGAAGGCCTGATTTATCACTGGGTTAAAGATGGTGTGTTTTGGGCAAAAGAACAGAACTACACAATCACATCTGCGCAGGTTGGAGACAGCGGGAACTACCAATGCCGGACAAATATTGGTGTTAGTTTAATACTCAGGCTGGAAGTCAGCGATGGTGAGCCGATTAGTTCATTTCCTCAATGCACTTTATTTCATTTAAAGAAATGTATTACACATTCATTCTATAGGCATTAAAAACAATCATTACAGTATTATACACAGCTTTTTTGGAATATACAATAGTGTTCTGCCCATATTGGTCATAGTAAAGTGCTGTTACAGATTATACTGCAATGTTGTTGATGTTGCTGCCATCTAGTGGTCAGAGTTAGTTATTATTTGCCAGAACACAGAGGAAGAGACTGTAACCTTTAACCTGGAACTGTATTTGCTAGAGCTCGACAGGAAAAGGTATTCCCCTCAGAGGGAAGGGCAGTAACCTTTAACCTGGAACTGTATTTCCTCCATTTCACAACTGACTCCCTGATACTGTAGACTGCAGCAGAAGAGCTCTTATCTATTCAGGACTAATGATGGAATTGTCTGTAAGTACATTCACTGATGGAGTGAGGCTGCTGTATAATGTTTAATGTACTGACACATATGTTTTGTTTATGCTTATGTTGTAGTTTTACAAAGTTATTCAGAAAAAAGAATACATACAGATTTGATGTCTCCCGTTTCTTGACTTCTGAATTATTGTTAAGCTGTCTGACTAGTGTTATACAACAGTTCAATAACGCGAAGCAGAACAAATAGACTACACTGAACATGGAGAACATCATAAGCAGGTGTATAAACATACAGTAAAACCTTGAATTATGAGTAACTTGGTTTGTGAGCCTTTTGCAAGACCAGCTAAATTTTTGTGTAGCACCCTACAAAGTAGGTGCTAGGTAAAATCTAATGGGCCCTGGCTGCATAACAGCTGGGCCATGATTTTCAGCTGGGCTGTCATGTCTCCCAGGTGTGGCTGTTGAGACTGGGGAGTCTCCCCACTGTGCTCCATGAGAGGGTTCGCATTGGGCAGTGGAGGAAACCAAGCCAATGGTGCACTCAGGCCTGTATCTACCCCAGAAAGGCAGATTCTGCGACACAGCATTCTGGGAGTGGGTATAGGTTTGAGGGGAACACATGATGCAGCGTCTTTGGCGGGAAGCAGAGTCCCAGGAGGGAGAGTACGGCTGTCGCTCCTCCTATCAGCAGGATCGGGTGTCCCAGGCGGCCTTAGGTGACAGAGGGCTTAGCTGAGCCGCAGAGAGGATCCGGTGTGCCGAGGACCAGCGGAGCTGAGAGGGGTCCAGTTTCAGGAAAGCATTCCGAGTTCGTGAGTACTGTAAACTGCCCCTGGGGGTATGCCTAGAGAGAGAGGGGACCACTTTGGTGAAGGTCGTGGGGATCCAAGAGCTAGCTAGCCGGTGCAGGAGCAAAAGTAAAGGGGGTGCCGGTGTTGACCCTGAACAGAAATGTAAAGAGGGTGCCAGTGTGTGGACCCTGAAGTGTAGAGGGGATGCCTTGTGAGAGGAGCCTGAAGTACAGAGGGGGTGCCAGCAGTTGGGCCCTGAAGTGTTGAAGTGTACAGTGTTAAGAGTTGCAGCAGCACAAGCAGTTACAAGAGGTTACCTCAGTCGGGAAGGACTGGATGGAGCTGTTTCCAGGACTTTTGAGCTAATCAGAGCGTCAGGAGTCAAGTCTCAGTACAGTCCAGGACTTTTGAGCTAACCTGAGTGTCAGAAGTCAAGTTTACGTATAGTATCGCAAGTCAGTGTTTTTCAAGCGCCAGCAAGCGTTGGTTGGCATCCAGCCGGCATTAAGACAGCGCTGAAAGGCATTTTTCTTCAAATGTCCCGCGATCGTTCCCCACTGAGAGAAAAGGACGGACGGCTGATGTAAACACAGCCGACCGTTCTTCTCCCTGGAATGATCATAGGGCTCTTGTGATCCTTCTATATAGGATCGCATGTCTCTGTGATAATTTCACAAGCCCAACCCCCACACAGTTAGAATCACTCCCCTAGGCTTACATTTAACCTCTTGATCACCCATAGTGTTAACCCCTTCCCTGCTAATGGCATTATTACAGTGCCAGTGCATATTTTTAGCACTGATTACTGTATTGTCACTGGTCCCCCCCAAAAGTGTCAAAAATGTCAGTTAGGGGTCCGATCTATCCACCGCAATGTCGCAGTCCCGCTAAAAATCGCAGATCGCCGCCATTACTAGCAAAAAAATAAAAATGACATACTGTAAATCTTTCCCGTAGTTAGTAGACGCGATAACTTTTGTGCAAACCAAAAATATGTAGCAAAAAACAAATTGGCCTAAAATGTTAAAAAAAATTGATTTTTAAATATTTTTTTTTGGGAATGTTATATAACAGAAAGTGAAAACTATTGTTTTTTTTTTTTTCAGAATTGTTGCTCTATTTTTGATCATAGCGCAAAAAATAAAAATCGTACAGGTGATCAAATACCACCAAAAGAAAGCTCTGTTTGTTGGGAAAAAAAGGACGTCAATTTTATTTGGGTACAGCGTTGCATGACCGCGCAATTGTCCGTTAACCACTTGCCGACCGCCGCATGACTATTTACGTCGGCAGTCAGCACCCCATAGGCAAAGCGACGTAGTACTACGTCTCTAGCCTGTGAGGCTCTAGGGGTCGAGCTCACGCTGCCGGAGGCGCGCTCTTGCCCCTGCTCGTTCACGGAACCCCCCGCGCGTGTGACCGGCAGACCCGAATCGCAAAATAGGCCCTGGTCAGGAAGGGGGTAAAATCTTCCGGGGCTTAAGTGGTTAAAATAACGCAGTGCCGAATCGCAAAAAATGGCCTGATCATTAAGGGGGCAAATCCTTCCGGTCCAGAAGTGGTTAAGCAAAATAAATGTCACCCATTTAGGGTTTAGATCTACTTTAACCATTGACTGCATGATATAAAATCTAAATGACTGGTGTGAGTCCATGGAATATGTAAATTCTTTGCTCTTTGGGATTGTCCTAATAGTTTAATAACCATTTTGTATTGTAGGTCCGGTTATCCTGCAGGCTCCAATCTTTGTGAATCGGGGAAGAAACATAAATATAAAGTGTCACAGCCGTCCTGAATATTCTGTACACAACATAACATACTACTGGAATAATTATGTCCTATATAAACCACCCAGGGATCTCCCTATCACAGTTAATGGAAAGGATGATGTGTCTGGAAGATACAGATGTGAGAAAGTATTATCCCGGGCTGAATATGTAACACACACGGATGAAGTGTCCCTACATGTCAGAGGTAAGTCCTCATCATTGTGTGTCTATGTCAGGGGTCTCCAAACTATGGCCCTCCAGATGTTGCAGATCTACACATCCCATGAGGCATTTTAAAACTCTAACATTCGTAGACATGACTCGGCGTGATGGGAATTGTAGTTTCTGAACAACTGGAGGGCCATAGTTTGGAGACCCTTGGTCTATGGTGTTGTTTGTAACTAATAAAGAATAACTATGGTGCCGGTCATCTGTCCCATACCAGTGTGAGCTGGAACTCCTTCTCCAAAAACATCACACCCTCAACAGGTCTGTTTTGTTTTATGTGACCACCAGAACCATAGAGAGACAAGAGCATGGCTATATTGGAGCCAGTCCTTTAACCTCCCTGGTGGTCCAATCATGTCAGGATTTCTGTGCTAAAAGCAATACATTGTTTTGCATGGAAATCTGTTGTTTTATATTTTAAAACTCACCTTCCCCTGTGATTCCCCTGCCATCCTCCCCCGCCGCCCTCCCCTGCCGTCCTCCCCCACCGTCCTCCCCCACCATCCTTACCCACATCCTTCCCCTGCTGTCCTCCCGCTGTCCTCCCCCACCACCCCCCCACCGCCCTCCCGCTCTGTGCTCGGCCGATACCGGCACCTGTCTTCCGCTTCCCTTCCCTGCGAGCGTTGCGAGACGCAGGGGGGTGGAATCGGCGGCAAATTCAAAAATGTAAATACACCAAATGACATGATACAAAGCTGTGATCCTAACGGATTACACTGTATTATCCCATTTCATCTCAGGATTTCACCTGGTGACTTTTCCAGTGCCCTGCCTGTGCTTTTCCAGTGCTTTGTGCCTGGAAAATAGAGAACGACCATGGCGTCCAAAAAGCGTTTCTCTATCGCTCATTGACAGACGTAGTCTTCTTGATTCTCAAGAGCTGGGTTATGTTGTCTCCGCAGGAGTAGGACTAGGCAGAATGACAAAACGTTCTGGCTCCACCCTAGGGGCAGTCCCTGAGGGTATATCCTCCCTCTCTCTGCTACAGGGAATCAGTTTTTTTCTGTCTAGTCAGGAGTAAGGACCTAAGTTCCTTGCTGGGATCTTTTGGTCCTGGCAAGACTTTTTTTTTTTCCTTTAAGAAAAAGACATTTTTTAGGTAGTTTTCTCCAGTGTTTTTTTCCTGTGAGATCTTCAAGCAAAAATGCCGGACTGGGCGACACTTGTGGTCACCCCAGCCGGCCTACAAGCGCGCAGACCATGGCATTGCGCTTGGTCGGCCGCGACATATTCAAGTAAGTATGCGGGGCCGGGCGACGGGCTGGATGTTGAGATCCAGTGGTCACCCCGGTTTCTGCCTAAGAGCGCGTGCAGACCAGTGCGCTGAGTCGGCCGCGACGGAGTCCCAGCAAAGGGACTGACTTTGCGAGTTAAAAGCTCGCTGGGACGCCAGGTACCAGAGAGTCGAGGCGTCCACAAAACCCCCACCTCGGTGGAGAGGGTATTGTGAAGAGAGGGTGCCTATCGGTTCGGTATGGTGAGTAAACGTTCCCTTTTTTCCTCATTATGAGGCAGTATATATTATGGGCCCCTCCATATATGTCAGTATATATCTGATACTTACAAGTCCCCCTTGTAATACAGCATGTGTTTGTGGGAAATGGACTTGGTTCAAGAGCTAACACTCTACCCAGCAGACTGTAAATTACAGCAGACATAGGAGGTATAATCCTACCTTATGTGCAGTGTATCTCTGTAGATCCATATGTCACCTCTTAGCAGAGTGCAGGTGGATGTGCTGGGAAGACGATATCGGCGGTCCGCCGCCATTTTGCCGTAGACCGAATGCATGTATGTCCTCAGGTCACGCCGGCCGCCATGTTTTTGGAGTCTTATGTCTCTTCTATGGGGGCGGCCATGTTTTGTGAGCCCAGCTACCTCGTGGAGGGCTGGGAACGCCGGAAGGCGTACACAGGGGGCGGAGCCACGCCTTCTGCCCGGGAAAGAAGCAAACAGCTCCTTCCAGTCTGTGTAAGACAGACGCTGACTGCAGTTTGTTGGAAACTGCACTGCATCGGTTGGTGAGCCTTGGGGGTCCCTCTCTCTCTCTCTCTCTGGGGTCGAGAAGCAGGTACTCTGAGGGGCGCTATTGCGCTAGGGGGAGACACACAAAAAAAAAAAAAAAAAGAAAAAGTTTTTTTGTTTTTGCTGGCAAAGGTGTCCTGTATTAACATGGACCCTGCCACTCATGTATCTCCTCCGGATCCCCTCGAGGGGTCTGCGGGATCCTCCAGCACCCCATTGACAATTGAATCTTTGTCAGCTATTATGGAAACTTTTGTGTCCCGGGTGGAAGTGGCTTGTCAGGGACAGGGCGCAAGAAAGCGACCCCCGCCTAACCCCTTATTATCTGAAACTTCGGATTCAGACTCTGAGCCTATTTCTGCAGTTGCAGGTACTTCATCTGGTATTGGTGTCTCGGGTCCTGTCTCTTCAGACAGTGAGGAGGATGTTTCAGCATCAGCCATAGCCCGAGAGGAAGCGTTGGTAAACGCACTCATTGTATCTGTTCAAGAGACTTTAAGGTTACAGGGTACTCCATCGGAAATAGCTGAAACTGAGATCCCTTTTGGGACTAAAAAGCGCATCAAAGTGGCAAAGGTTTTTCCATTGCCCAAATGTTTTGGCAATCCAATCGAAGAAGAATGGCGTCTGCCAAAACGCACTTTTAATATTTCTAAACGCATTGACAGGCGTTATCCGTTTGAGGAAACCCTTATTAAGAAATGGACAGAACCACCTGTGGTGGATTCACCTATTGCTAGATTGAATAAAGCCACGGTTATTCCTTTAGAAGACACTCCGTCTTTTAAAGATCCAGTGGATCGCAAGATAGAAGCTATGTCTCGCACCATGTTTTCCTTGATTGGATCAGCTTTCAGACCAATAATTGCTATTGGTCTGGTTTCGCAGGCTGTAACTGAATGGACCAAGTGGTTACGCCGGGACTTAGAAGAAGTCCCTCAGGCGGTATCAGATTTGTTGGAACAAATGATACAGGGGTTACAGTTTGTATGTGATGCGGCGTTAGACGCCACTCCATTAATGGCGCGAGCATCAGTCTCAGCAGTGGTTCTCAGGCGTACACTGTGGCTAAAAGGTTGGTTAGCCGACCAAGGTTCCAAAAAAGCATTGGCTAATATCCCCTTTTCAGGAGAGCGTCTATTTGGAGCCAACTTAGATGAGATCATTAAGGATCTCACCGGTGGAAAAAGCACCTTTTTACCGCAAAATTTTAAAGGTAGAGGAACTCGTCAAAGACGAGGGCCTTCTTTTTCTGCTCACAAGAGGTTTTTTCGTCCAGCGGGTGAAAAAACTAAGTCCACCAAAGCTCCTACAGGAGGCGTCAGGGGTCGTTGGTCGGGCAAGCAAAAGCCCGCCCCCTCCAGACCTGAAGATAAACCATCCAAAGCCTGAAGGTGCGCCCCCACCCATAACTGGGGTGGGGGGACGTCTTCGCCGGTTCCCGGATCCATGGCTTTCCAGAATCCCGGACAATTGGGTTTGCGAAGTCATAAGGTCAGGGTACAAGATCGAGTTTCGATCTCTCCCACCGGCGCGATTCTTCCCTTCCAATATCCGTCTATCCGCAGATCGTTTAGAAGATCTGAGGAGAGCAGTCACAGATTTACTACAACAAGGAGTGGTAGTCCACGTTCCTTGGACAGAACGATTTCAAGGGTTTTATTCAAACCTGTTTACAATACCCAGGAAAGAGGGCAAAGTGCGTCCAATTCTGGACTTAAGAGCACTCAATTCTTTCGTCAACATAAGAAGATTCAGAATGGAGTCCATTCGCACGGTAGCAGCCTTCCTGCATCCAGGGGATGTCCTAGCGTCCATAGACATCAAGGACGCCTATCTTCACATTCCCATTTTCGCAGGACATCAGCGTTTTCTACGCTTTTCTGTAGAGGAGAACCACTATCAGTTTGTGGCGTTACCTTTCGGTCTCGCCACGGCTCCGCGGGTCTTCACAAAGGTGTTGGCCCCAATGTTGGCACTTCTGCGCCAAAGAGGTATATCGATTCTAGGTTACCTAGACGATCTTCTGCTTCATGCAGAGTCTCCTCAGACCTTGCTACAAAACATAGAAATTACTATGATTTCTTTACAGGAATTCGGGTGGCTGGTGAACCAGCAAAAGTCATTTCTGGTTCCCACCCAGAGGCTCGAATATCTGGGTCTAATTCTAGACACAGTCAGGACGAGAGTTTTCCTTCCGGTAGGGAAACTTCGAAAGATTCAATCAGCAGTCCAGTTGTTACTGTCCAACAGCTGGTCTTCCCTTCGGACGTGCATGAGGGTTCTGGGGTTGATGGTGGCTTCATTCGAAGCAGTCCCATTTGCCCAGTCCCATACCCGAATTCTTCAGCAAGAGATTCTTCTCAGATGGAATCGGAATCCGGAATCCCTGGACAATCAGATACGATTGAGCAAACAGACCAGAGAGTCTCTGGTTTGGTGGCTTCGGTCTCCAATGCTCAGCCAGGGAAAGTCATTTCTGCCAATATATTGGACGATAGTGACCACGGATGCCAGTCTATCCGGATGGGGAGGAATTCTTGGTCAGTTATCTGTCCAGGGACTTTGGTCCCCGGAAGAATCCAGGTTACCGATAAATGTATTGGAACTGAGAGCGATCAGACTTTGTCTGATTCACTGGACCGAGCAGCTCCAGGGCAGCCCGGTTCGGATCCAGTCGGACAATGCCACGGCCGTGGCTTATGTCAATCATCAGGGGGGCACCAAGAGTGTCCGAGCGGCCAAAGAAGTGGCTTGCATTCTTCGCTGGGCGGAACGATTTGTTCCAACAATCTCTGCGGTGTTCATTCCGGGGGTGGAGAATTGGCAGGCAGATTATCTCAGCCGTCAGACCCTGGATCAGGGGGAATGGTCCCTCCATCCAGACGTTTTCCACCAGTTGTGCCTACGGTGGGGCACCCCGGATGTGGATCTGTTGGCATCACGATTCAACAGGAAAGTTCAGAGATTCGTGGCTCGCTCCCGCGATCCTCTAGCAGAAACCGCAGACGCACTGATCGCCCCGTGGGGGCAATACCAGCTAATATATGCCTTCCCTCCTCTCGCGTTACTGCCAAGACTTCTTCGCAGAGTAGAGGAGGAAGGAATCCCAGTAATCCTGGTAGCTCCGGACTGGCCTCGTCGAGCTTGGTACGCCGACATGGTCAGACTGGTGGCGGACGTCCCATGGAGACTTCCTCTCAGGGAGGATCTACTGTCTCAGGGACCGATCTTCCATCCTGCTTTACGATCGCTGGCTTTAACGGCCTGGCTATTGAGACCCAGGTGCTGAAGGACAAAGGTTTGTCAGCTTCCGTTATTCCTACTCTAGTTGAAGCAAGGAAAGTGACTTCCAGAAAGATTTATCATCGCACATGGAAGTCCTACATTGCATGGTGTGAACCTTTGGGGTTCCGTCCTCGGTCTTATTCGATTAGCCGAATATTGGCTTTTCTGCAACAAGGGGTTGAGCAGAAACTGGCCTTGAGTACTATCAAGGGTCAGGTCTCAGCATTAGCCATCTTCTTTCAGAAGCCTTTGGCTACTCATTCCTTGGTGCGGAATTTCATCCAGGGGGTGCGACATCTGGCTCCGCCAGTGCACGCGCCGTTACCCCCCTGGGATCTTAATCTAGTGTTGTCGGTTCTTCAGAAACCTCCCTTTGAAGATATTAGGGAGATTCCTCTACCCACGTTGTCCCAGAAGGTGGCCTTCTTGGTGGCTATTACTTCTGCACGCAGGGTGTCAGAACTGGCCGCATTATCTTGTCGTTCACCATATCTGGTGGTTCATAGAGATAAGGTGGTTCTTCGTCCGAATCCATCCTTCCTACCAAAAGTGGTTTCAGAATTTCATCTGAATGAAGAAATTGTATTACCTTCCCTGTGTCCTAAGCCCAGTCATCCTCGGGAATTTGCTTTGCACTCCTTGGATGTGGTCCGGGCGATCAGGGTATACTTGAAAACGACAGACTCGTTTCGCAAGACGGATTCACTTTTTGTGATCCCAGATGGACCCAAAAAGGGGTTGCCTGCTTCTGCCGCGACCATTTCCAGATGGATCAGACAGACGGTAGTGCAGGCTTATTCTATTAAGGGTCGGGAGCCCCCGTTCCCTGTTAAGGCGCACTCCACTCGGGCACTTAGTGCGTCATGGGCCTTTCGCCATCAGGCGTCAGTGGTCCAGGTGTGCAAGGCGGCTACCTGGTCGTCGGTGCATACCTTCTCTAAACATTATAAAGTTGATGTAATGGCATCGTCTGATGCCTCATTTGGCCGCAAGGTTTTGCAGGCCGCAATTTGAGGAGACCAGTGGTCTACCTCGAGGGTTTTTTTCCGTTGGAAAAATTTTTTTCTTTAGCCTCATTCTTTGTTTATAATGAGCCTTTAAAACTTCTAGTTTGGCACCGGTTGGGCCTTCTAGATTGGATTTGATTTTGTCAATCCCACCCCTCATTTGTGGCACTGCTTCTGGATGTCCCAGCTCTTGAGAATCAAGAAGACTACGTCTGTCAATGAGCGATAGAGAAAAATGGATTTTTGTAAGAACTTACCGTAAAATCCTTTTCTCTTAAGCTCATTGACAGACGTAGTACCCGCCCCTCTATCATTGAGTTGGGTTGGGTTAAATTCTCTGTACTGCTTTAAACAGAACTGATTCCCTGTAGCAGAGAGAGGGAGGATATACCCTCAGGGACTGCCCCTAGGGTGGAGCCAGAACGTTTTGTCATTCTGCCTAGTCCTACTCCTGCGGAGACAACATAACCCAGCTCTTGAGAATCAAGAAGACTACGTCTGTCAATGAGCTTAAGAGAAAAGGATTTTACGGTAAGTTCTTACAAAAATCCATTTTTTTTGGGCAAAAGTGCTTTTAGACGAACTGGAAAACAGCAACAGCGAAACTGAGTTACTTGAAGAACTGAGCGATAGCGATTGGTGGGAAAATTCATCATCAGGTATGGAAAGTGACGACAGCGACGATTCTGATGTCTCTTTCTGGCACATCGCTTTGTGGAATTTGGGAAGGATATCAAATGATTCTTCAGAATTTCCAACGGAGCGATATGCCAGCAAGAGACGTCACTTTCCTTATCTGACGTCAAATTTTCCCACCAATCGCTATCGCTCAGTTCTTCAAGTAACTCCGTTTCATTGTTGCTGTTTTCCAGTTCGTCTAAAAGCGCTTTTGTGCAAAAAGAACGCTTTTTGGACGCCATGGTCGTTCTCTATTTTCCAGGCACAAGGAACTGGAAAACTTTTGGCTTGTGTTTGGTAGCTTACCACAAGTTTAATAGGTCAATGAGAGTACCCAACAAAAATCGTTGTGAGTCCAAAATCTTTATTTGTTCATATGGTTCTTTCAATTTCTGCTGTTAATATCAACACTGACTGTGATTTAGAATATCCTCTGCAGCAGATACAGTCATTTTAGGAGTATTTTGTGTCCAAATCAGCCCTAATATAGAGGGGGGGTGGGGGGGTGTATGGCCTCTGAAACAAATTGGCTATCCTTTGCTCTTCCAGTTGTAATCAGTTAAATACTTAAAGCGGAATTCCACCCAAATGAGGAACTTCCGCTCATTTGCTTCCTCCCCCCTCCGGTGCCACATTTGGCACCTTTCAAGGGGGAGGGGGGAACTGGTACCTGTTTTTGACAGGTACCCCTCCCCACTTCCGGGAACGGCACAGTGGCAAAGTGAGGACCACTCCTCCTACCCTCTGCTGCTGAGCCAATCCGAATGCACAGTGTGCTTCGCGCATGCGCAGAAGGGACTGGCCCGTGAAGCCGCAAGGCTTCACTGCCAGTCTCCCTGATCGGCAATGGCGGCGGCAGCAACCCACAGCTGATGGAAACATTGGCTGGGTGCCGACATCGCTGGACTCCAGGACAGGACAGTATGTGTAGCTGCTGACTTTTAAATTTCGGAGGGGGGGGGGGGGGGCGGAACTCCGCTTTAAATATTCTGGACTAGCAAGCATTTTTGTTTGGCGCTAATTGACCTAGTACAGTGATAGGAAACCCCAGATGTTTTGGAACCACATTTCCCATGATGTTAATGCACTCTGCAGTGTAGTTGAGCGTAATAGGAAATGTAGTTCCAAAACATCTGGGGTACCCAAGGTTCGCCAATCGCCATCACTGACCTAGTACATCTTGGATGTGATGTCAGCAGAACTAGCAGACTCAAGTGACACCAAAGTTTCCTTCCTGCAGAGATGGGAAGAATGTTAAAAGATTTAATTTATCTAACCAAAATGGCGTCCAAACCATTGAGCTGGAGGATTTGGGGAATTATTCTTGTGAAATAAATGATTTTACAAAAAAGAGCAAAATATGACTTCTTCAGACTCCAAGTGAACCGATGTCAGGACAACCATGCTTGCTTGTAGTTTATTTGGACTTATTTATTATGTAGTTTGTGTTCCATTTTTATTATTAATTCTAACAATTGTCTTTTTCCTAGACCTGTTCTCAAAGCCAACTATTACCACCATGTTGTATCCAATGACAGAAGGGGACAACATGATCCTGGCGTGTAACACAAGTCTCAGTCCACCCAGACAGGGGACAGAACTTCAGTTTGCTTTCTACAGAGATGGACTTGAGGTACAGAAATTCAGTTCATATCATCAATATGAAGTCCAGTCTGCTCAGCCAAGGGATTCTGGGAATTATTACTGTGAAGTGAGAACTCCAACCAACAGTGTCATCAAACAAAGTGAAGAATTTTATATCCAGATACAAGGTAAGAATGTAATAGTGGGGCCATTGGGATAACAGTATGAGAGAAGGCTTACACATAATATTATAAAAACAATGGGGAATTTCTGCGCTAAAAAAGTATTGAATGGGATGAGAGAAAGAAATTTTAAACAAGCTGCTGACACTAGACCAAACAGACAGTGATCCAAAGTAATAAAAAGTAAAATTAGTGCGCTAAACTAATTAAATCATATGTGATTATGATAAACAAAAATACATGTCATATAAAGAATTAATAAATATATAACACAAATAGTGATAGAAAATCCAAAGAAAGTCCAAAAAGTGCTCAAAAAGTCCCAATAAAACAAAACTGTGAATATTCATCCAGGAAAGGGAAACTTATTTCCATAACCTCTCATGAGGCAACCACAGGGAAGTGTGAGTAGGGGACACCACTGTGCGAATATTATAGGTAGCAGCTTACCAGACCAGTATGGCCAATCAAATTAAGGAAATGGCCTCACGAGCATGTAGATAAGACGATGGGTTCCAGAATTATCAAGCTCAATACCTGGGAGGTCCAGTCTCCACGATATATCCAGATAACCAGATAGGCGCAATGTATATAGGGGATATATAACAAAAGACCATAGCGTAATCCCGTAAAGTTGACACACGCAAGTTTATTTAAAAGAGGCTACTTACAAGATTGAAGAGACAAACAGGCACATTAAACATGTAAAAGGCTGCAGCTACGATCGCGGCGTCCCGCGTCTTCACAGCAGATAGAGGACACAAGCCGGCACGGAATGGCGCGTGTAGACGCGATCATAGCTGTTATCGCGTTTACTAACTACGGGAAAGATTTATGTCATTTTTATTGTTTTTTTTTCTACTAGTTATGGCGGCGATCTGCAATTTTTTTGCGGGACTGCGACATTGCGGCAGACAGATGGGACCCCTAACTGACATTTTTGACACTTATTGGGGGTACCAGTGACATTACTACAGTAATCACTGCTAAAAATATGCACTGTTACTGTAATAATGACACTGGCAGGGAAGGGGTTTACCCTGTGGGTGATCAATGGGTTAAATATGGGTTAAATGTGAGCCTAGGGGAGTTATTCTAACTGTGGGGGGCATGGCTTGTGAAATGATCACAGAGACCTGTGTTCCTATATAGAAGGATCACAGGGTCTCTGTGATCATTCCAGGGAGAAGAACGGTCAGATGTGTTTACAACAGACGATCGTACTTCTCTCTCAGCAGGGAACAATCGTGGGTGTCAAATGGCAATCGAAGCCGCCTGCCCCGTGCATCGGCTTCTCCGCTGCCGAGTGGGAGTGGGAGCATGCCTCTGGCGGTGCGCGATCGCCCCCTAGCTTCCCGCGCACGACCGACGTAGGTCTACATCGGTTTGCGAAGGAGAGCCACCCTGCCGCAGTAAAAAGGTGGCGGGTAATCAGGAAGTGGTTAAAAATGTAGACTTTAAAGTGTTAATAAACCCAGGACTCTGCATTCTCTATATCTGCTCTCTCACAGTACACAGAACATGGAAATGCAATTGTTTTAGTAAATATAAACTGCTAAATACCTTTTCTCATCAGCAGTATATAGCAGTCTTGTGACTTCTATCAAAGTCCCCCTGAGCACTGTTTTTCAGCTTGTAGGGGAAGTTTTCATTCTGCTCTGACTGTCCTTTGAGGCTGCATGACCCCCTGACTTTCTGTCTGGACAGTGCTGATTAGGGATGATCGTTCGGGTCGACCATCGGTTCGACCCGAACATTGGCTGTTCGAGGTTCGGCCGAATTCCAAACTTTTTGCTGAAAAAGTTCGGAATTCGGCAACCAGAACCGACCAAAATGCAATGGTTCAGGAAATGGGCTTTAAAAAGCCCGTGATTGGACCAGAACCATCAGTATAAGCCAATTGAGGGGGCAGGAGAATGCTAGGAATGTGATTGGAGTGACTAGGGGGTCCATAGGCCAATCATTAGTGAATACTCCCCCTAGTATATAAGATAGCCCCCGCCAAATTCCTAGCATTGTTATACAGGGACATGGAAGAGAGTGGAAGCAGTTCTGTGACTTCTGCTACAAAGTGTCATTTAGCAATTTTTAGTGTGAGGAAAGGGATATCTAGTGTAGTTAGGGTACTATACTCCACTATAGTTAGTTTTAATAATTTAGTTTCTGTAGGGAAAGTGTTAAGTGTAAGGGGACCGTAGTGTAGTGTAGGGTGAACTGACTGTGACTGCTATGGCAGGGTGACAAAACCCTTCCATGTCACGGTGACCGCTATAGAGAAAAGATTGTTTCTCTTAGGTCACATTCAGTGCACTGATATGGCTTCTCGCCTGTGAGCATGCTTTTTGCTGCAGGCTTTTATAGGGCTTTTTTGAGGAGATGTTTGGAGTCAGGCATGACATCTGAACATCTGTGTAGGGGTATATATACACACACACATGTCTGTATATATACACATACACATATATAGGTGTGAAAGTAGCAGAAACATATGCTTGCGCTAATTAAATCATTAACAGGCATATGTCTCCGCTCCTATAACAGCTATATGTGTGTATATATTCCCCTATACAGAAGTTCAGATGTTTTGCCTGCCTCCAAAGTCCCCCAAAAAATGCCCAAAAAAACACTTGCTACTAAACCGGCAAGGTGTGGAGACATATCCCTGTTCTATAAGTGACCTAATACAAATTATCTTTTTTTTTCTGGTTTTGGACATGCTACAGAGCTGAAACTTCACAGGTACACTTTTTAGACCCCCAGACACTAAATCAAAAGAATTTTTTTTTTTTTTTCAATAATTGGCTCTCTATCAAAAATGACAATTTTTAAGAACTTTTTTTTGTGTGATTAATAGTCCCTGGGGCATGACCCAGAACTCTAGGCACTTTTTATGGGCATTTATTGGGTTTTAGGGCTTCAAAATTGTGTTTTTTGATTACCAAAGTTCAGGTCCCATTGATTTCAATGGGGTTCTGAAATCCGGGCCGAACTTTCGGGAAGTTCGGATGTTCTGGCCGAACCGAACTTTTGAAAAGTTCGATCATCCCTAGTGCTGATCATATGCACCCATCCTAGAAAAAAATAAAAAAATAAAAATCTCTAGCAATACACGTCAAACTGAGCATGTGCAGAGTGCCCACAAGGCTCTGTACTATAAGCAGATGGATTGGGGACAGTAAAAGGAGAGGATCAGAGAAGACAGGATCAAACTGCATTTTTACACAATGCAGAGGATTAACCCCTTAGGTTCCACAGTGAATATAACAAGCATGCTTTACTGCATATACAGACTGATTTCACTGTTGTGGGTTTAGTAACACAAGTGTGTGTTTGATAGAAATTGGCTGGTGTCAGAAAAGTATGTGAGCTTTATCTTGGAATAAAACTTGGAGAGCATTATCTGAGAGACAATCACCAGTGTGCTCCAAAGCACCACATATTTATCTCTCTATTGCCATAATTGTCATTAACCACTTGCCGACTGCCGCACGACTATTTACTGCGGCAGTCAGTCGCTCCTGGGCAAAGCGTCGTAGACCTACGTTGCTCGCCCACGAGCCTGTAGGGGGCGAGCTCACGCCGCCACCGGCGCGCTCCCACCCCCGCTCGTTTCCTGCCTTCCCTGCCCATGTGACCGGCGGCTCCGATGTCCGCCGGCCACTCCCGATCTTCCACAGATGTAAACACAGCCGTCTGTCATTCTCCCTCATGTAAGCACAGAGGCTATGTGATCCTGCTATGTAGGATCGTATGTCTCTGTGGTTACATCACAAGCCACGCCCCCCCCACAGTTCGAATCACGCCCCTAGTGACACACTTAACCCCTTGATCACCAATAAAGTTAACCCCCTCCCTGCCAGTGTAATTTTTACAGTAACAGTGCATATGTATAGCACTGATTACTGCAGTAATGTCACTGGTACCCCCAAAAGTGTCAAAAATGTCAGTCAGGGGTCCGATCTGTCCGCCACAATGTCGCAGTCCCGCAAAAAAAAAATCGCAGATCGCTGCCATTACTAGTTAAAAAATAAAACAATAAAAATGACATAAATCTTTTCTGTAGTTAGTAAACCCAATAAGTTTTGCGCAAACCAATCAAAATACGCTTATTGCTATTTTTTTTACCAAAAATATGTAGCAGAAAACAAATTGGCCTAAAATGTTAAAAAATTTAGATTTTTACTTTTTTTTTTTGAGAATTTCCAAAATGTTTTCAAAATTGTCGCTCTTTTTTTGTTTATAGCGCAAAAAAAAAAAAAATCGCACAGGTGATTTCATTTGGGTACAGCGTCGCACGACCGCGCAATTGTCCATTAAAGTCACGCAGTGCCGAATCGCAAAATAGGCCCTGGTCTTTGAGCAGCCAAATCCTCCGAGGCTTGAATGTCCTTTAAAAAATTCAGGCAGGTCTAAAGTGAGAGGCGTATGTAAAAAAAACTAACTACATCATATTAATGCCAGCTAGGCAAAACTGTTGGATCTGTAGCTTCTTTCATTCAAGTTTAAGGAATTACCCCTTTTCACCTGTGCTACACCACAGTGACCGCTACCAAGCTGCCATTATTTTTACCAGGAGACTTTTCCACAGCTGCCAATATTTTTACCAGGAGATTTTCCCACAGCTGCCATTATTTTTACCAGGAGATTTTCCCACAGCGGCCATTATTTTTACCAGGAGATTTTCCCACAGCTGCCATTTTTTTACCAGGAGACTTTCCCACAGCTGCCATTATTTTGCCCAGAAGGCCATCTCTGCCCACCACCATCATGTGGAATGCAATGAGACAGCGGGGGGCAGAGGAAGAATACAGGGAGGAAGGTAGGGGTGGCGCCAGTGAGGTGGAGGAGGAAATGGGGCAGACTTCAAGTGGGATGTTTCATTCTTTCCCAATCCCAGGAGATGTATCTGGGTGGGATGAGGTTGGGAGGGAATCTGGATCCTCTATTGCAGGCAAATTTTGGTGAATGGGGTCTTTTAAGCTCAAATGCCTGCACAAGTACCCCAGGATTTGGTTAATACAAAAGGAGACCCCTATTGGGTGGCCACTCTAGATTAGATTCCCAATAAAAGGGTAAAATGGCCAAGCCACTGACATCATCCCAAAGGGGGCTCAAAATGTGGATTTTTGAGGGGATGCTAGGAAATAAACTCTTTGTCCCAGTTTTCGATGGTGACAGGATTCCCGCGAATAACAAACCTCTCTGATCCTCTGACCTGCGAAAGGAGCTTTTTTAAACCACAGCAGCCAGGCCTGGCTGCAGACAGCATTCACAGGCCACTCCTTGGATACAGTCAATGAGTACGTCAGAATACGAGCAGGAGGGTTGAATTGCTAGTGTTGAAGAGGTTCTTCTGAACCAGCTGACCAAAGTTCAAAGGCCAAAAAGGGCATAATGGTTGCAATGAATTTGGTCTGATGAACTCCTGCATTAGTTTGCCAGGCCCCTGGGCCTCAGAAATGCAGACTTCACCAAAAGCCCGTAGTACCTGTTGACCCAAATTGTTTTCCTTTAAGTTGGATAAAAATGAAATATAACATACATAAATATTTGATTATTAGCCTTGTGCAGCCTACATTTGGCAAAGGATGCAATGGGCTATAAATTAATTTAGCACTAAATTTCAATGATCCCATTTTAATTACCCCTGACTCATTTGTGTGCCAGAAAATAGCCCCTCATTAGCTGAGAACATGATACAGTGTATATCACAAAATGAGAAATAGAGGAACCTTTACTGTTCATGCAAATGTACAAAAATAGTAGAATGAAGCAGGCCGCAAATGGTCTCACCCTGTGTCCCGATTCTACTCCTTTTTTACATAACATATAATATCACTTCAAGATTGTTGTAAAAAAATGCACATAAAACCACCAGTTTAAATGATAAAGCATATAATAATACAATCAATCAACATACTTATCGTTCCCTTTACTCATATTTCAGGTAGCCAGGGCTCTCATATGGCGCTTTTCCACTGCATGGAACCGAACGGTTTGGCTCGCTTTTGTGTTTTTCCACTGCTGGTACCGCATGGTATGGTGTAGGAACGGTTCGGTACGGTACGGTACGGCGGTGCTTTTCCACTGCATGGAACCGAACGGTACGGCTCTCAAAAACAGTACCACCTCGATTGTGGTTCCAAGAGGTACCAAACCCGGTACCATATCCCACAATCCTTTGCATGCGTGCACTATTAGCCACTGATTGGTCAGAGAATCCCACCCACCCCGTTGTTATCCCACCCACTTAACTTTAGTACTACTTTAGTGGAAAAGCAAACCATACCAAATCGTACTGAACCGTTCCAACACCGTACCATGTGGTACCAGCAGTGGAAAAGCAAACCGGGCCAAGCAGGGTCGAGTAGAGCCGAGCCGGTACTTGCAGTGGAAAAGTGCCAATAGAGATCTATTGGCAATACCAAAACTGGGACCTTACTAAAGTAAATTGTAATAGATTGGCACGTCCCGTATATCTGAATGGGAATAACATGGGTGCACCTATATAGTGAATACAAACTCTTGAATGTATTGTACATTTTAAAGTTTTTAGTAATTCCCCTACTGTACTATGTGCCATGTTCTAATTTCAGGGGGAAACCACAAAACGGATTATGCAACAGTGAATATAATACGTCTGGCACTGTCGGGCTGCGTGTTGTTCCTCGGGTGTGTTTTCCTCATCCATCACATCAAGACAGAAGTAATCACACCCTCTGAGAAATGAATGGAGACTCTATGTTGTGGGTCGGGGTTTATACCTACCTATTAAGCCCTGACCCATATTAAGCCCCGAAGTGACATCTGTAATTCTTGGGCAGGAGCACCATAAACTGGAGTTTTGACATAGACTCTTCCATCTGGTTTTGTTCGACGAAACGCAGTTTTGGTTGCATTAAAAATATTGTGTACTTACCTAAGCATTAACCACACTGGAGGCTAATGTTTTCCCAAAATTGCAATCCACTTGTTTATCACTTTGGCCCTGTTTCCAGGCGCTCATGCATGGCTGTCTATTCTTCTCAATACTAATTACTGAGATTTTGTCTTAGCACAGTTTAGGACCAACCAAGACCTTGGGGTTCAATAAATAAAGACTGGTCATCTAAAGTTGGCCATACACTAGTAGATTTTTAATTGAAAGTTGGTACAGGCATTAATTAGAACATTCTTAGCATATTAAATGACTTGACAAATGTCATCCGAAAGTACTTAAAATTTCCATTTGCTTTGGACATTTGATTTTGGAACAATTGATTTTCCTGAGTGAAAATCACAAACACTCTAAGAAATGTATTTGTTTGGCAACAAGTTCTATCCTGTTCAAATTTTCTTGAAAAATTAGAATTAGATTCTACTAGTGTATGGCCATCTTAAGACCTTTTGCCTTGGGTACATGCATGAGTAGTCAACAGGGGGTTTTCACCAATGGTGAATAGGAGATAATCGGACAGATAAAGGTAAGGAGTTCCACAGGATTGGAGAGGCTCTGGTAAAGTCCTGGAGGCGAGCATGGGAGGAGGTGACGAGGGGGCTAGAGAGCAGGAGGTTTTGAGATGAACGAAGAGAGCGATTAGGTTGGTATTTTGAGACTAGGCTAGTGATGTAGTTGGGGGCTAAGCTGTGGATTGCTTTGTACGATGTTGTAATTATTTTGAATTTGATTCGTTGGGTGAGCGGAAGCCAGTGGAGGGCTTGATAGAGAGGAGCAGCGGACACTGAGTGATTGGTAAGATGGATGAGTCTGGCAGCAGCATTCATGATAGATTGAAGGGGAGATAGCCTGTGTAGAGGTAAGCCAATGAGAAGGGAATTGCAGTAGTCGAGGCGTGAGATGACCAGGGAGTGAACTAGGAGCTTTGTTGTGTACTTGGTTAGAAAGGGGCGTATTTTGGAGATGTTGTGGAGGTTAAGGCGGCAAGATTTGGACAGCGATTGGATGTGAGCCTTGAAGGAGAGTTCAGAGTTCAGGACAACACCTAGGACCTTGGCATGCGGGGATGGGCTGATAGTAATTCCATCAATATTGACAGAGAGATCGGGGGAAGGGGCACGTGGTGGAGGAAAAATGATTAGCTCGATTTTGGAGGGATTGAGTTTGAGGAAGTGGTGAGACATCCAGACCGATATATCAGATAGTAAATTAGTGATACGTGAGGAGACTGAGGGAAGAGCTGAGGGATGGATAGATAGATTTGGCTATCGTCAGCGTAGAGATGGTATTGGAAGCCGTGGGAGGCTATCAACTGACCCAGAGAGGAGGTGTAGATTGAAAATAGGAGGGGTCCAAGAACAGAGCCTTGGGGGACCCCAACAGAGAAGGGAAGAGGAGAGGAGGAAGTGGAATTGTAAGTAACGCTAAAGGTGCGGTTGGATAAGTAGGAAGAGAACCAGTGAAGAGTACAGTCACGGAGACCAAAGGCATGGAGTTTTTTGAGGAGGAGGAGATGGTCAACCATATCAAAGGCAACAGAAAGGTCCAGGAGGAGGAGAACAGAATAGTGTCCATTGGTTTTGGCCGTTAGTAGATCGTTTGTCAGTTTTAGGAGAGCAGTTTTAGTGGAGTGTTGAGGCCGAAATCCAGACTGAAGGGGATCAAGAAGGCTATTCTCGGCTAGGTGGTCGCACAGTCGGTTGTAGAGCAGACGTTCAAGGAGTTTGAATAAAAAGGGGAGCAAGGAAATAGGACGTAGGTTGTTAAGATCAGTTGGGTTCAGTGAGGGCTTTTTAAGTATGGGGCTGACTAGTGCATGTTTTAGAGAGTTGGGGAAGATGCCAGAAGAGAGGGAGAGATTGAAGATGTGGGTTAGAGAGCGTAGAATAAGACCAGAAGGTGAACGTAGCATTTGCGTGGGAACCGGATCCAGAGGGCAGGTGGTTAAGTGGAAGTTAGCAAGTAGTTTAGCAACCTCGTCTATAGTGGTGGGGTTGAATGAGGTAAGTAGTGATCGCACCTGTGGGCATGAAGCGTAAAGCACGGAAGGTATCTGAACAGCAATGATCTCCTTACGGATTGTATCAATCTTTTGTTTGAAGTGGTTGGCAATCTCTTTGGCAGTGAGTGAATCAATGGGTGGAGGCAGTGGAGGACGGAGTAGAGAATTAAAGGTAGCGAAGAGTATATAGTATTGTATTTAGTCCTCACATCTAAGAAACCACTATTTTTTTAGGTCTCCTGTTCCAAGATCCCACAACTCTATAAGCAGCATCCCACTCTCTGACACACAAGGACTGAAATTGGGATATTTATTAGGTTAATATACAGTACTGTGCAAAAGTTTTAGGCAGGTATTTAAAAAAATACTGTAAATAAAGAATGCTTTCAGAAATAGAAGTGTTTATAGTTTTTTTTTTTTTTTTTTTTTTTTTTTTATCAATTAACACAATGGAAAGTAAATGAATAGAAGAGAAATCCAAATCAAATTAGTATTTGGTGTGACCACCCATTGCCTTCATAACAGCATCAATTCTTGTAGGTACACACAGTGCTTGTACACACAGTTTTTGAAGGAATTCGGCAGGTAGGTTTTTCCAAACAGCATGGAGAACTAACCACATCTGTGGATGTTGGCTGCCTCAAATCCTTCTGTCTCTTTATGTAGTCCCATACAGACTCCATGATGTTGAGATCAGGGTTCTGTGGGGGCCAAGCCATTACCTCCAGGATTCTTTGTTCTTCTTCATGCTAAAGATAGTTCTTAGTGACATTGGCTGTATGTTTGGGGTTATTGTCCTGCTGCTGAATACATTTGGGGCCCCTATATCTTAAACTGATTAAACTTCTGTACTGTGGGTTGTATTACGACATGTGTTCATGTTAAATGTCCTAAATGTTTTGTATTCCACTGAAATACATATTTTTTGTTTAGCACTTTTGTAACCAAAATTAAATGAAAAATTTAAAAAAAAAATGTAAAAAACAAATTCTTTTTTTTTCTGAATGTTAAGATTCTAGGTAGGCATGTACGATATCATTTCTAGAATTGTGTATTATAGAAGATATATACAAATTTATGTCATTTGATTTAATTTGCTGAACATGTATTATGTAAGTAAAAGTCAAAATATATTCATGAAGATTTCTTTTTTATGACATTATTAAAATAAAAAGCATATAAGAAGTGAGGAGGTTAATTTTTTTTGAGGTTATCAGATTCGGCCTTGAGATTCCAGAAAGAAATGGCGACTTTATACCAGGGATTGGTGACTGCAGAGAGAAGACATCTTACTGCAGCCCGTCCTTGGTCAATCCAGGTTGGGATTTGTAATCTGCATTCACAGGAAGATATCAACAGATAAATATTTTAACTCTTGAGGTTAAAAAACAATGGCGGTGCTCAGAATAAACTGACTATGAGCAAGAATCCCTCTGTAAGGCTCCCCTATAACTGACATGAATTGTAATTAACAGAAGGTGTTCTCAAACTCTGCCGATGTCATTAAATGACTGGTTCTTGCTCCTTCCCACCAGTACAGTTTCCCCCTCCAATACAGAGCCTTCTACGTTTCCATCAAGGTTAATAATACAACTATCGGTCTCTACCCTCATGCCAGGATACTAAGTGTGATCCTGGACTTTTGACCTGTCCTTTTGGCCCCAAATCCAATCACTGCCCAAATCTTGTAGACTTGATCTACATAACATCTCCAAAATTGTCCCTTCTTAACCAGTGAAACCATCAAGCTACTTTTTCATTTACTGGTTATCTCTCGTCTTGACTATTGTAAACTCCCTTCTCATAGTGACTGGAAAAAAGGGTGGTACACAGATGTGGTATAAATGTAAAAACGCCCAATTTTTTGGATCTATAAGTTTGGATCCTTTTTGCCTAATGGCTTAAACGAAGATCTTCAAATACACAATATAGTTTAACCACTTGCCGACTGCCGCACGACTATTTACGTCGGCAGTCAGCCCCTCACAGGCAGAGTGACGTAGATCTGCGTCGCTAGCCTGTGAGGGTCTAGGGAGCGAGCGCGCGCCCCCGGAAGCACGCTCCCGCGTGGTCACGGACCCCCCCGCGCATGTGACCGGCGGACCCGATGTCCGCCGGTCACTCGGCGATCGTCGGGTGGAGAGGGAGAAAGGCAGGCGGCTGATGTAAACAAGCCGCCTGTCATTCTCCCCTCCGGTGTAGAAACAGTGATCATACGGTTCTACTATGTAGGACCGTTGATCACTGTTCCTACAGCTCAAGCCACAGCCAATCACAGTTAGAATCACGCCCCTAGGGACACACACCACCCCTCCCTCTCAAAAAAGTTAACCCCTTCACTGCCAGTGTAATTTTACAGTAACAGTGCATATGTATAGCACTGATTACTGCAGTAATGTCACTGGTAACCCCAAAAGTGTCAAAAATGTCAGTCAAGGGTCCGATCTGTCCGCCGCAATGTCGCAATACCGAAAAAAAATCGCAGATCGCCGCCATTACGCGTTAAAAAAAACAACAAAAATTACAAAAATCTTTCCCTTTGTTAGTAAACGCGATAACTTTTGCGCAAACCAATCAAAATACGCTTTTTGCGATTTCTTTTACCAAACATATGTAGCATAAAACAAATTGGCCAAAAATGTTAAAAAATTTGGATTTTTACTTTTTTTTTGGGGAATTTCATATAAAAAAATGTGAAAAATATTGTTATTTTTGCAAAATTGACGCTCTTTTTTTGTTTATAGCGCATGATCAAAAAATCGCACAGGTGATCAAATACCACCAAAAGAAAGCTCTGTTTTGGGGAAAAAAGGACGTCAAATTCGTCTAGGCACAGCGTCGCACGACCGCGCAATTGTCTGTTAAAGTCACGCAGTGCCGAATCGCAAAATAGGCCCTGGTCAGGAAGGGGGTAAAATCTTCCGGGGCTTAAGTGATGAATCCATTTTTTTTTATTTCCTTTAGTATCATGTTCATATGTTTTTTGTATTTTTTCCAGTATAATATACACAGTTGTTTTTTTGTGTATTTTGGTAAATTTAAACCACAATCTATATCTTGTTATTCATCATATATTAGTGAGGGCGTTGATGGGTATAATTTTAGCTCATGTTTGGTTTATAGCTCTGCCCACTCCCCGCTCTTACATTAGGGTTTAAATGCCCCTTGTTGCCGCTATTGCCATGACTTGACAAAGCGAATGCACGGGAAACATGTAGTCACGGCGACATGGAAGCTTGAGTTCCACGCTGGTTCCTGCTCTAGGCTTGGTTGCCCCGCGACCGAGTGACGTCATCCCCGGAAGCGGCGCTGGTGTGTTACGGCCGACACACGTGCCAACAGTCTACCTGGCTTCGCTCCTTGTATTCACCAGGGATTCTTCCATCCATCCCAGGGGTCCATATACCCCAGAAGAGGAAGTTACAATAATGCCTACCAGTTCCTATAGATTTATCCGGGATCCCATCAACCTTCTCGCTGATATCCAGGACCAGGTGGTAACTTTTTATTTTAATATCCTTTCTTCTGTTATTGTGAATAAATCAACTTTCAATCACCCCCTGCTGACTGTGCATGGATTTTGGGGTGTTTTTACATTTATACCACATCTGTGCGCCACCCTTTTTTTCCAGTCAATATGTTTTGCATTTACATCCCATGCCAGGGTTTGACGGCATTGATAGTGGTGGATTTATAATATTGACCATTTATAATATTGACCATTTTTTGTTTAATTGTGTTCCACTTAAGTGGGGTACACACTATAAGAAAATTGGATGAACGATCATCTGTGATATAATGAAGTAAGTGGCGGCCTGTATACACAAGTAAGTGGCGACCTGTATACACAAGTAAGTGGCGGCCTGTATAGGCTGCAAAAATTAGCTCACATGGGTTGAGCTGACAGCAAAGAACTTCGTTTTTGATGGCTAGAGGTACAGTGGGCGTTCACAGTATAGAGAAGTAAGTGGTGGCCTGTATAGGCTGCAAAAATTAGCTCACATGGGTTGAGCTGACAGCAAAGAACTTCGTTTTTGATGGCTAGAGGTACAGTGGGCGTTCACAGTATAGAGAAGTAAGTGGTGGCCTGTATAGGCTGCAAAAATTAGCTCCCATGGGTTGAACTGACAGCAAAGAACGTAGTATATGATGGCTAGAGGTACAGTAGGCGTTCACAGTATACACAAGTAAGTGGCGGCCCTTTATAGGCTGCAAAAATGAGCTCACATGGGTTGAACTGACAGCAAAGAACTTTGTTTTTGATGGCTAGAGGTACAGTAGGTGTTCACAGTATACAGAAGTAAGTGGCGGCCTGTATAGGCTTGCAAAAATTAGCTCACATGGGTTGAACTGACAGCAAAGAACTTAGTATATGATGGCTAGAGGTAAAGTAGGCAGTATACAGCAGTTTTATGGATTATTTGTCCAAGGGTTTTATTTTGATGACCTGCACAAGGACTATATTTTATCTTCTTTATACTTCCTTCTCATAGGACTACCTCCACACAGGCTTTGCATTATCAGAAACAGTGAACAAAAAAAAAAAGCCTTTGTCACACGCTAATTTTTGTACGAATTTTCGTTCATCGGTTCTGATTTGATGTGAAACAACAAATGAAAATCGGATAATCGTTCATCCAATTTTCTTATAGTGTGTACCCCACTTAAGTGGAACACAATTAAACAAAAGCATTTGAATCCTACAAAAATATAGAAAGTTTTGAAAACAAAAATGGAATGACTAGAACTGTTTTTAAAGTTTGGGATGTGATTTACAGACAAGTGAAATGGGAATATAATTTGCCATTAATCTCACTAGCGGGAACAACATTTTTTCTACCCGGGTACATTTTGGGTAATGGATTAAAAATGCACAGTAAAAAGACATAATAAAAAAAAAGGTAAAATCCGTAGATATCAGGAATTGAGGCACAAAAATGAGTTGATAATATTGGACGAATGGAGGTATTTACAATTAAAACATTTTGTGGCAACATTACTCACGAATACTCACGATGTTGGAGGAACCAAAAATACCCCCATTCATCGAAAAATGGGAAGAGGAGTTAGGGACATAAATTAACAGTACAACAAGTGAATAGAGTAATAAAAGCTGTACACGAGCTGGCAGTGGATATAAAAAGGATAGAAACTAATTACAAATGTTTGGCAAGATGGTACATCACACCGGACAAGGCGCAAAAATATCAACTAGATAAGTCCTCCTTATGTTGGAAGGGATGTAATCAAAAAAACACCACGGCACATCTGTGGTGGGAATGTTTGAAGATTCGGGAATATAGGCAAGAGGTAGAGCAATATATAAAGGCAATAATGCTAATAGAGATCCTAGATGATCCATGGTGCTGCTTTTTTCATAACACAGCGATATAAATGTACAGTAGTGCCACACTTAATAAATGCAGCAAAGGGGGTAATACCAAAAAAATGGCAAGACCCAAAAAAAAAAAAAAAACACAATCAGAGAATGGTTTAAAAGAATAGAATAAATATATATATATATATATATATATATATATATATATATATAAAATAAAATAAAAGTAGTAGGGAAGAGGATCAAGCAGAAAGATTTTCCAGCATATGGTTTGATACAATTTAGGAATACCAAGTAATACGCAGAAATAATGTTAGAAGGCGAGGTGGAGGGACAGGGGAGTGAGAGGAGGTAGAAGAGTGGGTGGTACATTTAGGGCATGGGAGGGGAATAGAGAAGATAGGAAGAGGGGATAAATAAATAAAATGTAATTTCTCTAATATGTATATTTCTTTATGTGAACTGTATTTCCTTCTTGTTTTATATATGGAAAACTAAATACATTTTAAATATAAAAACAAAACAAAAAAACAAAACAAAACAAAAAAAATAGAAAATGAAAGATAAATTTGAATAGAAATTAATGAAAAAGAATAGAATTGAATATACAAAAAAGAATAGAATAGAATAGAAACAAATAAAATAGAATAAAATAGGATAGAATCTATAGAATGAATTTAACTGTCTTTCAAATTTTGAATTTCAAATAGAATACAACCAGCTATTCTTCACAGTGAATTTGAATTGATTTGATATTTTTGATTCCAATTTGGATCGAATACTTCAAACCTATTGAAAAAAATTGAATCCAGTTAAAAACCAATAAACAAAACAAAGTTAAACTAAACAAAATACATTTTGTTACGAATGCAACAAAATAAAATTAGTAACTTAACGAATAGATCCAAAACTAAACCAAACAAGTTTTTTAGTTCTGCATAGGCCTAGGAATTAGGTTGTTTTCTAACAGACAATGAATCCTTTACAAGGCCCTTAGACCAAAGCACGAGACAGGGATACCAAGAAACAACCCAAGAAGGTTGTCCCGCACGTTTTTCTAACAACCACAGTTTCAATGAAGGATTTTGCACAGCAAGTCCATAGCTTAGAACAAACAAAATATCTCTTGGATCTTTTTAGAGCTCTGTCAGCATTCATCATTCACCCAGCAGCAGGATCCCACAGCAGAGAGAGTTCTGATCATCAATCAGCTCACATATATAAAAGCCTATGGAGAGCACAGACTAATAATGAGGTGCGGCTACCAGGTAAGATGTGGACCTAGGAATGGTGGATTTGTTGCACCCAAAGAAGAAAAGTCACTATCAGCCCCCCCATAATTTGTCTATTTATCCTATTTATCCTGATCACAGAGTTTCAGCAAAAACACAAATTAGCAACACGTTTTGCAGAAGTATAGATTTTAGAAAGAGATATAGATTTTAATCAGCACATACTGTATCTATTCCTGGAAACAGTGATATCTCTTATCTAGTAATGTAGCTACAGATAAGAATTTGACTCATACTTGTGCAGTAAGATATTTAGATAATCCTCACACACAACTAATGTATCTAAGTAAACAAGATATGATATACATAACATTATGTGGATCTCCAATCTAAGAGACGTTTCAATAAGCCAAGGGGAACCTACTTCTAAACTAAACAAAAATGGAACTTCCACTATTTTGCTTCCCTCCCTCCCCTCCGGTGCCACATTTGGCACCTTTCAAGGGGAAAGGGGTACCTGTCAAAAACGGGTACCCGTTCTCCACTTCCCGGACCTGGTGCCGCGGCCGTCCCAGATGTTCTGCCCCCTCCTCCTTCCCCCGCCGCTGAGCCAATAGAAATGCACAGCGCGCTTCGAGCATCCGCAGTAGAGGCATAGCCGTGAAAGCCGCAAGGCTTCACTGCCGGGTTCCCTTACCGGCAATGGCGACGGCAGCACCCGACATCGCTGGACTCCAGGACAGGTAAGTGCCGACATTGCTGGACTCCAGGACAGGTAAGGGCCGACATCGCTGGACTCCAGGACAGGTAAGTGCCGACATCGCTGGACTCCAGGACAGGTAAGTGCCGACATCGCTGGACTCCAGGACAGGTAAGTGCCGACATCGCTGGACTCCAGGACAGGTAAGTGCCAACATCGCTGGACTCCAGGACAGGTAAGTGTCCTAATATTAAAAGTCAGCAGCTACAGTATGTGTAGCTGCTGACTTTTTATTTTTGGAGCGAAAGGTGGAACTCCGCTTTAACCCAATCAAGCTTAAGACCATTATGATTTTCATTAATATTTGTCTCACAACAATTGTGCTGGTTCTCCTGTATTTCTGGGTATTCACCTAAGGTGCCTCCCCAAAGAGAATTTCATGCTTATGAGCTGCCAACCAGAACCCTTTGTACTTGTCACGTACCTGTCAGTGGCGTTTGAGATGACAAGGGTGGCTTCTTGCACCATTCCCACCCAAGCACCCCTTGTACCCATATACAAAGAGCTTGGAGCAGCACTCTAAGCAGTACTAAAACCTCCCCCTGTAGTCCAAAGCACAGATCAGGCTCCAGCATTCAAACACGCTCATGCAGGCTAGCAGAAGCCAACCGAAAAACCGAAGATGGAAGCACCTCACACCAGAACCCATCCACTATACAGAAAGGTGAAGATTCAGCTTCAGCCTAAGCTATTTCTGACTACACCCCAATGACATGTTTAACCCCCACCCTTGGGGCTCAATCATAGAGTCATAATCATTTCTAGTCATTTCTATCTCTCTGGAAAGAGAAGTCAGGTCACAAGCTGAGCTTGGTAACAGCCAGGCAGAGAAGTAGAGAAGTATAGAATCATGATCAGAGTCCAGGTAAGGGACAGCCAAGGGTCGAAAACATGGTGGCAGTGAGGTACCAAATCAGCAGGTAAAATCTTAGTCAAAAGTCCAGGCCAAGGTCATTAACACAGATAAGCAGCAGACAATGGAAATCCAAAAAAGATATGGAGTTGAGTCAGTAACAGAATCAAGTCGAGCTTTCAGGAACACAAGTAACAAGGGTAAAGATGAAGACCTTCCAGCAATGACACTGTATATTTAGGCCTGTAGTGTAAATAGCCCAGCCGGGTGCCAGGATCTGTTGGCATGCCTAAAGACTTGCAAGTCCAAACATGCACATGAAAATTAGTGCAGCAAACCTGAGGTTCCTGACAGTACTCTTTGTTTCAGGCATTACCCTTACTGGGAGATAGATCGTATACAAAGTGAAATCCCAGGGAAAGGATTTGACAAAGGGCGGGTAAAGGGATGTTGTGATGCCAAAGAGAAAATAGAGCTGTGTGATAACTAGAAGGAGTATATACCAATAGATCTTCTTTTGGATGCAGTGCCTCCTACCCTGAGATTTGGTTAAAAAAAGTTGTTTTTTCATATTAGTTATGGAGGACCAGCTAATCCAGTCCTTATCACTGCAGGCGTATAAAGCACAGCAATGTGCATTGTGTTCTGCTGGCCTCTGGAATCTAAAGAAAAAAAAAGCACATAGAAGAGTCAAAGTCACAGCTCTTCTTTTTATCACTGTTGCATTAAGCAGAAAGAATTCCACGGGGAACCGCAGGCCACACACTTCAGACTGAATTTTAAAAAGTGGGCTTTAAATTGTGAGTTGTGGTATGGAGTAACTCAATGAAGTATAATAAAGAACAGATGGCCCCATTTCTGTCAGTTTCCAACCTTCACGATTTTGTCCATTGTTCAAACCTACACTATATTACCAAAAGTATTAGAACCCCTGCCTTTGAACATGAATTTTAATGGCATCCCAGTCTTAGTCCGTAGGGTTCAACATTGAGTTAGCCCACTCTTTGCAGCTATAACAGCTTCAACTCTTCTGGGAAGGCTGTCCACAAGGTTTAGGAGTGTGTCTATGGGAATGTTTGACCGTTCTTCCAGAAGCGCATTTCTGAGGTCAGGCACTGATGTGAATGAGAAGGCCTCCGCTCTAATTCATCCCAAAGATGTGCAGCCCAGTCAAGTTTCTCCACCCCAAACTTGCTCATCCATGTTGTTGTGGACCTTGTTTGTGCATTAGTGCACAGTCATGTTGGAACAGGGTGGGGCCAACCCTAAACTGTTCCCATGAAATTGTCCAAAATGTCTTGGTATGCTGACACCTTAAGAGTTCCCTTTACTGGAACTAAGGAGCCAAGCCCAACCCCTGAAAACAGCCCCATGCCAAAATCCCCCCTCCACCAAATGATTTGGACCAGTGGACAAAGCAAAGTCCATAAGGGCATGGATGAGCAAGTTTTGCCCAAGAGGGAAGTTAGGGGTTAACTGCACTCCCAGGTTTTTCTTTCTGGGTTTTTCTGGGGTTCAAAGCTCTAGTCATGTGTGCTATAAAAGGGAGGAGGGTCCAGATCCTAAAGAGGGAGAGAGGGGGAAGGAGAGGGGAGACTTACCCACATAGTCGGAGAGGGATGCTCTGCATGGTCCCCTTGCCAGAGTCTGCATGGCCTTTTTTTTGCCGAAGCCAGAGTTAAATTCCAGATATAGGCTGAGCCAATATGCTGGGGCAGCCACATGCCTGTAAATAGGGACTAGGTAGTGACTCTGTACAAAGTGTCTGGCATAGCCCAGAAGAACCCACCCCAGTGTAGGTCTCTCATGAGTCTTGCTTGGCGCCAAACGAGGAGGGAAACATGGAGGATGTGACGACCCTACTCCTTGCATACAGTTTTAGGTTATTGGCAGGCATTTTGAAGAGACATACATTGTCACTTGTTCTCATTACTCATAAATCACTTTAAAATAGAATTAAATCTAACTGGATTGAAATTAGTTTAGAGTCGCACTGCCATTGTTTTCTTTTAGAAAATACATGTTTCACGTTTTTATGATCTTTTGCTGCCTCTCAGTGCTACTGATCTCCTCCTGTTTCTTTGCAGTAATTTCCTGTCTATGTGCAAGCCTTCCTTTTTGGCTTTCTAATTGTGACAGCATTGCAACATGAATGTGCAATGAGCAGGATCACCAGGTTTTATTTCAACAAAAGCTGCAGATTTCAAAAGATTGAAAATTACTTATTTATGTTAAAGATTATAGGAGATTTTAATGAATGGGTTTACATATGCTTGAAAACTAATTTAAAAGAGAACTCACTTTAATAATAAAGTACATTTATATTGCCCGCTTAGCTTCCAACCTGTATCTTAAAGCAGAATATAAAGATTGTAAAGACTGCCCTGGCATTCATATAAATTTGTATCCGATGCAGGGAAGGATGGTGGCTTTTGTTCATGGGGACCTGAGCTTTATATGCAGGTTCAGTTATCCTTTAAGAAATATTAAAGTTGGGGCTGTGGCTTGGACGCAGGAGAAGATGGCCACTTGATCCCCAGGCTCTGCTCCTCCACATCGCGATCTAACCTTTCCAGCCTGCCCAGTGACACTCTCTGCCCTGCAGACCGGGGGGGAACACTCGGGGCACCTGCCAGACTTAAGGGCAATAGGATTGTGGAACTCTCTTCCACAAATGGTAGTAACTGCGGAGAGTATGGCTACTTTTAAAAGACTCTTGGACATACATCTCCAAGATCAAAACATTCAGGGGTATGGGAAATGAATACGTCCACACACACCTACACAGGTTGAACTGGATGGACTATTGTCTTTATTCAACCTCAACTACTATGTAACTATGTCACACAAGAAATCTAAGCCCAAGGGATCTCGCCGTCTGCCAGATTTCTACATGCAGCCCCCTTAGCACACGAGTCAAGATGATGCCGACAGGCAACAAGGAGACCCGGAGCGGCCAGCAACACCTGAACCCTCCTCCATCGACATAGAGGAACCTGCATTCCCCCTACAAGAGCCAGTCCTTTCATCAGAAGAGAGAAGTAAGCGCTCTGCTGACTCCCCAGACCTGTCTCCCAATAAACAGCATCCCATAAAGAAGCACATTGGCGCTGGGACCTGTAGTGTCACAGCAGGCTCTTCAGCTGCTCAGACACTACTGACAACCCAGCCTCAGAGCATTCCCTCACAGCCATGTTGCTCACTTTACAGGTTGATTTCCAACATGGACTCAGCATATCCATTACCATTTACAGTTAGAGAAATGAGGGTATGATTGAGGGTAAGGCCTATATCCCGATAATATAGAAGAAGATAGAAAGGAAACCCCCTAGGTGGGACTTTACTGGCCTAACTATATTTATACCATCAAAAGTAAAAAAAATATATAATGTCAACACGGTATGTAAAATCTTACAAGGTAAATTTACCATTAACCATTAACCATGACAAAATTACTTCCCTGGAAGAATGCACTGATCATATTGAACAGCCCCCCTGTGACGCTATCAAAGCCCGCAACGTCATAGTGGACATACAGGTTGATCAAGCTGTGACCATACACATGCTCCGCCTAAAAATTGCAGATTTGGAGGACTGCTCCAGGCAGAATAACATTAAATAATGGGGGGGTCCTAATCTCTTTCTACCTCTGAGATAGTACCTTACCTATACCAATTATTCTGCAAACTGATTCCATCTCTAACCACAAATGCTCATTGATAGAGTACATAGGATCCACAAGCCACAACATCTACCACCTTTTCTCTCCAGAGATATCTTGGCTCGGGTCCACTTTTTCCACACTAAAGAAAAACATCATGAGACTACGGTCCCTTCACCAAGATATCACTGTATAATCACTGCATAATGACTTCTTGGCAGCCACCTCCCAAGCACGCAAGTCCTTTGCTCCGATCTCCTTCCTACTGAACGAGCATAAATTCACCTATAGATGGGACTACAACAGGTTCCCATCCTGATCCCTAAAGATGGAATCAAGAAGCTGAATAATTGGGGCATTTTCTCACACATGCCTTCACCCAGTCCAAAACCCAATCCTCCCTCCAAAATCTCCAACCCCTGGGAGTCACGTGACTTATCGCATGCCCTACCACTCATTATATTTCCTTTAGGAGGCGCTCATCTCAGGCTGGAACTGGCTTTTGCATGCTTTCATAGCAGTGGATGAGTAGTGGCAATGTTGTTTTTCTCCATCCATGCTCTATTGTTGTTGTGTGATAAGCACACCTTTTTGTTCTTTACTTATGCTCCTTGTTATCAACATTACCAGTTATCATTGAATTAACTGTCTGTTTCATTTTTGCATCTTGATTGGTATCTCTATTGTGAATCTGTGCGAAGTTCTCTCTACCCCAGAGACCTCTGCTAAGACAATACTCATACATAAGTTTTATTTTACTACTGCACTACTTACGTCCCCTCCTCGCTTCTTACTTGTTGCTATTTGAGCTAGGGGACCGTTCTATAAATCCCTACTACAAAAATTACAGCATTATCCCAGAGACCAAATTGTGATCTGTGGCGACTTTAATGAAGTCATAGATCCCCAACTTGATTCCTCAAATCTTAAGTGCAAGAAATCCACAGCGTTTTCCTTTCTGTTCTTCCTTGAAGATCTCTATGACCCCTGGAGATGGCAGCTTGGTACTGAGAGGCAGACATGGTAGTAAGTCACACATGTGCAAGTTACAAGCAAGTCTCAAGTCTTAACCTTCAAGTCTCAAGCCATTCCCAAGTTACTGTGGCGAAAAGCAAGCAAGTCAAGTCGAGTCCCTGCTAGAAGTCAAGCAAGTCAAGTCAAGTCATTTATTTGGTCAAGTCACAAATCAAGTCAAAATATTGCTTTAACACATCTTGAGAAAATGCAAATATTTAATAACTTCAAAAAGTAAAGTCATTTTGAGTCATATGTCTCAAGTCAAAGTCAAGTCTCAAGTCATGAATACCAAGTCAAGTCGAGTCTTTTATTAATTTTAGTCAAGCAAGTCTCAAGTCCTTAAACTGGTGACTTAAGTCTGACTTAAGTCAAGTCATGTGACTCAAGTCCCCCACCTCGAGGGACTACTCTTTCTACTCACATACCCAAAGCTCCAACTCCAGGATAGACCTGTTTCTGAATGCTAGCAGAAACTTGGTTAGGACCACACCCAGGACACTCCTTTCTTCGGACCATCGATGTAACCATATCAACCTATCTTAAAGGGGAATTCACCCCCACGCACTAACTCATCTCCCACTCCTGGCTCTGCAACTTTTTTCTCTGGACCTCCCCGTTCAAAAATGGATCTCTGTAGGTATTAAAAAGTAGGTGATCTACATGACCAACACCAGCTTCTAACATTCCAACACATCTCAGACCTGTATAACATCCCCAATAAAAGCTTTTTTCTTTACATGAGAATTCATCATATCCTATCATTCTCATCGTGTTCCCATGTCCCTCTAACCAAGGACATAATCACCCTTTTCAGCTCCATGCCCAACAAGCTCCGGGGTATATCCTACATCGTTAAACTACTCTCAAGGCCAAAGATAGAGGAAAAAACAAATCTACTGTATGTCTTAATGGGAATCTACCCTGCAAATTCATGTACCTCCGTCTGTATGGCATCGAGCATTTCGTTCCTCATCCATGTTCTCCAGAAACATCACCCATTGGGAAACTCTAATGAAAACTCTCTTTCGCTGGTACTACACCCCATAAAATTGTGCCACATATTCCCAAACCAATCCAAGAAATGCTGGAGGCAATGTTCTGTGGAACATTTTCCACATATGGTGGGAATGCCCTCTTATTGCCGCATTTTGGGGAGACATCTCCAACCTCATTTAGGATCTTACTAATGTATCTATTGTGTTATCCCCGCAGATGGCTCTGTTCGGACCAGACCTTTCAATCTGGCCTTCAAAATGCCACCCTTTTGTTACCCATGTTCTAATTGCTGCTTGTCTCTCCATTGCTCACCTCTGGAAACAATTACCCCCACCTACTCTAGGTATGACCATTAACTTAATGATCACATGAGTATGGAATACCTCTTTGCTAAAACTCATCTCAAACTCACCAAATTTCCGGACCAATAGCAATTTTGGCAGACAGACCCCAGTGCAACATCTTGTGCTTAACCCCTGTATAGACGACACCATATGTCAGATCCTACTATACGACATATGACTCTCTTTTGAAACACATTATTTATCCCAGTGTTTCTCAACTCCATTCCTCAGGGCACACTAACAGGCCAGATTTTAAGTATTACCTTGGGTAGATGCAGACTAGCATACTGCAATCACTGAGCAGCAATTGATATCACCTGTGCTGTATTTCAGTTTTCTTGCAAACCTGGCCTGTTAGTGTGCCCTAAGGACCGGAGTTGAGAAACACTGATCTATCCTCTCCCCCCCTGGACTGAATCGAGCCATCCGGGAATGATTTCTACAGCAATACCGTATTGATACACACTCCTTGCTTAGAACCTGCCTTCCCCATTCCCTTCCCTTCCCTCCTCTCATCCTGACTTCTACATTTAAAGGAGAACTTTAGAAAAATTCAAATAAGGCTGGCTAGCCTATGTTCGTGAGCTGAGCAATGAAGAGAAGGAATCTTTTTCAAGCTCAGTTGCTGTTGAGGCATATGTACCCCTTTCTACTACTCCTTCCCTCTCTATCCTTGTGGGAGGAGTTGGAAAGACAAAAAGTGTGCTAACAGCCCATGGATTTAAACCTAGAGGACTGACCCTCTCAGGAGTACTTTGAAAGAGACTTTTCCAATTTCTTGTTTCAGAAGACCCTTTGGGCCATTGGGCCAGGGTCCCAGATTACAAATGGAGAAGTAAAACTTCTACCTCAGAGTTCCAGATGAACTTCTTGGGCCAAAGGGCCAGACCTGGGACTCTATCAGTAGCCTAGGGAGAAAGTTTGGTGGGGGGTGCCCTGGTGTCATCAGGGGGCCCTGAAGAGGCTTTCTTTACTTCCCCACGGGACTATCCAGTTGTTTAGGCTCCAGCAACCGACCTCCTGTGGGGAGAAGCAAGAAGGACTAATGTAGATAGTCAGTGACAGGACTCAGGGCCACCTTGGAGGAGTGGAACTGATCATTGGGTCAAGACTACAGAAGAGGCTGACTGTCTTATTCAGGGATTTCAGATAAGAAGGTCGCCCCTGCGGGGAGGGTCTTCTCATCAATTTCAGTTAGACTTTGATTGTGTTACTATATATGTCTATAAAGTGCATAACCCTTTCTTTCTTTTGCAGGTTGTACAGAATTTATTGGTAGTTATTCAGGATGTTGTACACACCCACCATGGCAGGCTTTGCTTGGTGTGGGGGGGGGGGGTAGCATTGCCTCTAATGCACCTATATTGTACCATATTGTATAGCAGATATATATATATATATTTTCACCTAAGTTATTTCTTGTACATTCGTTCCTCCCTTCTCTCCCTTTTCCAGGTTTGTGGGATACTCCTATTCTTTTTTATAGAATTTCTGTAGGGGGTGGCTGCCCCAGAGCCAATGAGACTTGGCTCATTTTGGTGGGGGATGGATGTAGCACCCTCCTAGTCAGGTGGTAGGTTCAAAGCATTTAATGCCCCATCTGCTTATCAGGGGAGCCTGATCTATTAGGTTGCCTGTTGCATGTTCCCAGGTGTGATTCACTGGGTCTAAGGGAGTGTCCCCACTGCATCCAATAGAGGAGCATGTTGGACAGTGGGGGAAACCTAGCCAGTGACACATTGGCTTTTGTGGGAGTCCCAGTGGGAGGACACTCTTTCAGTGCATCCTTGGATTGCTCATAAAAGCCAGGGGGACATGTGACAGGGCGTCTTTGGCGGGAAGCAGAGTCCCAGGAGGAGGTGGACGGCTGTCTCTCCTACTGTTGCATGAGGAAGGTGGTCATAGGCCTGGTGAACCAGGTGTGGAGCTGAGCTGCAGAGGATCCAGTGGAGCTGCTGGCAGAGTCTTCCAGGAAAAACAGTGTCCATGAGTACCAGGAGACTTGCCAAAGGGTCTTCCGCCAGAAGGGGACCACTCCAGTGAAGTCAGAGGATAAAGGGTCAGCTCACACAGAGTGTCAGAGTAAAGGGGGTGCCGTTTATAACCCCAAACCCTCATCCCTTCTCCTATCCCAGTTCTCAAATAAATCAAGAAAAACCAAAACGCCTGGACTGTTTTCTGACTGAGCCAAGCACTTTGAATATGCTGTATTGTCAAGTTGTTGCTATAGGTAATCCAGGGGAACCCGTAACCAGCAGCTCCCAAGGGAGTAGTGATACATGTGGAAGATCTGTAAACTCACTAGACGATACGTTTTCGAGACGTACATACAGTAGATGACACCAGAGTGTGGTTTATTTAACTAAGAGTCATCACTTCCCCATAAGTGCAAAAAAAAAAAACCCACATGAGAGTGCATCATAAAACAGGAAGGCTATGGGGGGGGGGGGGGGGGGCACATTGGCACATAGTGTTTTAGGCTCATTTGCTCTGCCTGGATCTGTATTGCTGAGATGCTGTTACTCAGGATAAAAGTTTCTAATCTTTATCAATATTTATTCATCTCTAAAGGACATCAACGTTAAGAAGATCAGTAGGATTCTCCAACATCCTATTACAGAACCAGGTATGATATTTGTATGTGCATCGCTTACTCTACCCCCCCCCCCCACATTTCTGAGTATTTTGAAAATGGTATAGGATAGTGTAGAATAGAATAGTATTAGTACAATGTAGTACAAGAGATTGACCCTTTCTGTCTTTACTATTGTTATCAGGACAGAAACCTGTGGTGGTGGGTGGCTGGCTGTCTGGCACCCTGTGGTGGGTGGGTGGCTGGCTTGCACCCCATGGTGGGTGGGTGGCTGTCTGGCACCCTGTGGTGGGGGGCTGACTGGTTGGCACCCTGTGGTGGGTGGGTGGCTGTCTGGCACCCTGTGGTGGGTGGGTGGCTGGCATCATGTGGTGGATGGCTGGCTGGCTGGCACCCTGTGGTGGGTGGCTGGCTGGCACCCTGTGGTGGGTGGGTGGCTGGCTGGCACCCGTGGTGGGTGGGTGGCTGTCTGGCACCCTGTGGTGGGTGGGTGGCTGGCACCATGTGGTGGATGGCTGACTGTCTGGCACCCTGTGGTGGGTGGGTGGCTGGCACCATGTGGTGGATGGCTGACTGTCTGGCACCCTGTGGTGGGTGGGTGGCTGGCTGGCACCCTGTGGTGGGTGGGTGGCTGGCTGGCACCCTGTGGTGGGTGGGTGGCTGGCACAGGGGCTGTGGGTAGCTGACTGGTACAGGGCCTGTTTATGGTCAAAATGTTTATGATAACCACTGGAACACGCTTCTAGTTTTCCCAAAGTAGATGACCATGAAAGCCACAGAACACAGAACAGAACAGAACTTCTCCTCTTACTCATTTTTATCTGTTAATTCATCCAAAGCCAGCAAACTGATAAGTCCACAGAATTATATGACAATACCATAGCAGAATTGTAGCAGGAAGAAGATTTCAGTGATGAACAATCCATGTTCTCTTCTGGCAAAGAAGAAGATAGCGGGGATGACTATAGAGGAAGAAGATGGCTCAATCAGACTACAGACAGGGGATAGCTGGCAAGGAGAAGCAACAAACAGCAAATCTGCAGCAGCTGGAATTCAATGTTTCTAGTGAGGAAAAGTTGGTGGAGGATGAGGTGGCATATCGAATGCTGGTACCGCAGAGTGGAGTTAAAATCAGAGGGAAAGACTAGAGCAACAAGGAAGAACGCTGTTGAGGGACAGGAGCAACTTGCAGAGGGCAGCAGGCAGAAGCTGCCCAAATTCTTCAGGGAGCACCAAATGCAAAGGCCTCTGCTACCCTCCAAGGCAGACCAGCCACTTTTACCATGTGGCTCTTTTTTACTGTGTCTGCCGCCAACAATAGCGCTGTATTTTGTAACCTCTGCTGGAAACACAGCTCTCGGAAAGCCTAACACCTGTTTGGGTACTACCTTGAAGCACAAGCACAGGGCTGCTGTTGGAAAACACGGGGCTCCGTACAGTCTACCTGGAATGACCCCCCCCCCCCGAATTTATCAAGACAATATTATCACTAAAAATACACTAAAATTATTTTTAGCAGAGATAAACATAACAGAGAATTTAAAGAAAAAAAAAATGTATAATTTTTTTTATTATCAATTTTTAAAATTTTAATTTAAAATTTTTTCAAATTATTTATTACAATGTTTAACCACTTTACCACCGGGGGATTTTCCTGCTTTACGTCCATGTCACTTTTTGCAACTTGGCACTTTAACTGACAATTGCGCGGTCATGCAACACTGTACCCAAACGCAATTTGCTTCCTTTTTTTCCCACAAACAGAGCTTTCTTTTGCTGGTATTTGATCACCTCTACGCTTTTTATTTTTTGCGATATTAATAAAAAAGGAGCAAAACTTTCGCGAAAAAATTGACATTTTCTACTTTGACAGTTAAAAAATATCCAATATATTCAATTTTTGTCATATATTTAGGTCAAAATGTATTTAGCTACATGTCTTTGACAAAAAAATTCTCAATGAGCGTATTTTTAACCGCTTTAAGACCGGAAGATTTTACCCCCTTCCTGACCAGGCTATTTTTTGCGATTCGGCACTGCGTTATTTTAACGGACAATTGCGTGGTCGTGCGACGCTGTACCCAAATTAAATGTATGTCCTTTTTTTCCCTACAAATAGAGCTTTCTTTTGGTGGTATTTGATCACCGGTGCGTTTTTAAATTTTTGAAAAAAAGAGCGACAATTTTGAAAATAAAAAAAACAATATTTTTTACATTCTGATATATAACATTCCCAAAAAAATTTAAAAATCAAAATTTTTTAACATTTTAGGCCAATTCGTTTTCTGCTACATATTTTTGGTAAAAAAAAAATCATAATAAGCTTATTTAATTGGTTTGCACAAAAGTTATCGCATTTACTAACTACGGGAAAGATTTGTCATTTTTATTGTTTATTTTTTTTTACTAGTAATGGCAGCGATCTGCGATTTTTTTGCAGGACTGCGACATTGCGGCGGACAGATCGGACCCCTAACTGACATTTTTGACACTTTTGGGGGTACCAGTGACATTACTACAGTAATCAGTGCTAAAAATATGCATAGTAACTGTAATAATTACACTGGCAGGGAAGGGGCTCACTTTATTGGTAATCAAGGGGTTACATTTATGCCTCATGCTTACTGACGTGTGTGGGGGGAGGGGATTGTGTGACACAGACACAGATCGCAGGTTCAGCTATGCTGAATCCAGTAATCTGTAACTGTCTGTTACAGGGGAGATCCGCCCACTTTGTTTACACAAGTGGGCGGATTTCCACACTCGATCTCTGACGATCGGGGAAGAGCGGTGGTGATCACCGCCTCTCCTCCCCTGGCCCGACTCCCGCTGTGTCCGAATACAGCAGGAGCGAGCCTCCGGCGGCGCGCGCGCGCCGCCGGGTGGGGTTGTTGTCCAGTGACGTAGGTAGGCTGGACGATAACGAGCCACTTTGCCGCAGTACCAGCTCAGTGAGCAAGTGGTTAATGAAATTTTTTTTTTACATTTTCTTTTTTTTTACAGGACAGGGAAGCCTGTAGCGCTTCTGGGGGGGGGGGGGTGACAACAGTGAAAAGGGGACACATGGGAAGGGGGGGATCAGAAGCAGACAGAACAGGGAGGGTGATCGTTGTCGGAGAAGCAATTACAAGAATGATGCCCTGTGTCTGCGTCTCTCCTTGCAGCAGCTGAAAGCTGGCAGGAGGGGGAGAAATGGCTTTCAGCTGCTGCAGAGAGCCACACAGGGCTTCCTTCTGTAATTGACCCTCCACCCCCCAGTGCTGTTGGGGTCCCCCCTGTGTGCTCGGGTCCCCTACAGGAGGACTGGTGCCCCCCCCCCCCCCCCCATCAGCGGCCCTGCAAAAGCACATGATTTGGCAAGAAAGAAATGGTTGGAAGCAGCACCCAACCAAAACAGAGGGAACTCTTCCTCAGTTCCTGTTGCAGAAGCAAACCCAGAATCACAATGCCACCTTAGCAAACTGGTGCTCCCATATGAACTAATGAACACACCCCCTATCCTCCAGTTCATGGCCTGCTCTGCCCCAAGGTGGCAGGTACCCATCTGCCATTACTTTTCCAGAATTTCATTCCTGCTCCCTACCATCTCATGCATAGGCAATGTCCCAGGCAAAGCACTATTATGCAGAGCTCCAGCTTGTAAATCTACGGAAATGGAACCTAACCATACCAGAGCTACTGGAATTTCTCCAGTAGAAGTATGAAGTTTACTCCACACCAGCTGAAAACCAGTAAGGTTGTGTGTGGTAGGCTACATATCTGCTGTCTACCCTTTGCCTGGGAAGCCTGAGAAGCCTCACACATGTACCATGACTGGCATCACTTCCTGTCCAAATATCCTGGATTCCAAGCCATGCTTTGTCATGCCAGGAGCATGTACACCCTTTAAGGCCTCATGCACACGGGACGTTTTTACAGCGACTGTTATTGGCATCAGACGTTTTTTTCTGCAGCCAATAAACTCCCCAGCATGTTCTCCTATGTCTCCATGCACACACAGGATGTTATCAGGAGTTCTTGGCAGAGGCGTTTTCTGGCTGTAAAAAAAACAAAAAAAAAACGAGTGGGTTCTGAGTGGCGCTTTTTAGCTGTAAAAACACTCTAATGTAGATAAACGCCAATAAACGCTGCTAGCTGTTTTTTTTTTTTTTTTTAATTTTTTAACCCATTGCTTTTTTTAAGCCTGGGTTGTGTTTGGAGGTGTCATTGATGGAACATAGCCTGGGGTCACACTGGTGCATGCTGAACACCGCATTTGAATTGCACCAAAAAAACCCGCCGCATTCCTGTGCCCATCACATGTGATGTCTGTAAGATGCGATTTGAGCCATATATTTTGTATGGCTCCAATTGCATCACATTTGCACCAAAATGTTGTAGGACCCTTTTTTCTCCACACCTAATCGCTCCTGAACAATGCAGTGCTCCGCTCTCCTCTAGTGCTCTCTCAATGGCGACTAAACCATTAACAAAGGCTATGCAGAGATGCATTGTGGGAAAGTGGGAGTTACGAAAATAGCAGAGAGGTGGTTTTTAGCTTAAAAACGGCAAAAAGCGCAGAAAAAAAGCCAATGCAAAAAAACTAAAAACCGTTAAAAAAACTCACTACAAAGCTACTGGCGTTTTTATAACGTCCAGTGCGCATGAGGCCTTGGTGCCATGGCTCGTCTAGCAGAAATGTAGTGCCAGGGCCACATACTACCAAGAAATTGATATGCAACCCCCATGATCTGGAATTCCACTGTAAGCATGCTGCAGGTATTACATTAGCAGCAAATAATTACCAAATACCTCTTTGATTATGGAATGAGCCTAGATCAGAACCAAACATATAAAACACAATAGACAGCAACTCAAGAATATATTTACATAGTTACATAGTTACATAGTTACATAGTTACATAGTTACATAGTAGGTGAGGTTGAATAAAGACAATAGTCCATCTAGTTCAACCTGTGTAGGTGTGTGTGGCTGTAATCATCTCCCATACCCCTGAATGTTCTGATCCTTGAGATGTAAGTCTAAGAGTCTTTTGAAAGCCACCATACTACCCGCAGAAACCACCTCTTGTGGTAGAGAATTCCACAATCTTGTTGCCCTAACAGTAAAGAACCCCCCGCGTTGCCTGAGGTTAAAACGCTTCTCCTCTAATCGCATTGTATGTCCTCGAGTCCTCATGCAATCCCTTCGAATGAACAGCTTTTTTTCTAAGCTGGGATCCCCATTAAGATATTTATAAATTGCTATCATGTCCCCCCTCAGACGTCTCTTCTCCAGGGAGAATAAATCGAGCGATTGTAGACGCTCTTCATAGTCAAGGTCCTCCAATCCCCTAATTAGTTTAGTTGCCCTTCTCTGGACTCTCTCCAGCTCCAACACATCCCTCCTGAGGACTGGCGACCAGAACTGGACAGAATACTCCAGATGCGGTCAGACCAGAGTTTTATAAAGTGGAAGGATTATAGTCTTATCTCTGGAATACATCCCTTTCTTTATGCATGCTAATATTCTGTTGGCTTTGGAAGCTGCCGCCTGACATTGCATGCTGTTGCCTAATCTATCATCTACCAAGACTCCCAGATCTTTCTCCATTTTTGATTCCCCCAAGGGCTCCCCTCCTAACGTGTATTGTGTTTTTATGTTTTTAGTCCCCAAGTGCAAAACCTTACACTTCTCCACGTTAAACCTCATTTGCCATGTCGTTGCCCACTCTGTTATTTTGTCCAGGTCATTCTGTAGGATATCTGCTTCATGTTGTGAAGTTATTGCCCTGCCCAATTTTGTGTCATCTGCAAAAACTGATATCGAACTACTGATCCCGACCTCAATGTTGTTTATGAATAAATTGAACAAGGTTGGTCCCAAGACTGAGCCTTGGGGGACCCCGCTTACCACCTCAGACCAGTCTGAGTATGCGCTGTTTATTACTACCCTTTGGACACGGCCTTTTTAGCCAGTTCCGTATCCAAGAGCAAACCCTGCTATCGATACCTGCAGACCTTATTTTATAAATTAAGCGCTTGTGGGGAACTGTATCAAACGCCTTAGCGAAATCCAAGTACACCACATCCACTGGTCTCCCCCTATCTAGCTCACAGCTCACCTCCTCGTAGAATGTTAGGAGATTGGTTTGACAAGAACGCCCATTTGTAAACCCGTGCTGATTACTGCTGATGATGTTGTTGTCCTTAGCAAACTCTACAATATAGTCCCTTATCATCCCCTCCAGAAGTTTACATACTACTGATGTCAAACTGACAGGCCTATAATTTGCAAGCCCTAATCTCTCATATAAGGCAGGAAAAGTGGAACAAAATATACCTCTCCTAAAGGATAGCTCCCTTTTACATATACTGTATATATATATATATATATATATATATATATATATACACAGGGGTTTTTTTTAGGGGGAACACAGTTCCGACACCTCCAGCACTAATTGTACGTAATGGAGGGTCTATTGATGATTTTGATGGGAGATCTATAGTCGCTGGTGGGGGTCTATTGTTGCTGGGAAGGTCTATCTTTGCTGGTGGAGGATCTATTGTTGCTAAGAAGGTCTATTGTTGCTGGTGGAGGGTCTATTTTTGCTGGTGGAGGATCTATTGTTGCTGAGAAGGTCTATTGTTACTGGTGGAGGGTCTATTGTTGCTAAGAAGGTCTATTGTTGCTGGGGAGGTCTATTGTTGCTGGGAGGGGTCTTAAATTCCTGGGGGGGTCCATTGCTGAGAGGGATCTACTGTTGAGAGAGAAGTTTATTGATGCTGGATGCTGGGAGATTTGTTGTTGCTGCTGGGGTGGATCCATTGTTGCTGGGCTGGATTTTTGTTGCAGGGGGGTATTGTTGCTGGCTGCAGGCAGGGCCGCCGATAGGGGGGGACTATCAGTCCTCCTGTAGGGGTCCCGGCACACAGGGGGGCCCTAACAGCATGGGGAATCGGTGAGGTCGGGCGGGGGGGGGGGGGGGGGGCAAGTATAAAAGAAAGCCCAGCGTGCAGCAGCTGAAAGCCAGTTTCTCCCCCTCCTGCTGGCATTCAGCTGCTGTGAGGAGAGACACAGACACAGGGCATTGTTCCAGTAACTGTTCTCCCACAACGATCCCCCTCCGCTGTTCTGTCTGCTTCTGATCCCCCCTCTCTTTGTGTGCCCCCCTTTCACTGTGCCCCATCCCACAGCACTGCAGGCTTCCCTGCCCTGTAAAAAAAATAATAAATCGTAAAAAAAAAAAGAATAATAATAATAATTAAAAATTGTAATAAATAATTAAAAAAAATCTAAAAATAAAATAATTGTAAACATTTTCAACATTTAAAAAGATATATAATTTATTTTTTTTTAAATCGAAAAACAATTAAAATGGGCTAATTCACTCTGGTTCTCTGTTATGTTTGCGTTTACTAATAATGATTTTAATGTACTTTTATTGAAAATATTGTCTTAAATTATTAGGGGGGCCCTGCCAAGTAGGCTGTACAGGGTCCCACGATTTCTAACAGCAGCCCTGGCTGCAGGGGATCTTTTTTGCTGCTTTTCTTATCTTTAACAAATTCCATACAAATTACTTTTCACCACAGAATGATACTTGGTTCTGTATTCTCTAAAAAAGGGGCGGTACTGGGTGAGGTGGGTAGGGGGTGGAACCAAGGAATGGTGCTCAGAGGTGGGTAGGGGGCGGAGACAAGGGATGACTTAGAAGAGGGGAGTTCCCACACTTTTCTGAGAAAATAAAGCACTATATATATATATATATATACATACAGGGCTTTTTTTTCTCAGAAAATAGGTACAGGGACTCAACCACGACCCCCCAAAACCCCCCTCTTCCCCCCACACACACACACTTGAAATGCAATCAAATAGTGGGCGTGGTCATATTTCAATAACAGTGGGAGGATTAAAGAGGCAATAACAGGAGTGCATTACGTACAGAGTGGAGAGTTGGGGGGCTCGGGGGAGTTTAAAAATAGAGTGCAGAGTTTGCGGGAGCATTACGTACATAGTGCAGAGTTCAGGGGTGTGCTGCATACATAGTACAGAGTTCAGCCTTCTTCCACAGCTGCTTACCTCTGAACCCCTCATCCACATCTCACTATCACCCCTCTTCAGCTCTAACCACTGCATGCAACCCCCATCTTATGCCCCCATCTTCTCCCCATCTCCTTTAAAGCTCCACCATCTTCCACATGTCTTACTTTTGTTGCTGTATTAAAGCGGTTGTAAACCCAGAAAAAAAAAAAACAAAACAAAAAAACAAACCCTGCAAGACAAAGGCATAATGAGCTAGTATGCATCGCATACTAGCTCATTATGAATTACTTACCTTAGAACAAAGCCCCGACACGGACCCCGGACACCGCTGCGGGCGCTGACATGATCCCACGGCGTCTCTTCCGGGTTCGGCGGGTTCGGCGGATCCGGCGCTGTGATTGGCCGGAGCCGTGATGACGTCACTCTTGCGCATGATTTTCCGGCAAGCTCCCGGCAAGGGAAGCTGAAGGTCCACCGGACCTTCAGAGCGCATGCGCCGCTCGCGCGAGGGGCTGCATGCACTGCAAATATCTCCTAAACCGTGCCGGTGTAACGTGAGAATTACCTACCCCGTGAGAAAAACCTACCCTCGTCACTTCCGGCCAGGAACAGCTGAGCAGCGCAGCACTGCGCATGCTCAGAGCTCCGGATACCTGATGGAAGAACTGAGAAGCTGACTAGTGCGCAAGCGCACTAGTATGGAAATATGTCGGTGTACCGTGAACAAAACCTACCCGCGCGGCGGTTGCATAAAACAGCTGTGCAGCACTATGAGTAATCTCCGCTCCTGTCCCGGTCACTTCCCTGCTCTCGGCAAGTAAATATAAAAGCGGCTCTCGGCTCCGTGATGTATGTTTTCATACACCCGCCGCCGCTTTTATATTTACTTGCCGATAGCAGGGAAGTGACCGGGACAGGAGCGGAGATGAGTCATAGTGCTGCACAGTTATTTTAATGTTACCGCCGCATTACATACAGTGCCGTGCACCGGAAGTGACGAGGGGTAGGTTTTTCTCACGGGTAGGTAATTCTCACGGAACACCGGTTTAGGAGATATTAATTGTACCTACAGGTAAGCCTTATTATAGGCTTACCTGTAGTTAAAAATGAAAAAAAGCGGGATACTACCGCTTTAAGCTGAAGCACCCAGCTGGCTCAGTTACTTCCCCGCACACTTTATTTGGCAGTGCCTCTCTCACTTGCGGGGAGATCATCCAAGGGGGTTGTCGGCATCTGCACTGCACCCTGGACACCTGCTTTTCCCTTGTCCCCATCCTGCACTCAGGGGGAAACACTCAGATCTGTGGGAGCCGTTGGGAGACAAGATGTCACTTGTAAACACAGAAGTCAGACTTCCGTGTTTACAAGTGATAGTGGTGATCAGGGAGGCAAGGGCCTGAGCCAAAGGTGGTGGAACTGAGTTCCACCAAGTTCCAGCTGAAAAAAGCCCTGTATACATACTGTACATATACAGTATAATTATAATGTTTTCAAAATAGAGTTGATCCAGAATTTTGGACGCAATTTCATGGATTTGGATGGTCCGATCTGAATTTCAATTTTACTTTTTGTGGTTCAGAATTCCAACGGGCTTCTGCGAGAAAGATCTTACTTATATCTGCTTCTGCTGTTACCTGAGCACACTTAGCTTTAATACCAGCGTCAGCAAGTCCCACTGGTCAGTCTTTGTATCCCTGATAGGATGTATAAAGGAAATGGTTCCCCTTTTCCTCATAAAGCAAAGCTTACCTAACTATTCTGTACACTTTGGTATCATGTGCTGCTCTGTAATACACACTTTTTGGATAGGCAGTGTGGAAGTACTGCCATTAATTGCAGTGAATTGGGTTTTTTTTATTTTGCAATTCTTTTTTTGAGGTAAAGATTGCGAAAATGGATATGAATGTACTCAGCCCTTGCATTCGCTGTCCTTTCTGACGCCACTTTTGCTTCCTTCCTCTTTTACGCTGGCTGTAGCTGCACTCTCCATGACACCTGATCCATCACATCAATTGGGAGCTGCTGGACACTGGCATTTGTTCACAGTTTTTCTTAGTCATTGTAAATATGAAATAGCTCAATGCAGCTAGACTTAAAGTGGGTGAGGGTCAGAAGGTGGCCAGATGCAATAGTGAAGGAACTCAGAAGCATCAGAAAATGATCTTGAATGCAAACTGAATGCTTTATACATTTGTCTATATACAGAAGGACTTAATATTATACATGTTTCTTGGTTGTATTTCTTTTCAGCAGAAAATCAGCATTGTGTAATATTGGTAGAGCAATGTGTGGACTGCAGCTTCCATTTCAGATCATCCTCATTTGTAAGTAGGAGATTTTCTCATTGCTCTCTCTATGTTTTTTTTTATAGTTATTTTATTATATTATATTACCTATATTATATTATATCATATCATATCATATCATATCATATCATATTATATTATATTATATTATATTATATTATATTATATCGACTGTATAAACTAAAGTTCCAATGCTTAGAATTACCCAGCAATGTTCATGTTTTTCTTTAAAAGTTATACATTTAATGAACAAAATATCATTACGTTGGTCAAAAATTGTAATCAGTCCTTTTGCCAATACCATAACATTTTTTTTTATTTCCTGTAAATCTTCTGTTAGTTAAACTTTACATTAATAAAATAATCGATTTGTAGCTATTACAGGTTGCTGACCTTACTACTGATATATTGGGGAAACTCCAACCACCATCTTTAGTTTTTCCCAGAGGTGATCTTTTCTTTGACCTTTTGGTAAGGCCCAGTTCACACTGGTGCGACATACGCTCCGACTTTGGGAGCATGACATTTATAAATCAATTATTCTCTATGACAGCCGTCTTAACTGGTTCAACACAAGTCAGTCCGACTTTGAAAAGGGTTCCTGTACTACTTTTGGTCTGACTTTGGTCCGTTAAGCCCCTTCAATATTATTGAACTCGGATCAAAGTCGAATCATCATTTTAACTGATCCGACTTGTGGCATATGACTTGTGCTTTGAGAATCTTGAAGGGGACACCCCACGCCAAAATTTAAAAAAAACTGTGTGGGCCCCCATCATATAAAACCCTTGGGTCTGGCGTGGCTTTGAGGGGAACCCCCATCCAAAAAAAATAAAACGGCATTGGTTCCCCCCCAAAATCTATACCAGGCTCTTATCTGAGCATGCAGCCAGGTAGGTCTGGAAAGGGGGGGGGCGAGCGAGCAAGTGCCCCCCCTCCTCCTCCTGGACCATACCAGATCACATGCCCTCAACATGGGGGTTGGTATTTTGGGGCAGGGGGGCTCTGTGCCCCCCACCCAAAAGCACCTTGTCCCCATGTTGATAGGGAAAAGGGCCTCTTCCCGACAACCCTAGGCGGTGGTTGTGGGGGTCTGCGGGCAGGGGGCTAATCGAAATTTGTAAGGGGGCCCCCCCTTTAACAAGGGGGCCCCCAGATCCCAGCCCAGGCCCCCCATATATGAACGAGTAGAGGTACATTGTACCCCTACTCATTCACCCAATAAAGTGTCAAAAATAAATAAATACAGTACACAGGTTTGATAAAGTCCTTTATTAAAATTGAAGAATGTACCTATCGTAGCTCCAATGTGTCTTCTTTATCTAGTGATGTCTTCTCCCTCTGGTTCTTCTCCCTCGTCTTCTTCTCCTTCCCTTCTTATCCTCTTCCGCTGGCTCCTGCTATTGTGTCGGCTCCTGCTGTCTGCCATTTCTTATATAGTGGCCACCCGGTGACGTCATCTGGAGACCCTGCCCCCTTGTGATGTCACGGACCAGGGAATGATGGGGCAGTGACGGCAGACAGTGGGAGCCAACACAAAAGAAGGAGCCATTGTTGGAAGAACACATCAGCGGAGGGAGAAGAACCGGCAGAAGAACCAGAGGAAGAAGATCTCAGAGGGAGAAGAACCCAAGAAAGAACCAGAGGAAGGAGACATCAGTGGAGGCAGAAGAACCAAAGAAGATATCACAGAAGGGAGAAGACATCACTGGAGAAAGAAGACACGCTGGAGCTACGACAGGGACATTCTTCATTTTTAATAAAGGGTTGTCAAAAACCTACTGTATTTATTTATGTTTGACAGTTTTTTGAGTGAGTGAGTAGGGGTGCAATGTACCCCTACTCATTCACATAGGGGGACCAGGATCTGAGGACCCCCTTGTTAAAGGGGGGGGCTTCCCGATTCCGACCCCCCCAACCACCGCCCAGGGTTTTCGGTCAAGGTGCTTTGATGAGGACAAGGTGCTTTGGGGTAGGGGGCACAGAGCACCCCTTCCCCAAAGCACCCATCCACCCATGTTGAGGGCATGTGGTCTGGAATAGTCCCAGGAGGGCGCTCACTCGTCCCCCCTTTTTGACCTGCCAGCCTGCATGCTCGGATAATGGTCTGGTGTTGATGTTGAGGAGGACCCCACACCATTTTTTTTAATTTGGTACCGTGATTCCCCTTAAAATCTTGGGCTTCGGGGGGGGCACGCTGTTTTTTATTTTTTTATTTTGGCATGGGGTTCCCCCTTCAAGAATTGTACCACACTTAAAGGGCCTGGTATGGTTGGATCCTGTTCATTGAAGTTGCATGGAAGTTGGACATAAAGTCTTAGGGCAAAGTCGGATCAGAAGTCGTCTGAGAAATGTGAATCCGGCTAAAACTGTTCACACGAGAGGTAGACCGAGTTGGAATCTGGCAGTTGTATTGGCTAGTCTATCAAAGGCAATACTCTGTCTTCCTTTATCATAGTTTGGCATAGTTGAGAAGTATACTTCAAATTTCGCTAATTAAGTGCTCACCACAAAGGAATAGCATGACATTGTAAAATAGAATTGGCAACCAGCATCAAAGTAACCCCATACCATTATATTTTTCCCTTTTATGCTATACAGGAGGAATCAAGTACTCTTACATCATTCTTTCATTTGCTTTACATATCATATAGGTTTTTTTCCATAGTTCAATCTCTACAAATTTAGGGCCTGTACATGAGGGATTTAATTCATGCCAGAACTACTTTTTTACCCATACCAGCCAATGAGGATGTAAACAGCTTAGAAGGAGGTCAACTGCAGGTTAAAGTCACCCGCCCATGAACCGTAAATGGTTTCAGAAGCATCTCAAACTAATATAAATGCAAGAATAATGCACCTGAAAAGAACTTGCGTTTGCTCACAACCCTAAAGGCCAACAACTTAGATGCCTGACGGCAGACTTATCTAGTCTAGAATATTCTTTTCCAGTGATCTATTGTCCATTGCCTGTTCTCTTCTACTCATAGCTATTTATTTTTATTTGCCAATTTTAAATTTGGCCTTTTCTTTGAAAAACTGCTGTTAAGGTCAGAATCCCACTGTTGTCTTTTTACCTATCAGATGCCACCACCAGTTTTTGGCCTGGTTGATCACTGTGTTCCCCATTCTATGTGTATATTAACCACTTGCCTACAGGGCATTTTTACCCTCTTCCTGCCCAGGCCAATTTTCAGCTTTCAGCGCTGACACACTTTAAATGACAATTGCGGGGTCATAAAACACTGTACCCAAATTCAATTTTTATCATTTTTTTCAAACAAATAGAGCTTTCTTTTGGTAGCATTTAATTACCACTGTTTTTTTTATTTTTTGTTAAACAAACAAAAATAGACCAACAAAAAAAAAAACAAAAAAAAACATTTTTCATAGTTTGCTATAAAATTTTGCAAACAGGTAATTTTTCTCCTTCACTGATGTACGCTGATGAGGCTTGACTGATGGGCACTGATGAGGCAGCACTGCTAGGCACTGATGAGGCAGGACTGGTGGGCACTGATGAGGCTGGACTGGTGGGCACTGAGAGGTGGCACTGAAGGGCACTGCGAGGTGCCACTGATAGGCGGCACTAATGGGCACTGATAGTTTGCACTGATGGGCTCTGATAGGCGGTACTAATGGGCACTGATAGGCAAGTGACACTGATGAGGAAGCACTAATGGACACTGATTGACAGCACTGATGAACACTGGTAGATGGCACTGAAGGGCGCTGATTGACAGCACTGATGACCACTAATAGATGGCACTGAAGGGCACTGATTGGCAGCACTGGTGGGCACTGTTGGCAATGCACTGATAATCAGGACACAGATAATCAGTACTCTGATTATCAGTGCAGATGTCCCTTTAACACAACCCGGTAATTGGCTTTCTTCTTCTCCCGCTGTCAGCAAAAAAAGAGAAAAGCCGATAACCAGCTTGTGTTTACATCCTTAGATCAGTTGTCATTGGAAACAGCTGATTGTGTGGTAAAGTGCTGCTGTGATTGGCCCTTTACCCTGATTTGTGATCAGCTGAGTCACCGGGGGGGGGGGGGGGGGCGTGCGGGCAACACAATCATGGGAAAACATCCATGAATGCCATTCCTGCATTGTAAGCCCGCATTGTAGCAGTCTTTTGGCTATAGTGTGGGCGGAAAGCTGTTAAAGAGAATTTTCACTCTGTAAACAAAAATATTAAGTCCCCGTTCACACTGGGGCGACCTGTGAGGTTACCTGGTTGCCTCACACGTCGCCTTAGGTCGCCTTCCATAGGGAAGCTGCGGACCCGTTCTAATAGGAGCGACACAAGTCGCTCCGACTTAGAAAAAGGGTCCGGAGCTTCTTTGGGGCGACCCTTAGCGACCGTCATAGACTTCAATGTTATGAAATCCGTGGCGGCCGCTCCGAGGTCACGGCGCGCTGCTCGCACCGCGACCTCGGAGGTCGCCCCTGGAAGTCGGATCGCCCCTATGTGAACGGGGCCTAAAAGTCAGCAGCTACAAATACAAAGGCAGTAGTGCAATACATTGAGTGCAACAATAAATAAATAAATAAAAAAAAGAATAATAACTGTTATATGTAAAATTAGAGAAGCTGGATTTTTTTAACTATTTTTGCCCATTTATCAGCTTCCCCATTAGATAAATGATTATCACATAAGGATTGAGACAAGGGAAGTAGAATGGGGGAGGGGGGAGTTGGATTTTAAAGAAAAAAATACATGTAAATTCAGCTTTCCCTATCTCTGCTTTTAGTAATTACTTTGACACAATCAATTTTCACTGAAGGTCATCTCAGCATACAGTATGTGTTCATTTATCATATGCTCAGTTTTGAATTGGCCAGTTTTGCGAAACATTTATTTTAATTAAACCACAGAGCCTTAATTATAACACGTCTTTTTTCTCTGTTTCCTCCAACAGCTCTGATCGGACAGCTAAGTAAGTTCAAATTTTTCGTATACTGTATGTTAGAAAACAATGTATTTCAAGAATTTTTTTTATAAAGTTGGGGAATGTACTCTTTGAACGGGCTATATTTTAGCTCAGTAAAAAAAGAAAAAAAAAGCGGCCTTAAAGTATAATTAAAAGCAAAACTTTTTCTTTAGTTTTAAACAGAGTGGAGAGGGGTTAGAACCCCCGTCAGGTTTTCCTTTTCTGTCTGTGCCCCCATTAGGAAGATTCACCCTCTCTGCTTGTCCTGTTTACCATTATGTTTGAAAATGAAAGTAAAATAGAATTCTACAGTTTGGGTTGTCCCCAGAAAAGTAATAAATGGGAAATCTCCCAATGGGGACACTAGTTCTGCTGACCTGGAGGTTACCAAGGGACTCCCTAATTTGCAGGGATTTCTTCTCACTTCCTGTTTGGGCTATGGGACAGAAATAGTAGGAAAATCCCCCCCAGTGGGGCACAGATGGAAAAAAATAAACCAACCAATATAGTGTAATATTGTCACAGTACATATGATAAAACATGCCAAAAATAAAAAACAAAAAAGCCTCATCAAATTTGTAAATCAAAATATATCCGTGAAGTGTCTAAAACTGGTGAACAAATAAGTGCACCAAAGTAATGTGAAGTGACCCACGGCAATCTTCCACCAATGTGGCTGAAATGCACGCTCACCTGTAACAAATAATAGCTGTGCCTAGAAGATAACTCTAGGTGATCATCTGGTAGATCAAGAGTAGTGATTCTCCTCATATAGCCAGCTCGTAGTGTATGTAGAAAACAAGGGGGAAATCCATATTGTCATAAGCAAAAACAGGTTTATTAAAGAAAATGCAGATCACACTTACATGAAAGTAAGCAGCTAACAATACGTCTCTCTCCTCAGCAAGTCTGTAGCTATGGCAGTAAGCCAGGCAGTCCACTGCCCGGCATCAGTGGGTGTGTATGACACCGTTTCTCTCGCTCTGGCTGCACGCCAGGCGATCAGCTGTTCCAGTCCCAGCGAGTGTATGGAAAGCCTCCGTCAGTAGCTCCTCCTACGTGTTGCGTCATTGACACGTGACTTCCTCAGGATGGAGCTAGATGACACCAAGCCGGAACTAAATAGTCAACGGCTCCTGTGTAGGTGTTGCCATAGGGACATTTCTGAAGACATTGGCTGTAATATTAAGACTAACAGTACCTCTATCAGAAAAATAAGTCTAGAAGACTCAGTATGACCAATATTAGCCCTCAATGTGCTAAATTAAAAGCAAACATGACAAAATATAATATAATTGAAAGGTCATTAAAAGGAGATCATATCAAAGCAGAACTTGAAAACACTACATGTAAAAACATGAGCTAAAGAGGAGCTGGGTGATAAAACCAATCCAAAGAAAATTGTTAAAATTGAAATAAGCTCCAATTAAGGAACATAATAAGACATAAGATAACCTCATAAAAACATAAAATAGGCAACAAAGAGTGTGGACGTCTCCAAGTGAGGAAGCAACTGCGAGCAGGGCTGCTTATCTCTGAACCAGGATACAAAATGTTTGCTCTGTAAAGGACGCTTACCTTGGGACAAGGACTGTATCAAGCTACGGACACAGCTGGCATGATTTGTACAGACAAGGATGAATTTTTCATAGAGCCACTAGAGAAAGATAAGAAAGAAGAGAGGAGTGGAAGATGGCATGTTGTGTATCGCCGATCGGCTATCATAAAATCTTTTCCAAGTCAGAATGTTGAGACTCACCATAATGACACTGACCTGAAACCCACACCCTAAGGCTTTGTTAAGGAGAAGGAGGGTGAAGCAATCTTGCATGTACCACCATCCAGCCCCATTGAGAGACCAGCCTTACTATAGATGTGGAGGAGCTCGGTGCAGGACTGATCCATCCTTTAAAGGGATCAAAAGCGATTTAGGTCTGTGTGACCTAAGGCCATCTGGCAAGAAGTATTAATTGTCCATTTCACAAGAGCACAAGTTGGAGCACTAAAACACTGAAGAATTAATTTGAGTTACTTTTGCATGGACTATGATCACCAGTTGCACATTATTTTTGTGAATTATCAATTTTTCCTGTCAGCTATATATTCATTGATATATTTTTAGCACACCGAATAATTTTTTTTTATTATTATTAATCACAACAGTCACAGATTGTGTTATTAGTTATCACAACAGTCACAATTTTTGCACTTATATCGTGATATACTATTTATTATCATTATACTTTTGGGTCCCAGTTTTATACTAAATTTCACATGAATGACATATATGTTCGGAGATAAACCCATTATTCATACACTTTTTCTTCATTTTTGGAAGGTATAAATTTAATACAATATATATCAGAAAAATCAATATAAGTTCATACACACGATAGACACATCTGATAGCATACCACCAAAAAAAAAAGATCAAAACGCCCACCTAAATTGATGTAAACGCCCACCTATACCTGCGCCTACTTCATCTTTTTACCTACTTAAGGCAACAAAGGCAGCAAGGCGTCACTCAAGAGCAATCAATATAAATTCTTTTAAATGAAAAACTAAAAATCACATTTACCAACATTGAAGGCAAGGCCACACATCATCTATAGGTCAGGGAGATAGAAAGTATGGGGCTCAAATGGCAAAAAACAAAAGGAGGGTAAAAAAAAAATAATTAGAAATGAAACAATGGAGATCAAATTCTGTATTCCAACCTTGGGGCTGGAGTGTTCCTAATTCAAAAATCCAATACGATCCACATTTACTGATCTCAGTAACTAAATTACTGCCCCTCCAGTTAGATCGGAATTTGTCAATTGCCCAAAATTGTAGTTTTGTGGGATCTTTACTTGATGCCTTGCCTTGATAAATTGTGTTTAGGGAAGCCATTGATAATATTTGTCACATCAGGTTATTTTATCCGTTTCCACAGAGGTCTTTTCATCCTCCCTACATATTGTTTAGAGCAAGGACATTGGAGGATGTAAATGACTCATTCTGATCTACATGTTATGACTTCTCTGAAAAGATATTGTCTTCCCGTTGTGGTAGAAGTAAACTGTTTGCATTTAAGCCCATTTTTATTTGTCTTCTTACATGCAAAACAACTTCTGCATGGGAAGAAACCTTTTTCTTGAAAAAAAGCCAGACTCTGTTTCTTAGGGGGATCCACTACATTTTTTGCCACGATGTTCCTAAAAGTGGGAGCCCTATGATAAATAAACCAGGGTTGTTGAGGTAAAAAAGATGGTAACTGTCTGTTAGACTTCAGAATAGGCCAATGTTTACGGAATATTTTTTCCAGTTGTTTATGCTGAGCCTGATAGTCAAGAATAATTTACATTTCTATTTTATATCGTTCCTTCTCCCGAACTTGAATAATATTATCTCTTGGTATATTAATAAAGGATTAAAGTGTTTGATATACAAAAAATATGTTAGCAAAGTACCGACATCCCAGTTGAATAATCAATCTGTGGTAGAAAAAGAAGACTACCAGAAAAGATGGATGGGGGCTCGAGGTATCCGAGCCTTCATCCAGAAAATACATGGAAGACCATGAGTGAGCATAGAGAAGAGAAAGATATAGAGAAGAGGAAGAACAAAGACTGGGTAAGAAAAAAAGAGAAAAGAAATGGAAAGGAAGGGAAGGGGAGGGGGAGAGAGGGGGGACAAGAGGAGAGCAGGGAAGGAATAAAGAAAAGGGGAGAAAAAAGAGAGAGGAAGACAAGGAAGCAAGAATGGAAAGATGAGAAAAAAGAAAAAAAGAGAACAGAACAAAGGTCCAAGGAAAAATGATGAGGGCTGGTGGGATTTTAATGGTACCGTAGAAAAAATCATAGAAAAGGTGATAAAATCAAGTATTTTATTTATACATCATTAAAAACCAGGTAGGGGGAGACATTTGTATATGTATAAAAACATATCATCGAGTACATACAATGCAGTAACAGAGGTACAGACAATAGGCGATGACAAATATATAGCTCATCCGATGTGCAGGACCTCGGAGAATTAACCCAACATGTTTCGCAGCCTATTTGGGGCTGCTTCTTCAGGGGTCTGTAACATGCTATATAAGAAGAGAGTCTTAATAGACCTATGTAGAAAAATAACAGGTAATAAATAAACAAACAAACAAGATACAACTTAATGGTTAAACATGCACATGCGGCTCCTGTGTATACAATGCACAGCCCATCACCACAAATCGTCACCCGGCAGTGCACCAAGGAGAAAGAGAGCCCGGGATCCCCACAATACGTCTTACCCACGGATGTGGAGGAGAGATAAGGCAGGGATAGCCAAGTGGCGTATGTGTTGTGAACCGAACGAGGCACCCAGGGGGATACCAATAGGGTTCGAAAAGTGGGAAAGGAATACCAAAGGTTCGCAAAGGGATATCCCAGGGATGTGTTTGCTCAAGAAGGTAAAAATAAAAATGCAATAGTTTACCTTCAATAGTACTGAATTATATACAGCTCGATAATGAGATAGAGTAAATTGGAACCCAAGAGCTCCTATCTCTGAAGAGAGAAATATAAGATATATTTAAAGACATAACTACTCCTAGCAGAAAACAACTTAAAGGGAACAAGAGAGAAAGAGAGGGAAGGGGAGAGAAGCCAGGGAACATAGAAAAAGAGAAAGACAGAACAAAAAAAGCGACACAGGGAAAGGAAAAAATAGAAAAAATAGAAAAAATAGAATAAATAGAAGGGGGGGAAAACCAAACACAAAAACCCGAAAAGAAAAAAGAAAAAGTGGGAAAGGAGAGGGGAGGGGGAGAGGTAAAGAAGGAGAAGCAAGGAAACAGTAAGAAAAAAAGAAAGAAAAGAAAAAAGGGTGGCTACGTCACAGAGAATGCTGATAAATTATGGAGAGGCCGATGGAGGAAAAAGTAGCTAAGCATCTACAGATACAATGGGTAGTGTCTAGTTGTCATGCTCTTTCTGAGGCACGCCAAAGGAACCTCCTAATAGTATCCAGATAGGGTTGTCCCAGTAGCACAAAGCACCTAATGGGGAGATACAGGAAAAAATTGGAAATGAGACATAGCCTGAGGGATCGCATGATAGCAAACCTCCGGGCATGACCACCAATCAAACAGCAGACCTCCGGGCAAGACCATCGACACGTACTTACCCACATGTATTCCGATGGAGAGCATGGCCTTCTCACAAAGGTATGAAATGCCAAGCTTCCCGCTTATGTACTACCTCAACCCGACGCCGGGCGCGCGTCATAGACATGCGCCAAGGCGTGGGTCAGATCCTCAACTGTGCGCGCACCGGAAGCGCGCATAGTGCTGCACTGAACTCGGCCACACCACACAGCCGCATGCAGCCATGGAGAGCGGAAGTGGAGGTAAAACTACCTCCACATCCCGCGCCTCCACCCGAGGATCACACATCCGTGGGAAGCGAGAGGAGGAGCCAGGACTCACCAACCTACCATAGGGGCAAAACAAACCAGGCGGTCAGAGGGGTAGATGAGCGTGCATTGCAAACAGTAACAAAGGGAGCCAATTGAGCATGTGAATGGATGAAACAAAAGCAAAAAATGAGTTACCATGTAAACAACAAAGTATACAAGGAAATACACCTAGTGCAGCAATAGATGCAGTATATATAATGCACTACATTTAACAATAACGTGGCGATCCGTGGCTGGGGAAAGAAAAAGGAAGGGGGGGGAAACAGGGGAGGGGAAGGGAAACATAGCCAGCAAAGGACCGTCACGTTGTATACATTATAAAGTATCATAAATTACCTTTCCATGAATAAATCAAAAGTTTATGGAAATTGCCACATGAGTCCAAACTGAGGATTGGTCAAGAACAAATCATAAAGAAAATAAATAGACATGTGGCTCCCAGGAAGCGGTTATCAAAAAAGCCTCACAAACGCACAATTACGTTTGTGGAGTGAGCTGATTTTTATTTCTCCCAGAGTCTTTGTGGCCCTATCTCATGACTGCCAGGTAAAACAAGGGACCAACGTGCATGGGGTAGGGGTCCCGTCAGGTGTGAGTGGGGTAATATGTCTAAATGAATAACTGTCAAGTGTATGGAACATTACGGTGTCAGATTGCAAGACAGTCTCTATCCCAAGAATGGTTTATAGGTTAAAACCTCATTGATTCCTGGGGGTTTGATGGCATCCAGCGACTCAATCCAGTAAGTTTCTTTTTGTAAGATGCGCTTGTCCCAATTACCCCCACGGGGGTCTGGGGCAATAACATCCAAGACCGTGAATTTCACTGTTTTGTTGTTATATCCATGGTGCAAACCAATGTGCCTGGTGACACTCGTTTGTATGGTTCCGCCGTCAGAGTGGTAGATGTGGTCCCCAATACGTTGGCTCAACTTACGAATCGTCTTGCCGACGTAGAAGGCCCCACATTGACAGGTCATCAAATAAACAACACCTTGCGTATTGCAATCAGCAAAGTGTTGGGGCCTAAAGTATCTGCCGTTGGGTAATCGGACCTTTGGTCCGCAAAGGATCCAGGGACATTTGTCACAGGATCCACAGGGATAAGTGCCTTTTTTGAGAAATTGAGGAGTGTTATCTGGTCTGTAGTGACTTTTTGTCAAGCGGTCACGAAAGGAAGTCGCACGTCTAAATACCATATTAGGTCTGGTACCTAGATATTTGGCCAAGGTGTGATCCTGAGTAAGGATGGGCCAATGTTTGCTGAGGATCCTACGTAAAAGATTGTCATGTGCAGAAAAGGTGGTAATAAATCTGACATTTTGATTGACCTGTTGGTTCTTGACTTTGTAGAGAAGTTCAGTTCTCGACCAGGACATAGCCCGATTATATGCTTTTCTAAGCAATTTTCTGGAGTAGCCCCTCACAAGTAGGCGCTCTTGCAAATGTTTGGCTTGTATTTTGAATTTGTGTTCCGTGGAGCAATTCCTGCGGAGTCTTAAATATTGGGCATAAGGAATGCTATTTATCAGGGGGGTGGGATGGGCACTTGCTGCGCATAGGATCGTATTGCCAGCACTAGGCTTGCGATAAAGATCGGTATCAATAGATCCATCTGGCAAAAGACTGATCTTCAAGTCCAAAAAAGGAATTTCAAATTTATTGAAAGAATGGGTGAATTTTAGATTCATGTTATTGTGATTTATAGCTGCAAAAAAGAGCATCAGATCCTCTTGAGTTCCCGTCCAAATGATGAGCAGGTCATCAATGAATCTGTGCCAGATAAGTATATATGACAGCCATCTATCCATATTTTCTTCAGAGAAGACCAGTCTTTCCCAAGCGCCAAGGTAGAGATTGGCGTAAGAAGGTGCGCAGCAAGTGCCCATCGCAACCCCCTGAATTTGCAGGTATATTTGATCAAGGAAGGTGAAATAGTTTCGGGTGAGTATAAACCTAAGGAGTCTGAGAACAAACTCCATTAGGGGCCAGGTAGTGTGGTCCTGCTCTTTAAGGAAGGACTCCGCCATCCGAATGCCCTGGTCGTGCGGGATACTTGAGTACAAGGCCTCAATATCTATGGCAACGAGCAGGGCATCCGGAGGGACGTGAATCTCTTCCAAATGTTTGAGCAAGTCAGTGGTATCTCGAATATAAGACGGAAGTCTCACAACATGTGATAACAAAAAAGAGTCCACATACCTGCTGGCATTCTCAGTGAGTGATTGGTTTCCCGAAACAATCGGCCTACCGGGGGGGGCGCTCAAGGTTCTTGTGTACCTTAGGCAAGGTATAAAAGGTCGGGGTCTTGGGATGTTTGGTATTCAAAAAATTATAAGTGTCTCTCTCAATCAAACCATCGGTGAAGGCATTTGAACATAACAATTTAAATTCATGGATGAAGTCCTGAATGTTATCGGGAGAGATAGGAAGGTACCAATCTTGATTATTCAAGACCTCAAGGCACATGGTTTCATACTGAGAAGGGGACAGAACAACAATGTTACCACCCTTGTCAGCTGGTTTTATCAGAATATCTTTATTGGTTTGAAGTTGCTTAAGAGCCTCTGTCTGCTCAGGACTTAAATTACTGGGTATGGAGGGCCACGTCGTTTGTTTGATTTCTGATGATACTCTTTGGACAAACGCCCAAATATTGGGGTTGGTCGTCAAGTCGGGGAATTTCTCCGACTTGGGCTTGAACTTGCCGATCTTGGAAGAGTGAACCAAGGTCGATGAGTTCGTTACCTGAGAATCGATGGAATCTATAAAGGAGCAAACTTCGGTGTTGCCCTCTTCATAAAGGAGAACCAAGTCTCTAAGTGCTCGGCTTTCTGCCATAGTGAGGTGCTTGGTCTGCTCCGCTAGTTGTTTCTCTTGGTATATTAGCAATTTATTTGATCTTCTCAGTAATGTTTATCTTCTCATAGCCTTTTTTAATGAACCTCTGGCCAATCATATAAGCCTGTTCGTAGTAGTCTGCCAGATCTGTACAATTCCTCTGCAATCTAACTAGTTGGCCTTTGGGTATATTGAGTAACCAAGGCAAATAATAACAACTCCCCAAGGAAATATAACTATTACAGTCTATATTCTTGAAGAAAGTACACAGCTACTCCTTCTGTAGCCTCACCATCATGCGCAGAGGAGTCATCTGAATTATTCGATAGTGTCAGTTACATGATGCTGGAGGATGAGCAGCAATTTGAATGATCTGATGTTGGTTCCCAGGTTGAGGAATGGAATACGTGAGCCTAGAGAGAGGGGGTGACAATGACAGACAAGAAACTAGCAGTCATGTTCCAAAAGCTGCAGCATACTGCTCAGTTTGCTCCAGTGACGAGGAGGGAGAGGATGATGAGATCACTGACTGTACTTTGGTGCCTGAGAGAATAGAGGAGGAAAGTGAGGAGGAGCCATCTGACACCCGCACTGGCTTCCCCGCTGATGAGGGGGGGCGGGAGCGCGCCGCCGGCAGTGCGCGCTCGCCCCCCAGCTCCTCCTTGACGAGCGCCGTACATGTACAGCGATTTGCCTGGGAGAGCCAGCCTGCCGAAGTACATCTGCGGCAGCTGGTCATCAATTGGTTACGGGCAGTCACCCTATTGCATCACACCACAGAGCTCCACAGGAGCAGGGCACTGGAAACTCCCCGCTAACTTCCAAAAGTTCATTGGGGTGGGTTTTTTCAACACATGTGCAGTAGACCGCAGCATTGCTGTTTGCAATCTCTGTGTGAAGCGGAACAAGCATGGCTAGAACACCAGCCGCTTGGGCACCACATGCTTGACAAGACATACTGTATGACCTGCCATGCATTTAATTGGTAACAGCACCTGAAAGACTCACATCATAATAAAATGCAGACTTCTCCTTGCTCCTCATTTTCGATCTCTACCCCTACTATACCTCAAGACCTCTCAAAAACCTGCACTGAGAGGGATGATGGTATAGCAATGGGTGCTACAGGTACTTGCACCCAATCTGCTAGCAGTACACCACCTGTTGATTTTACCAGCAGGCAAATTTCGCTACCCCAGTTGCTGAACTATAAAAAAAATTACTGTCTCAGCCATCCACATGCTCAGCATCTAAATGTTAGCTTGGCCAAATTTCCAGCACTACGGCTGTCTTTTCATCTGGTAGACTCTTCCCCGCTTTCGTGAATTTGCAGAATGTGCTGTACCCCCAGTGAAAGGTTCCAAAAAGAAATTTCTTTTCACGTAAGGCTATTCCTGCTCTGTACCAATATGTGGAAGGCAAAAGTTGTGGCCTCGTTGGACAGAGCGGTCAGCAGGAAGGTTAACATTACTGCTAACTCATGATCCAGCAGGCATGATCAGGAACATTACATTTCCTTCACGGATCACTGAGTACCTATGCTGGCAGCTGGGAAGGATGCAGGATATGGTTCAGTGCTGGAGCTTGTTCTGCCACCATGCCTCCAAAACATGGTGATTCTGCCACATCTGTCTGTTCCACTCCTCCTCTTCTTCTTCCTCTATGGCCTCTTCTGCTGAATTGTCCTCTGAACCAGCAGTGCTCTCTAAGTGTTTTAAGGGGCTACGCAAGCAGTCAAGCTAAAAGATGTCATGCAGTGCTTCAGTGGGTCTGTCTAGGGGACAGGAGCCACACCGGGGCAGAGATTCTGTCACCTCTGCAGGGGCAGGCTCAGAGGTGGTTGACGCCACGGCAGCTTGAGCCAGGAATGTTTGCATGAGACAATGGCACCAATCTTCTCTCTGACCTTTGACACAGACACTTGACACATGTTCCATGCTTGGCACATGTCCTGAATTTGGTGGTGCAGGTACCTGGGCTTACAAGATCTTCTGAGGCAGGCCAGAAAAGTCTGTGGCTATTTCTGACGGTCATACAATGCCAGTGCTCGGCTGGCTGACATTCACCAGGAATTTAACCTGTCCACCAACCACCTCATTTGTGACATGCCCACCAGGTGGAACTCAACATTGGCAATGCTGCAGCAGCTGCACATGCAGCAAAGGACCATCAATGAGTACCTGTGTGAGTATGGCACAAGGACAGGCTCAGGGGAGCTTGGCATCTTTTCACCACACCAGTGGCTGCTGATAAAGGATGCATGCACTGTCCTGTCAAAATTTGAGGAGGCCACAAGGATGGTGAGCTGTGACGATGCATGCATCAGTGACACTGTCTCTCTAGTCTTCCTGCTGGAGCACACACTTCATGGGATCATGGACAGGGCATTTGAGGCAGAACAGCTGGAGGAAGAGGAGGACTTCCTTTCTTCACAAGGCCCCCTTTATGCAGATAACATTCCTGTGGGGCCACACAATGCACAGGAGGAAGAGAAGGAGGAGGAGGATTTTGGCAGCATGGATGTAGAGGATAACATACAGCAGTCTTCTAAGGATGGTTTTCATTCCCAGAAACCCCAGGTGTTGTACTTGGCTGGGGAGAGGCTGCTCCTGACAATGTCATATATAGTGACCCAGAGAACTCAGAATCTCATGCCTCCTCAAACTTAGGCTGCATGAGCTCCCTGATGCTGCAAAGCCTGTGAAAGTACCCAAGGATTTGTGGTATCAAGGAGAGGGATCATTACTGGTTGGAAACCCTTCTTGATCCACATTACAAGGGTAAAGTTGCAGAGCTCATCCTGCCTTCGCAGAGGATGAAACATCTTGAGGATGCCTTGAAGAACAATTTGTGCACACTGGGAGGTTACCATTTCCTGTAAAACGTGCTTCTGAGACTTCATTCAGTCAAAGGAGGAGCGGTGGAGAAGGCAGCCAGCTGACCAATGCTTTTAAACAATTCTTTAGTCTTCAGCACCCAGGGCTGCCAGGTTAAAGCAACCATCAACAGTGTCTGCAGCATATGGTGCAGGATTATCTAGGGGCAAGAGCAGACTTGGAGACCTTTCCAACTGAGAATCCACTGGGTTACTGGGTCTTGAAGATGGACCACTGGTCAGAACTTGCTCAATATGCAATCGAGCTACTGGCCTGTCCTGTTTCCAGCATTCTTTCCGAATGGACATTCAATGCTTCTGGAGGTTTTGTGACTGATAAAAGAGTGTGTCTGTCCACAGACTCTGTTGACCGGCTGACATTTATCAAAATGAATCAGCCCTGGATCAACAGCAGCTATGATACTGATGTAACTGATTGAACTTGCTTGGGATCTGGGATCCCTTGAAGACTGCCTATGCTGCCTATCCTATTCCTGAATCTTGATTATGCTAGCTTGGTTTATGGCACCACCAACACCCAAGTCCCAATTTTTCTGCACCTGTATGACAAGTACATGTAATTTCAATATTTTTTCAAATTTTTAACAGCAGGGCCTGTTCCTGCACCCAGCAAGAGTTATGCCTCGTACACACGCAACGATTATCGGCCGCCCGATCGGTCGACTTTTGTCCAGTGTTGTTGTGTTAGTTGAAATGTGCTCTAGACTGCACACGAATTTTCTCGGCCAACAAAAACCAACTTCAGAAGTGATGTCCTGTGCTGGTTTACTTTCCGTGTGTTTTTTCTTCTCTGAGCATGCCCAGTCTTGCTCATCAGATTTTTGTCTGCCGAAATCTGTACTGACTGTCGGCCGTTGTGTTGAAAGCCAACAAAAATTTTATAGCCTGCACACCAGATTTTATTCGGCCGAAAAGTCGCAGTCGGTTGTCGAAAGCATCATACTAACAAGCCGAAAATCGGCTGATCAGACGTTGGCCGAAAATTCACGGCCAACTATCGGTGCGTGTGTACGAGGCATAACTGTCAGGGGTTGTAGTGTTCAGGCACCACTAGGGATGGGTGAATGGTTTTGGCCGAGTATACATTTAGCCTAAACATCGCCTATTTAGGTACTCGCCTAACATCTGAAATTTCTCGGCACTTAGCGGGATGTTCGCCCGCCGAGCGCACAGTCAATAGGTTGTTAAGGCTTCCTTGCTGAGAGCTGAATTTAAAAAAAAAATTGTAAAAAGAAAATGTAAATTAAGAAAAATTGGGGTAAAAACAGCTTGGGGGACCTTTGGGTCATGTATGGCTTTTAAGGGGAACCCCATGACAGAATTAAGAAAACAACGGCATGGGGTCCCCCCCAAAATCCATACCAGACCCTTATCAGAGCATGCAGCCTGGCAGGCCAGGAAAGGGGGGCGCAAGCGAGCGTACCCCCTCCTGAACTATACCAGGCTGCTTGCCCTCAACATGGGAAGGATGCTGTGGGGTGCCCCCCAAAGCACCTTGTCCCCATGTTGACAGAGACAAGGGCCTCTTCCCGATGACCCTGGGCTGTGGTTGTGGGGGTCTATTGGTGGGGGGCTTATCGGAATCTGGAAGCCCACTTTAACAAGAGGGCCCCCCCATCGTACTCCCAACCATTCACTGAAAAAGTGTACGAAAAAAAGAAACACACATGGCAAATCCTTTATTTAAAAATAAAAAAATTGTGTCTCCCGATGTAAATCCATTCTCAATCATCCGCCCACCGCATCCACCAACCTGAAAAAAGGAAACAAAAAAAAAAGCTCCACTCTCGGTGAACGCTTCCCGCAGACTGCCTATTCACATTTTGACAGTTCTTATATAGGGAATGTTGAGGGCATGTGGCCTGGTATGGTTCAGGAGGGGGGGGGGGGAGCCATCATTAAAATCACTGCTCCTGTAAAAATTATAGCTTTAAAACATTTTTTTGCATTGATGCATGTCCCCCTGGGCAGTACCTGGGTCCCCATAAACTTTCTATGGCAATAACTTGCTTATAAGCCTTTAAAATGAGGACTTTTGATTTTCCATGTTCGTGTCCCATAGACTTTAATAGAGTTCGAAGGTTCGCTAGACCTTTTCCCCTGTTCGAGATGTTCTGGTGCAAACCGAACAGGGGGGTGTTCGGCCCATCACTAGTTGCATTGTATAACATGCAGGTATGACTTTCATGCAACTTCTGCGGGTTAACATTGAAGTCTATGGCCCTCAAGTTGCATGAAAGTCGGACCAAAGTGGTGCATGAACTACTTTGCAGTTGCTGCAACTTTAAGTTGCATATATATGAATGGGTATCATTGGAAAACATGGAGAATGACAAGTCGTGCAACTCTGATGTCCAAAGTTGCATGACAAGTTGCACAAGTGTGCAAGGGGCCTTAATGGTTTCCATTAGCTTTGCTCACCTAGTTTTCTAGGGATGATCTGATCATTCATCATATCTATCCCCTTCTCAACAATACTGCTCAGCCCATACAAGCAGCTGAATATGTCCTATTGAGAAAGGAGAGAAGTAGTTGGGCTGTGTCTGTATTTTGTCACAATTGTCATGTATCATTAAATATATTTTCTAAGCTGGGATAGAATACAAGCTACATTTAAAGATAAACTGTCACAATAAACATATAGGATATTCCATTGTCAGCATTTTTCATAAGGTACACGCTCTATGGCTGTCTTTCTTCCTTCAACATGATACTGCTACTAACATTTTTATAGTTGGTCAAAAGGCTGGGAAACTAAAGAGGAAGCAAACTGTGGAAGCTATGGGAAAAAAAACAAAAAGCAGATGGCAAAGAACAAATCAACAGCCTGTGTCCCACATGTATTTGAATTTTTCCCTATTACTGATTACCAAGCCTTGTTCTGCACTGTGTCTGTATAGAGGCGGCCATATTGGTAGAGACAGGGCTTTGCTTCCTCATGTCAGAGACTCCAGCAAGGAGAACAGTGAGCAGCACAGTAGTGACATCACTAAATTTCCTGAAACTAGCAGTAAGAGACAGCAGTACCTTATCAGAGGCAGTTAGAGACAGCAGTACCTTAGATCTCACACAAGAGGTATACAGTGATAAGGCACTAGGCACAGGATTGCCTAGGCAGCCACACAGTTTAGGTAATAATAATAATCAAAATAATAATAATAATAATAATTAGATAATCTAGCTTTGTTTTACAAGAACTGACATATATTCAAAGAAACAATAGAATGAGTGAGGGCCACTTAAGCGAATTGGTAACCAGTCAAGGGCCACAATGAGCAGAGTGGGCAGATGAGAGGTCCGTGTCCACTCTTTATATGCAGAGCAGACAAGGACACAGTGCACTGTACTCTGGGCCCTCCAATCCTTCTTGCCGAGATGGAAGGGGACGAATCTCCTTCTGTTTTTTTTTTAGTGGATCAGATTGGCGGTAAGTAGATGTAAACGGACACAAATCTGTTTACATCTACTGCTTCATAGAGGTGAATGTAGGGTCCGATTGGGTCCGTTTGAAAAACAGACAGGCGGACCCGATCAGACTGATCGTGTGAAAGGGGCCTAAGGCTGCTTTCACACTGATGCGCTGCGGTTTACCCACACCGTGGGTGCAGCATGCCCAGGTTTACTCGCACCTCTGCCTTTCCTGCGGGTCTTTGTCATAGACTTCTATTATATCTTGCAGTGCAGGTGTGGTGCACCAACCCACAGACAATAACAGAAGTCACCCACAGGTTCACTGCACTGCACTTGTGGATCAGTTTAAAAGCAGTCCAGTGTAGCTAGTGTATCAGTGTAGAGAACAGATATGCCCATTGCTGTTTGATTTTAATAACATTTTTGATTGCTGCTTGATTTTAATTAAAAACCTCAATCTTCACCTTTTTTACAGGATTCCTGGAGGTTTCGCTGGCTGCTGCTGTCCCCCAGGGTAGGTATGGCTGGGGCTTCTACTGTCCCCCAGGGCGGGTATGGCTGGTGGCTTCTGCTGTCCCCCAGGCTACTGCTGCCGGCCGCTGCTGTCCCCCAAGGCTTGTATGGATGGAGGCTGCTGGCTGTCACCCCAGGGTGGGTATGGCTGGCTGCTGCTGGCTGTCCCCCAAGGGGGGTATCACTGGTGGCTGTGGTCCCATGCGGAGTGCATTTATTATCACTCCACCTGTGACAGGAGCCGGCGCTATACCGGAAGCATTGGCTCTGCTCTCTACTGCAGCCAAATGCTTCCTATAGCACCGGCTCCATTCTTGACTCTAATGCTCTGTGATGATGGGTCATGAACCTGCTATTTGGGCTTGCTGACACGTCATCCCAGAGCAGGAGGTGGAGGGCCACGTCAGAGGGTGCCAAGGGCCAGCCTTTGGGCACCCCTGCTGTAGACCTTCTCTGTAGTTGGAACATGCTCCCTGCAGCCCCAAAAGTTACAACCTGTAGGTGGGTAGGAGAGTCAGCAAGCAGTTACAAGCCCTGGGGCTGAAGGGAGCAAGCAAGCAAAAAAGGAGGACTTCAGCAATTGAATTTCTATGGAAGCCTAATTGCTGACTTCCAGGACAATGTGCAGCGGCTTTCACATTGGAAGGTGACTATTTTTTCTCATTAAAGGAACAGAGGGACATCAGAGAAGATATTTATTTTCCATTGTTTTTTTTTTTTTTTCCATATTTATTTTTATTGTAGTGTATGCACCAGCTTTTTTTTTTTTTTTTTTTTTTTTTTTTTCAAAAACATTTTATTAAGGAATAAAGCATACATAGCACAAAAGAACACAGCAATAAAGGGCAGGTAATAGAGCCCACAAAAAATGAACAGGTACAAAAGTGATACACCTATAAACGGTACAATGCATGTAAGGAGCAACATAAATCACAGGTAAACCCACAAAGTGTCATGTAGCAACATGGTGCGAAAACAGAGGGCCAGTGGGAGAACCAAGTGGGCGTAAGGCTAATGGAGGGGTTCGCTGGGTAGAGCGCCCACCCACCTTATGAGAACCGGAACAAGAGGGTTACCTATGATGGAGCATAGTGGATCCCCCAAGCCCGACACCCCGTAAAGGGAACTAACTGTGTCAAGGAGTGGGGGACCCACCGCATAAAAGTGGGGAATCCGGTATGCACATCTCTGAACGTGGGCGCCATAGCTGTTGCCGGTGGAGGCAGAGCCACCACAGAGTGCAAAATAGAGAGCCCTAAGTGATTTTTGAAAATGCATAAAAGGGAGGGAATGAGGAAGGGGGGCGGGGGAAGAAGATGGGGAAGGAGGCGGGTAGGGCAAATAAGGGAAACACAAAAGGAGGAAGGAAGAAGGGAAGGTAGAGGTGTGGAAAGGAGCAGTACACTCTGGAACACTACTAGCATCAGAAGAGGCAGAACGAACTGAACATCCAGGAAAGCACCCCAGAACATGGGGTTCCTCCTCAGAACAAGCTCCAAGGAGCCACTGAGTGGCCTACGAGTATCAAGTGCTCAATCGTTGGAAGTCTGGCAAGGATTGAAAGTGGGTCCAGGGTGCCCAAGTTGTACGATACTGGCGGTGAGTGTCCTTGGCCTGAGCCACTATGTCCTCCATCTCCGCCACCCTCCGAACCCTGCGAAGCCAGTCGGCAACCGACGGGGGTGAGGTGGACAGCCAATGGCATGGTACGCACATCCGGGCTGCGTTGATCAGATGCAAGGTCAGGGACTTTTTGTAGCTGGCGTAGGAGAGGGAGGTGTGGTGTAAAAGGTATTGCGCCGGTGAATAGTCAGGAGTGTACGTTGTGATACAGCAGATTAAGGCGTGGACCTCTTTCCAGAATGGTTGCAAAACTGGGCAATCCCACCATATATGCAGCAGAGTCCCCTTATGTTGCAGACACCTCCAACACAGTGGGGAATTCGAGGTGGAAAACTTGTGCAAAAGGTCTGGAGTCCTATACCACCTAGAGTAGAGCTTATAGCCGGTTTCTTGGGTCAGCACGTTTAAGGAACCCTTGTGCATGTGAAAAAGCACCCTAGACCAATCTTCCTCTGCGAGGTCCACACCCAACTCCCGCACCCACCGCGCTTGAAGAGCTTCCGTGGGGGCGTGAGAGGGGGGGAATAGCATGGAATATAAAATCGAGACCATGTGCCGGTGCGGGCCAGGGGCATCACAAACACGTTCTAGAGAGGTCAGAGGACGGCCCCATTTTGGCAGTGGCTGCGTGTGAGTCAGGAAATGGCGGATTTGGAGATAGCAATAGAAGGGAACAGAAGCCTTCGGAAAGCGCTGACAGAGGTCCTGGTAGGAGAGTAGTCTAGAGCCGTCAAGAAAGTGACGAGCTTGAAAGGGTACTTCCGAGGAAGGGCCCTTGGTAGGCACAAATGGGAGGCCAGGGGGGAAATCGGGGAGGGAATGTAAGGGAGTTAAAGGGCTGCGCTGCGGCGAGAGATCCAACTGCTCGCGAAGGGCATGGAACACCCTTAACGTAGCTCCAGTCAGGGGATTGGCTAAGGCGGGGCGTGGAATCTTGGAAAGAGCCGACCAAGGCAAGTGATGGGCTGGGAACGACGCCAAGGCTCCCTCAAGCGAAACCCAATCCTTAGACATCGAGTGGGCATGCCAATCCACCACTCTGGATAGATGGCATGCCTGATAGTACTTGAGCAAATGTGGGAATCCCAATCCGCCCTCCTGTTTAGGACGAGTAAGCAAATCCCAGCTAAGCCTGGGCTTCTTAGAGGACCACAAAAATCTAGAGCACATAAGCCTGAAAGATTTAAAAAAGGCGGGCGGTACACGAATGGGCAGAGCCTGAAGGATGTAGAGCAAGCGAGGTAGGACATTCATTTTGACAATGGCGACCCTGCCAAACCAGGAAAAACGACCCTGCATCCAGGAGTGCAAGTCCTTTTCCACTGTGTTTAAGATCGCCAAGTGATTCTTGGAATAAAGGTCGGACAGAGAACTAGGTAATTGAACGCCGAGATATGTGATTGAATGGGGGTCCCATTCAAATGGAAAATTGGATTGGCAGAGTTGTAAAAGAGAGGTAGGGAGGGAAATGTTGAGGGCCCGAGATTTGGAGTAATTGATTTTCAGATTGGAGAGATCTTGGAAATGAGCAAGAACGGATAAAAGATTGGGGACTGAGAGCAGGGGATCGGTGAGGAAGAGCAAGATATCATCGGCGTATGCCGCCAATTTGTATGTCTTGCCCTTCAAAGACACCCCTTTGATGTCTGAACTAGCTTGGATCCGGCGCAGGAGGGGTTCCAAAGTGAGGATATAAATCAGGGGGGACAGAGGGCAACCCTGCCTGGTACCGTTCGACACGGAGAAGGCGTCCGACAGGGATCCATTAACCTTGACCCTCGCAGAAGGGTTGGAGTAAAGGATGGAGACAAAGCGCAGGAACCGGTCCTTCAGTCCAAGGGCCTCAAGTGTGGCGGACATGTAGTCCCAGGCCACCCTGTCGAACGCCTTCTCCGCATCAAGGGATAAAAAGAAGCCAGGCGTACGCGATGTGGATAACCAATGATGCAGGTGAATTGCCTTGGTGGTGTTGTCCCGGGCCTCACGTCCAGGGACAAAACCAACCTGATCAAGGGACACCACCTCAGGGATGGAGGGAAGAAGGCGGTTAGCCAAAACCTTCGCAAACAATTTGATATCTGCATTGAGTAAAGATATGGGGCGGTAATTCGGTACCAACGTCGCGTCCCTCCCAGGCTTGGGAGGACAGCGACATGGGCCTCCAAAAAATGGAATGGATGGTATTGGCCGCTCTTTTCTTTTTGAGAGCTCTGGCAAGGAGCCTACCCGATTTGTTGGAGTGCTCATAGAAGAAGCCGTGAGAGAGGGCAAAATTCCTGCGAACTGATCTACCAAGGTCCTCCAACAGCTCCTGACGGGTCTTAGTGAGTTCCTCCAGGGTATCAGACGCTAAAGACAACTTATGAGAACGTTCCAGCGAAGCTATCTTGGACAGGAGCGCCTCTGTGTGGGCTACACGTTCCTTTTTCCGTTTAGAAGCTAGGGCAATTAGTTCACCGTGGATCACACATTTGTGTGCCGCCCACACAGTGACAGGACTGACCTCTGGGGCTGCATTCTCCGAAAAATACAGCTTCAGTCGGTCAGAGAGGGCCTCAACAAAAGCGGGGTCATTTAGGAGGGAGCCATCCAGGCGCCACGCACCATGGCGACGTGGTAGAGCCGCAAAGGAGAGGGTAGCACTGATGGGGTGGTGATCGGATAAGAGCATTGGTTCGATAGTCGCGGAAGAAAGAGCCGGCAACAGAGCCTGGGAGACGAAGATACAATCGATACGCGAATACCGGTTGTGTGGGGAAGAAAAAAAGGTGAAATCCTTGACGCCCGGATGGAGGGTACGCCATGAATCGTGGAGGAGTAGAGTAGTGAGCAACGTCTTGATGGACCGCAAGGCCGCATACGGAATGGACGAGGACCCCAGAGAAGTGTCCAAAAGAGGCGATAAGGCAACGTTGAAGTCCCCGCCCAGAATGATCTGGCCGGAGCAAAAGTCTTGCAATCGTTGAAGAGTAGAGCGGAAAAATGGGACTATGTGTTTGTTAGGTGCATATACATTAGCCAGCGTCAGGGCCCTGCCGTGAACGGAGCCGGTAAGGAAAAGGAAGCGCCCATTCTCATCCGCCAAGGACTCAGACACCGCGAAGGGGCAATTCTTGGACAGGAGTATGGAGACCCCCTTGGATTTAGAATCCTTGGAGGTCGCATGATAAACCGTAGGATACTGTTTAGCGTAAAGTTTTTGGACACTATCAGTGCGAAAATGAGTCTCTTGTAGGAGAATCACATCAGCCTTCGTCCGACGAAGGGTAAGGAGAAGCTTCGAACGCTTTTCAGGGATGTTCAGTCCCCTCACATTAAGGGAGTAAACCTTCAGGGAAGCAACCATGACAGAGATGATCAAGATTGTGAAAAGGAAGGGTAGGGAGTAGCACAGTGGAAGACTTGTGGGGTGGACAATCAGACACAACTGGGAGGGAGAAGGGGGAGGAAAGCACACACTGGGGAAAAAGGTGGGGGGGGTGAGACGGTGTAGGGTGGGGAAGGGACCACCACCAGACTCGAGTGACCGAGACCGGGGGAGATGGTCAGGGGAGAGATCAGAAACCAGAAAATTCAGCGGCAGGGGAAAGTGGCACTACTTGTTCAACAAATTAATATATGGCAACGACCGCTGAGCGGGGTTGGAGTAGGACAAACCGGAAGACGGGGTGAAAACCAAGTACTCACCGAAAAGAGCCCGTCCTCGAGTCCAATATAACTGGAGCCCATGTTCAGAGATTGTTCGACATGCGGAAACCAGTAAGGGAAAGAGAGGTCATGTCAACAATAAGAACAGCAATGACAACCATAACATTAATAACAGTATTGATAACCTTGCGGCCAAAGCCGCCTCTTCACGGGGGCCCAGCCTAGCATGTCGAGACCGCGACGGTGAGATGCAGCCCACCCAAGGGACGCGGCAACCGTATGGGCCACCGAGAACTAAGGCAAGGGAGGTGGGGGCTCGAGCAGGTGAGCAGAGAGGAGGAATGAGGAATGAGTGGCCATCGACCCCCCTAGAAATCCCCCTCCCGCCTCCCAGCCCCGGGTAAACCAGCTACTGTAAACTATCAACTAAATGAGGAAGGGGCGGGCAGGAAGGGGTCCAAAGCGCCCTCCCAGGGATCCCTAAGGGGTGTGTAACACAGGACGTACAAGGAGGGGAGCCCGATGGAAACCTAAAGACTAAAAACGTTGTAAGGACCATAGATATGGTCCACAGGGCAGATAAACAATAAGATAACAACAACCGAAGTGCCCAGAGCTGGCTCACATGAGCCAAGAGTTAAAACCCATACCTAAACTTAACAGGCGCCGAAGGCAACTGCAGCACCTGGGGCAACCACCTGTGCGCCGTGTCCCGAGAGCGCCCCCAGCCCGCAAAATCAAGCGGAGGTAAATGAAAGCCGCTGGAGGCACCACCCGGGGCACGGGCACAGGGCATCGACAAGCGCCGACGGGGGGCGCAGAGACACAGAGGCGATGCGGAGCGCGACCCCCGTGAAGGCACACATCCACAGTACACCCCGGCAGATCAGCCCGCGTAGAGGACACGAACATCTGAACCGCACGCCACCGCAGCCACACCAGTAGGCACCGTGGGCAGCAGCGCGCAGTCCAGACAAACGTGTGTTATCGGACATTTCACACACATAGGCAAACGTCAGAGTAACTGTGAAGCAAAAACTCTTAAACAAGCAGACAGACATGGAACCATAATGAATATGCCAGGGCATTCTAGTTCAACCAACCCACCCCATGAAGGCCCCATCGTGTTCTTCCGCTTGTGGCAACGTGCCATAACTGAGTCACTGCAAGCTGGTGAAGGGCCGGAGGCGACCCCTGGTTAGCGAAAACTCCAATGCTCTGCATCTGCGCCTCAGGCCCGGTGCGAAGGTCCCAGAACAATGGTTGCAAGCTCAAGGTGACGATGAGGGTGAAAGCAGGAGGCAACAAATACAACATCCGTGAATAGCCAGGGGGGGGGGGGGGGGCAAAGTACCGCAAACATCGCAGGAAGGATTGCAAAGAGAGGTATAAGGAAAACTTTACCAGTTCCAGCGGCAACCCTGGTAGGCATTGGTAGATCATATCCAGGCGCGTTGTCAGATGCGGAGATGGCAAGGTGTCTCCCAAGGCTTCTTCAGGCTTTGCCAGCAGTCCTGGGTGAGATGGGAGAGGAAAGAGGTACCAGAACAAGGCACTACTAGTCCAGCATTCGACCAGGAAGAAGAGGGAAAGGAAGGGTCAGCGTAACAGGAAGCAGCGTAAAACCAAGTGCTGCACCAAAGGGAGTCATCCCATAGTCGTTATGGCAGATCATTTACTTGTCCGAGCCCTGCTCCATTGGGGAGGCTTGGTAGGGCTGAAGGCGTTAGCGGGGCCAGCTCCACCTTTTGCCGGTCTGTTCCCGGAGAGTGAGCGGGGTCTGCGAAAGCGTACTTCCTGGGCATCCATTGGTTCACCCACCTGAGGCGGTTCAAGGTCGGCTGCATTCCTGAATTCGGCGTACCAGTTTGGAAGTGCCATGAAAGGAATCCCCAGAGTGGAGCAGAAATGAGGTAAGTCTTCGGGCACCCTAAGGAGGGCCGTGCGGCCCTGCAAGGACGCAGCCAGGCAAAAAGGAAACTTCCACTTATATGTTATGTTCCGTGCTCTCAGGACGTCCAGCAGGGGCCTGAGTTCACGCCTACGTTGCAAGGTTATTCCGGACAGGTCTTGATAAAGTTGCACAGGTGCCCCCTCACAGTCTATGTGTGGCCTGCCCCTGGCCTTCCGCAGAATGTCCTCCTTAAGGCGATAATCCACCAAGCAGCACACCACATCACGTGGCGGGTCGCCCTCCCGACCCCGGGGCCGCAGGGCCCTGTGGATACGCTCCATATCGATGGGGGACAGTGGGGGTCTATCCAGTAAGGAGTTGAACAGTGCAGTCACAGTGGGTGCGATGTGTTCCCCCTCCACCGTCTCCGGCAGGCCCCTGATCCGCAGGTTATGGCGCCTACCCCGGTTATCCAAGTCCTCCATGTGGCGCTGCATATCCCTCATCTGCAATAGGTGCGAGTCAGATTTAAGGTACAAGTCCCGAATGGCCACATCCTGCTGTGCAGTAGCCTGTTCTACCTCCTGCACCCGGCCTGTAAGGGAGCGGATGTCTCCCCTCAGCTCCAATATGGCCGCCCCCAACGTGTTTTTAATATCCGCGGCGATGAGGTGGAGATCCTCCATACAGAGCTGCCTCGGTGCGGGTGGAGGAGTAGAAGCCAATTCCGCTCCCCCTTGCGTAGCCGCAGCATATGACCGGGCGGGGGAGGGAGGGAGCGAGGTGGATGTGGAGGAGAGCCCGGACTGGGACATGGTTGCGGACATGGTTGCGGCCTGGGTGCGGAAGAGTTCCGGGATGCCGGGGCTCAGATTGCTCGCCCTATCCCGCGGGGATCGGGAGCGGGTGGCCGAAGAGGATCGGGCAGCCGTTGCCATCCTTACCGGCGTTCTAGCAGCAGTGCAGACTCCGAGCGAGGCTTGTGAGGACTCGAGGCGGCGGGAGCTCCGTTCTCAAGCTGCCATCTTCCAGCGCGTCCCATTTATTTTCCATTGTTATACATTGACTTATCCTTTGATGTATAATGGTATATAATTCTGAAAAATTTCGAACACATCCGGATCCTGAGGAAGCCCAGTTTGGGCAAAATGCGTCGATCCTTTGCACTGCAGGATGTGTTATGTTTTGTAATACACCATTTGTATGCTGTATTTTTATGTATTAATTTTAATATTCTGTTTTCAATAAAATTCATATATTTTTTATGATCCATTTTTTTCATTTATTGTGGGCACATAAAAATCCCACGTTTTCCTCGTCACTGGGCTTTCCCCTGCCAGACTTGGTTTACTTTTAGATTTACCTGAGCCCATCTTTTTCCAGTGGTGTTGCAGGAGATTCTCAGATACTCCCCTCCTCATTGGCTGAGACAGCAGCACGGCATGATTGGCTCCTGCTGCTGTCAATCAAAGTCAGTCAGCCAATCAGGAGAGAGAGGGTGCGGGGAGCTGTGTCTGAATGGACACAGGGAGCTGTGACTCGGTTTGGGTGTTACTGTTGGGGCCACTAAACAGGAGGGAGGGGCCAGGAGCACAGAAGAGGGACCCGAGAAGAGGAGGATCGGGGCCACTCTGTGCAAAACCAACTGTACAGAGCAGGTAAGTATAACATGTTTTTTTTTTTTTTTTATGAGACTTTCCAATCAGTTTAAATTGGACTGACCCCTACTTCTTTGTACATGTACATTAGCCACAGTTCCTTCTGCTTATGAGGCAGGTAGATGTTCCCATTTTTCGAGTTTCCTATTATTATCTTACAGGATCTGCAGGGAGACCAGTGGTGACTTTAAATACAGAATGGAATAAGATCCCCATAGGACAATCGATAACAATGACCTGTAATGTGGAGTCTCCTGCATCGTCCTATCACTGGTACCATAATAACACTGAGATATCTACAGGGATGAAGAAGACTATAACTTTCACTGCCCAGAGAGAAGACAGTGGGGAATATAAATGCCAGAACAGCACTGGTGATACAAGTGAGGCTGTCACACTTAGTGTTATGGATGGTAAGATCATCGAATATTAACCTTTATTATGTTTTCTTCATTTTTCACCATCATTAACATATTGCAACCTTTAGTTTGTCTGATTTATATTTTCTGCATTGAGTTTGTATGCTTCCATGTACTCTAATAACTCTTTAACTAGTTCAGCTCTTTTGACGTACTAGGTACGTCCAAAAAGTGAACCTTTAGCCTTGGTTCACACTGATGTGGTGCCAGCTGAACCCGTTTTGCAGTGCGATCTCCAGGAGCAGCTCTAGTGCGAGTTAGTGCGGTTCAGAAGCGAATCAAATGCATTTTTAATACAATTTGGATACAGTCAGTCCTTGCCCCTCTCTCTCCTGACATGGACCAGGAATGAGAGATAAAGAACAAAGCAAAATTAGGTACAAAAAAACCCATGGTATTATTTATAAGCAATACGCTACCATAAGAATAAAAAAATAAATAATAAAAACTGTGAAAGAGCAGCTATCACTCCACAGTGCAATCTCCATACTAATATCAATAAACCTATACCTACTAGGGATAGACCAATATGTTTTTTTCAGGGCCGATACCGATACCAGTATTTTTGCCATTGCATATCGGTGTCGGCCGATATGGGCCGATATTTTGTAGCTTTAAAGTTTTGAAAAATAAAGTACATTTTTTACACAAATCTAGCACTGAACATGTTAATTTTTGTTTAATACTTAATGGCTGGCTTGCTGGCACCCTGTGGTGGGTGACTGTCTGGCACACTGTGGTGGGTGGCTGGCTGGCACCCTGTGGTGGGTGGCTGGCTGTCTGGCTGGCACCCTGTGGTGGGTGGCTGGCTAGCACCCTGTGGTGAGTGGCTGGCTGGCACCCTGTGGTGAGTGGCTGGCTGGCACCCTGTGGGGGGTGGGTGGCTGGCACAGGGGCTGTGGGTGGCTGGCTGGTACAGGGCCTGTGGGTGGCTGGCTGGCTCGCTGGTACAGTGCCTGTGGCTGGCTGGTACAGGGCCTGTGGGTGGCTGGCTGGCTCGCTGGTACAGTGCCTGTGGCTGGCTGGTACAGGGCCTGTGGATGTGGCTGGCTGGCACCGGGCTGCTGTGGGTGGGTATATGGCTGTGATACACTTCCGCGAGACTAATCCTAACTGCAGACGAGACTGTCCAAGGCGAGGGAGGCAGCCTAAGAAGGCAGAATGACGTCACAAAAATATCGGCAATATCGGCCAGTTCCGGGGCCGATACCGATATATCGGGGAAAGTGCATATCGGTAGAGATGTACAGAACTGTTCGCCGGCGGACAGTTCCCGGCGAACTTAGCATGTTCGCGTTCGCCGCTGCAGGCGAACATATGCGATGTTCGGTCCGCCCCCCATAATACATCATTGAGGCAAACTTTGACCCTGAACTTTACAGTCAGCAGGCACATTTCCAGCCAATCAGCATACATCCCTCCCACACCCTCCCACCTCCTATAAATAAGCAAGGGCAGCATCCATCTTAGATCATTCTGAAGCAGTGTGTTAGTGAGAGTAAGGAGAGCTGCTGCTGCTGCTGTTAAGCTAGGGACAGTTAGTCAGTGTTCCTTGTCTTTCTGCTCTTGCAGTGTTCTTGGTCCACTACTGCTGTAAGGACAGCATCCTGACAGCACCCCAAAAAGCCCTTCTAAGGGCTGGTATTTGTGTAATTTTTATATATATATATATATATATATATATATATATATATCTAGTGTCTCCAAAAGCCCTTTTAAGGGCTGGTAATTGAGGATTTTTTTATTTATATATATATATATATCTAGTGTCCCCAAAAGCCCTTTTAAGGGCTGGTAATAGAGTTTTTTCTTTTTATATATATATATATATATATATATATATCTATTGTACACTGCAGTTGCCTGCCCGCTGTGTGTGAGAGGCCACAGACCTACCACAGACTGTACTGTGTGCACACCACACTCATTTCGGGTGACACAGGCACAGTACCTTGCATTTTAAAAAATATATTTTTTTTTCCTCTGTCATAATTGCAGTGAGTGCTGTGTCAGGTCCACAGAGTGCACTGTACCCACTGCAGTGCACTGCCCACCACTGATATATATACGGTGGCACAGCATCTTGTTGCAAATTGAAAAAATATATATTTTTTATTATTGCAGTTGCCTGGGCTGCCAGTGACTGTCAGGTCCACAGAGTGTACTGTGCCCACTGCAGTGCCACTGTGTGCCCACCCACCACTGATATATAAGGTGGAACAGCAGCTTGCAAAGTAAAAAAATAAATATTTTTTTATAATTGCAGTTGCCTGGGTGCCAGAGTGACTGTCAGGTCCACAGAGAGTGTACTGTGCCACTGCCCACCCACCCACTGACATATAAGGTGGCACAGCAGCTTGCAAAGTAAAAAAATAAATATTTTTTTTATAATTGCAGTTGCCTGGGTGCCAGAGTGACTGTCAGGTCCACAGAGAGTGTACTGTGCCACTGCCCACCCACCCACCCACTGATATATAAGGTGGCACAGCAGCTTGCAAAGTAAAAAAATAAATATTTTTTTTATAATTGCAGTTGCCTGGGTGCCAGAGTGACTGTCAGGTCGACAGAGAGTGTACTGTGCCACTGCCCACCCACCCACTGATATATAAGGTGGCACAGCAGCTTGTAAAGTAAAAAAATAAATATTTTTTTTATAATTGCAGTTGCCTGGGTGCCAGAGTGACTGTCAGGTCCACAGAGAGTGTACTGTGCCACTGCCCACCCACCCACCCACTGATATATAAGGTGGCACAGCAGCTTGCAAAGTAAAAAAATAAATATTTTTTTATAATTGCAGTTGCCTGGGTGCCAGAGTGACTGTCAGGTCCACAGAGAGTGTACTGTGACACTGCCCACCCACCCACTGATATATAAGGTGGCACAGCAGCTTGCAAAGTAAAAAAATATATATTTTTTTTATAATTGCAGTTGCCTGGGTGCCAGTGACTGTCAGGTCCACAGAGTGTACTGTACCCACTGCCCAACACTCCTATAGGGTGGCACAGCACCTTGCACTCATAGTACAACACACACATTAAAAAAAAAAATGACAGGCAGAGGCAGGCCACCCCGCAAGGGCCGTCGTGGTAGTGGTGCTGTGATTTCCTTAGGCCCTAGAATAATGCCCAGTGTTCAGAGGCCACCACAGACCCTGAACTCAAAAAATTCTGAGGACATAGTTGACTGGCTTACACAGGACACCCAATCGTCTACAGCTTCCGCTCGGAACCTTAATGCACCATCCTCCTCCAGCTCAGCTTCGGGCACCTCTCAATTTACCACTCACCAGCCCGCCGGCACCACCACCAACACTAGCACCACAGCCGCTTCACTTGATCCGTCAGAGGAGTTATTTTCACATCAGTTTGAAGAAATAAGTGATGCGCAACTATTAGTGCCAGAGGATGTAGATAACGGGGATATGTCTCAGTCAGGCAGCATTATACACATGGACGTACATTGTGATGATGATGATGTTGTACCTGCTGCTGCTGCCTTTGCTGAGTTGTCAAGTGAAGCGGCTGATGATGACGATGTGTCTGTGGATGTCACCTGGGTGCCTGCTCGAAGAGCAGAAGAAGAGGGGGAAAGTTCAGATGGGGAGACAGAGAGGAGGAGGAGACGAGTTGGAAGCAGGGGGAGGAGGTCATCGCAAGGAGCTAGTAACGCAGTCAGACAGCATGTAGATTCGGCACCGGGGGTCAGCCAGACAGCACGCCAATCAACGCAAGCTGTTGCCACCACCAGAATGCCGTCCTTGCAAAGCTCAGCAGTGTGGCATTTTTTTTGTGTGTCTGCCTCTGATATCAGCGATGCCATTTGTAACCTGTGCCAAAAGAAACTGAGTCGTGGGAAGTCCAACACCCACCTAGGTACAACTGCTTTGCGAAGGCACATGATCTCACATCACAAACGCCTATGGGATCAACACATGAGTAAAAGCAGCACACAAACTGAAAGCCACCATCCTCCTCCTGGTCCAGCATCTTCAGCCACGTCAACCACTGCTGTCCTCCATGCCCCCTATCAACAACCCGCCCCTCCGCCTCTCACCTTCAGCAGTTCCTGCTCACCTGCCCACAGTCAGGTGTCTGTCAAGGAAATGTTTGAGCGTAAGAAGCCAATCTCACAGAGTCACCCCCTTGCCTGGCGTCTGACAGCTGGCTTGTTGGAACTCTTAGCCCGCCAGCTTTTACCATACAAGCTGGTGGAGTCTGAGGCCTTCAAAAAATTTGTCGCTATTGGGACACCGCAGTGGAAGGTACCCGGCCGAAATTATTTTTCACAAAAGGCAATCCCCAACCTGTACTCTATTGTGGAAAAGGAAATCATGTCACGTCTGGCACACAGTGTTGGGGCAAGGGTCCATCCGACCACTGATAGCTGGTCTGCAAAGCACGGTCAGGGCAGGTATATAACTTACACTGCGCATTGGGTAAACCTGCTGGCGGCTGCCAAGCATGGAATGCGTGGCTCTGCTGCAGAGGAGTTGGTGACACCGCCACGACTTGCAGGCAGGCCTGCTGCCACCTCCTCTACTCCTCCTACTCCATCCTCTTTGCTAACCTCCTCGGCTGAGTCCTCTTCTGCTGTTGCGTCTTGCTCCACACCAACTGCACCCCCCCAGCTCCCCAGGGGCTATTCCACATGCAGGATACGACAGTGTCACGCTGTCTTGGGGTTGACTTGCCTGAAAGCAGAGAGTCACACCGGACCAGCACTACTGTCCGCCCTGAACGCACAGGTGGATCAGTGGCTGACCCCGCACCAACTGGAGATCGGCAAAGTGGTGTGTGACAACGGAAGCAATTTGTTGGCGGCATTGAATTTGGGCAAGTTGACACATGTGCCGTGCATGGCACATGTGTTGAATCTGATTGTGCAACGCTTTGTGCAGAAGTACCCAGGCTTACAGGACGTCCTCAAGCAGGCCAGGAAGGTGTGTGGCTATTTCAGGCGTTCCTACACGGCCATGGCGCACTTTGCAGATATTCAGCGGCGAAACAACATGCCAGTGAGGCGCTTGATTTGCGACAGCCCGACACGTTGGAATTCAACACTGCTAATGTTCGAACGCCTGCTCCAACAAGAAAAAGCGGTCAACGAGTATTTGTATGACCGGGGTGCTAGGACAGCCTCTGCGGAGCTGGGTATTTTTTTGCCACGTTACTGGACGCTCATGCGCAATGCCTGTAGGCTCATGCGTCCTTTTGAGGAGGTGACAAACCTAGTGAGTCGCACCGAAGGCACCATCAGCGACATCATCCCATATGTTTTTTTCCTGGAGCGTGCCCTGCGAAGAGTGCTGGATCAGGCCGTAGATGAGCGTGAAGAGGAAGAGGTAGAGTTGTGGTCACCATCACCACCACCAGAAACAGCCTTACCATCGCTTGCTGGACCTGCGGCAACACTGGAAGAGGAGTCTGAGGAAGAGGAGTCAGAGGAGGAATGTGGCTTTGAGGAGGACGAACACCAACCACAGCAGGCATCCCAGGGTGCTCGTTGTCACCTATCTGGTACCCGTGGTGTTGTACGTGGCTGGGGGGAAGAACACACCTTCAATGACATCAGTGAGGACGAGGAATTGGACATGAGTAGCTCGGCATCCAACCTTGTGCAAATGGGGTCTTTCATGCTGTCATGCCTGTTGAGGGACCCTCGTATAAAAAGGCTGAAGGAGAACGACCTGTACTGGGTGGCCACGCTACTAGACCCCCGGTATAAGCAGAAAGTCTCTGATATGTTACCCAATTACCGGCAGTCGCAAAGGATGCAGCAGCTACAAAATAAGTTGAAAAGTATGCTTTACACAGCATAAAAGGGTGATGTCACAGCACAACGGGAATCCAACAGGGGAAGAGGTGAAAGTAATCCTCCTCCTACCACCACAACCACGCCGGCAAGGACAGGACGCTTTACAGACGTCTTGTTGATGGAGGACATGCGGAGCTTTTTTAGTCCTATGCATCGCCACAGCCCTTCGGGGTCCACCCTCAGAGAACGACTCGACCGACAGGCAGCAGACTACCTTGCCTTAACTGCAGATATCGACACTCTGAGGAGCGATGAACCCCTTGACTACTGGGTGTGCAGGCTTGACCTGTGGCCTGAGCTATCCCAATTTGCCATTGAACTTCTGGCCTGCCCCACTTCAAGTGTGCTGTCAGAAAGGACCTTCAGCGCAGCAGGAGGTATTGTCACTGAGAAGAGAAGTCGCCTAGGTCAAAAAAGTCTTGATTACCTCACGTTTATTAAGATGAATGAGGCATGGATCCCGAAGGGACTGACAGTGGGGGATGCATTTGACTAAAAAAGGCCTGGTGATGACTGAGATGCCTTGGGCTAAAAATGGTCCACACGCTGCTGTATTTAATCATTCTCTGCATGCCGGATGACTTACGTGACGTCTCCGCCACCAACTACGGTTCAAGCCGCAATGTTTTAGTGCACTTTCTGCCTTGAAAACCTAAATTTTTCAGGCCGCTGCTACAGCAGCGGCTGCAACAATACCTACTTTTTCATGCATGTGTACATGCCTAATTTTTCTGGCCTCTGGTGCTACACTGTGGTTGCAAAAAAACAAAAAACAAAAAAAAAGGCACATACATGTGTCAATTCCCTTTCGTGATCGTTACCTTGTCGTGGTGAAGGGGCTTGCGTATCACAATGAAGTGATCACCTCTAGGAGTGTGTTGGCACACCCCAGATGATAAGGTCGTTGCTTCATTGTGAACAGACCAAAAGCGATCCGCAGGATAATTTTTCATAGAAAAAACATTCATTTTCTTTCATTCTTTCTGCGGAGCTGGGTATTTTTTGGCCGCGTTACTGAATGCTCATGAACAACGGCTGTAGGCTCATGCGTCCTTTTGCGGAGGTGACAACCCTGGTGGTCAGTCGAACCCAAGGCAACATCATCGACCTCATCCCATATGCGTTTTTTCTGGAGCGTGCCCTGCGAAGAGTACTGGATCAGGCTGTAGATGAGCATGAAGAGGAAGAGTTGTGGTCCCCATCACCACCAGAAGCAGCCTTGTCGTTGTCAATTGCTGGACCTGTGGCAACGCAGAGAGAGGAGTCTGAAGAAGAGAAGTCAGAGGAGGAAGGTGGCTTTGAGGAGGTGGAATACCAGCCACAGCAGGCGTCCCAGGGGGCTTGTTCTCACCTTTCGGGGACCCTTGGTGTTGTACGTGGCTGGGTGGAGGAAGAGACCTTCAATGATGTCAGTGAGGACAAGGAACGGGACATGGCTAGCTTGGTATCCATCCTTGTGCAAATGGGGAGTTTGCGGTTGTGCAAATGGACTGACTGACTGTTAAACGGGGAGTTTGGTCTGTCAGAGTTTGGTCTGTCACTGTGAAGCGGGCGTAACCCTTACACTACTTGACCGATAAAACATCATACCTGATCGTATTCACACACTGGATGTTTTAAAGCACGTTATTCCAAACAATTTAGGAATGTTAGGGGATTTATGCCCTTTATGGATCAAAACCCGACTCTGCGTCAACTACGTAATTTTCCATGGGAGTTTTGCCATGGATCCCCCTCCGGCATACCACAGTCCAGGTGTTAGTCCCCTTGAAACAACTTTTCCATCACTATTGTGGCCAGAAAGAGTCCCTGTGTGTTTTAAAATTCGCCTGCCTATTGAACTCTATGGCTGTTCGCCCGGTTCGCGAACATTTGCCGATGTTCGCGTTCGCCGTTCGCGAACGGCGAATTTTAGGTTCGCGACATCACTACATATCGGCTGCCGATATATCGGCCTTGCTGATAATCGGTCTATCCCTAATACCTACTAACAGTGAAGCGCTTGGACTGGAAAGGATTTCCCCCCTTAATGACCAGGCCATTTTTTGCGATTTGGCACTGTGTTATGTTAGCTGACAATTGCGCGGTCGTGCAACCCTGTACCTAAATAAAATTGATGTCTCCCCCCCCCCCCCCCCCTTTCTTTTGGTGGTATTTGATCACCTGTGCAATTTTTTTTTTTTTTTTGCGCTATAAATAAAAAAAAGAACCACAATTTTGAAAAAAAAAAACAGAAAAAACAAACAATATTTTTTATTTTCTGCTACTAAACACAGCCAATAAAAAAGAAATCAAATTTCTTCATCAATTTAGGCCAATATGTATTCTGCTACATGTTTTTGGTAAAAGAAAAATCCTAATAGGCGTATATTGATTGGTTTGCGCAAAAGTTATAGTGTCTACAAACTATGGGATAGATTTATCCACTTTTTATTGCTTTTGCTAGTAATGGCGGCAACTTTAGCAGGACTGCGACATTGTGGTGGACAAATCTGACAATAAGGGACATTTTTTGGGGACCAGTGACATCAATACACAATCAGTGTATAATCGACAATCAGTGCTAAAAAAAATGCAGTTAGGCCCCTTTTCACATGGGGCGATCCGATCCGCCTCTCAGTTTTTTAGACGGATCTGATCGGATGCTCCATGCATCCCTATGGGGCAGCGGGTGTCAGCGGAGACATCCCGCTGCCATCCGACCTGATCCTGTCCGTGAAATACGGATGGAGGGAAACCCTATTTTCCATCCGTCTGGAGGATGGGATCGAATTAGATCGGATGAGAACAGACAGGCTGTCAGTTCTCATCCGATCTCCCCATAGAGGACAGCGGGGATCTGACAGCCCCAGCTCTGCACACAGAGCGGAGACGCAGCTGTCATCCGCCTGCTCAGCGGGGATCCGCAGATTTATCCCCCGCTGAGCAGAACGGACTCCGTCGGGCGATGTGCCCGTATGAAAGGGGCCTTACTGTATAAATGACACTGGCAGGTAAGGGGTTAACACCAGGGGCGATCAAGGGGTTAAGTGTGCTCCTAGGGAGTGCTTTCTAACTGTGGGGGGAGTGGATGCACTGGATGAAAAGAGAGATCTGTGTTTCTGCTTAGCTGTCCCCTAGATCGTATGCACGAAATGACATACAAGTAAGTGAGTTTGCACAGCTGGGCCGCCCTGCTGCAGTATATATGCAGTGGGTCGTCCAGAAGTGGTGAAGGTGGTCAAAAGTGCTTTATTCACACGGGTCAGCAACACTGAGGTCACATCTATATATTCCGGGGCATAAAAAGGCTCAGAGAGATACACTATAATGCCAAAAGTATTAGGACGCCTGCCTTTACACGCACATGAACTTTAATGGCATCCCAGTCTTAGTTCATAGGGTTCAATATTGAGTTGGCCCACCCTTTCCAGCTATAAAAGCTTCAACTCTTCTGGGAAGGCTGTCCACAAGGTTTAGGAGTGTGTCTATGGGAATGTTTGACCATTCTAATAGAAGCGCATTTGTGAGGTCAGGCACTGATGTTGGAGGAAAAGGCCTGGCTCGCAGTCTGTTGGAATCAGAGGTCAGAGTCCATGATAATGTGGGAACTCGAAGTTCCTGCGAAGAAGCCCATTTGTTCGTCATTCGACGAACTAGCAAACAGCCAATGTTCAAGTCAAACTTACGTTCGACTCAAAGCTCATCCCTATTCAGGTCTCCTGCTGCTTGCATAGATTGCTGTTCAGGTCTCCTGCTGCATGCTAGTGGAGATCCCTCTGCAGCTTCTCATCCTTAGCTCCAGCCTGAAGTCAGAGCCCCCTATCTCCAAGGTCGCCTCACAACTTCAGCGTCAACGCTCAATCTTCCACCCGACACTAACTCCTATTGGCCAGGTTCTTCTAAATTTATGAGCCCATCCAACCACCTTGCTAGGTCCCCTGCCTGGGGATTGGTTAGATTCTCATAAACATGCAGAACACAGCCCTCTCACCTCCACCCACTAGCTTCCAGAACTTTCTGGTAGTTTCTAAATTCAGAGGGAGGCGCCAGAAGCCTGACCTGTAGAGTCCTCTAGCCTGACCTACATTTGAACCCACAGAAATTACCCAGACTCACTTGAGCTACAGCGAGTCAGCTAATTTTCCTATCCACTTTGTACACTGGAGGGTGCTACACAAATATTGTACCATCGGCAGTATCATTACAATCCAGCCTACCTCCTGGAGAAATGCCTCACATAACACGTTAACCCCTTCCCTGCCAGTGTCATTAGTACAGTTACAGTGCATATTTTTAGCACTGATCACTGCATTGGTGTTACTGGTCCCCCTAAAAGTGTCACATTAGTGTCCGATTTGTCTGCCGCAATGTCTCAGTCCCACTAAAAGTCGCCAAACACCACCATTACTAGTAAAAAAATAAATAAAAATTCCATGAATCTATCCAATAGTTTGTAGACACTATAACTTTTGCGCAAAGCAAACAAATATACACTTATTGGGTTGTTTTTTGTTTTTGTTTTTTTACCAAAAATATGTAGCAGAATACATATTGGCCTCAATTAATAAAGAAATTTGATTTTTTACATTTATTTTTTTTATTGGATATGTTTTATAGCAGAAAGTAAAAAATATTGTTTTTTTTTTAAATTTTGTTTTGTTTATAGTGCAAAAAAAAGAACCCAAAAAAAAAAAAATACCACCAACAGAAAGCTCTATTTGAGGGAAAAAAAGGACATCAATTTTATTTGGGTACAGCATTGCACGACCGCGCAATTGCCCGTTGAATTAACGCAATGCCGAATCGCAAAAAATGGCCTGGTCATTAACTCTAAAGTGGTCACAACATCAAAGGATTGATAATCTGCAATATATTAACATTTTGTTTTAGGTGTTAGATACAGTTTAAGCTTACATTGTAGTTTGAACTGCTAATAATTTAAATTTTATTTGCAGTACAGAAGTATTAAAAGTTGTTAACTAATATACAGTATAACACTAAATGTATTTATTTCAATAAACCAAATATTTATTTCAATAAACCAACGCTTTAAATGACTATAATCAAGGAATTCTAAAATGCCAAATTGCCACTTCAAAGCACCAAAGACTACAAATACAGATGAATACACATAGATTATAGGTATAAATACTATATCTAGAAGATATGTGCAGAACGAAAAAATTAGTTTCCTTTCATTTCGATTTAATATTTACATAAATTTGTTAAGTTAATTTTTTTTAATTTGTTTAATTCGCTTTTGGAATTCATTTTGTTTATTTGAAATTCAAATTGATTCAAAGTTTTCAAATTTGGTTGAATTTAGAAGATTTTAATTGATTTGATATCACATTCTATTCAAACTCAATTCTATTTTCATTCCAAATGGAATTTATTCTATTCGAAATTTGAATTTTGGAAGATGTTTATATTCTTTCTATTACATTCTATTCTATTGTTTTTTTTTTCTATTCTGTTCTATTCTTTTATTTTCTGTTCTATCCTTTTCTGTTCTATTATATTCTATTCAAATTTAAATTTATTCTAGTCAAAATTCAAATTTAGTCTATTCAAAATACAAATGTATTCTATTCAAAATTTGAATATTGTTATATTTTTTCTATTCTTTTCTTTTTTTTTTAATCTATTCAAATTTATTCTATTCGAAGTTTGAATTTTGGAAGATGGTTACATTCTTTCTATCCTATTGTTTTTTTTAATCTTTTCTATTCTATCCTTTTTTATTCTAGTTTGTTCTTTTCTATTCTATTTGAATGTGAGGTTATTATATTTGAATTTTGGGAAATTGTTATATTCAATCTATTCTATTGTTTGGTTTTGTTTTTGTAATTCTATTCTATTCTTTTCTAATCTAATCTATTATAGTCCTTTTTTTCTATTTTATTCTTTTCTCTTGTATTCAAATTTGAATTTATTCTATTTGAAATTCAAATTTATTCTATTCAAAATACAAATTTATTCTATTAGAAATTCGAAAATTGTTATATTTTTTCTATTCTTTTCTTTTTTTTTCTATCTATTCAAATTTATTCTATTCGAATTTTGAATTTCGAAAGATGGTTACATTCTTTCTATCCTATTGTTTTTTTAATCTTTTCTATTCTATCCTTTTTTATTCAAGTTTATTCTTTTCTATTCTATTCAAATGCAAGGTTATTTATATTTGAATTTTGGGAAATGGTTATATTCATTCTATTCTATTGTGTTTTTTTTTGTAATTCTATTCTATTCTTTTCTAATCTAATCTATTATCTTCCTTTTTTACTTTTCTATTCTTTTCTCTTGTATTCAAATTTAAAATTATTCTATTTAAAATTTGAATATCAGAAGATGGTTATATTCTTTCTATTTTATTCCATTCTATTCTATTGTTTATTCTGTTCTATTCTGTTCCTTTATTTTCAATTCTATTTTATTCTGTTCTTTTATTTTCTATTCAATTTTGTTTTGTATATTTTGTATATTTTTTACATTTTGTTTTCTATATTCTTTTCTGTTCTATTCTTTTATTTTCTATTATATCCCTTTATTTTCTATTCTATTTATTTTTTATTTTTTTTTTGTATTCTATTCTTTTCTATTCTATTATAGTCTTTTCTGTTTAATTTCTTTATTTTCTATTCTATTTTATTCTGTTTGGAAATTTGAATTCCATACGAAAACAATTTGAACTTGAAAACTATTTGAATTTGATTTGAAAACTATTCTAATTCGAATTTCGTCCAAAATTGTGTTTCGTTATTTTGGATTCGTTACTATTGTAATTCGGAAATTCGGATACATCCAAATAACGAAAAATTTATATTCGTAACGAAACTAACCGCACATGTCCTTTGTCTAGTCAGAGTGTTGTGCTAGTCCTTCTGAAAATCTAAAACACACATTAATGCCTTGCCAGGTGCACCAAATTCAATGGAAGTTGTAGTCCCCCCCCCCCAATGTAAAATGATATGTTTCCATCAATGGTGGGTCATCCTATCCTCAGATATAACAGATCTCATGTTGTGTTTCAGGTCCGGTCATCCTTCAAGCTCCCCTCCATGTATATGAAGGTGACAACATATCTCTCCAATGTTCCAGTCCACCTCATCAGCTGGCAACAAAGACAATATTCTACAGGAACAATCAGACAATGCCGAAGTCCGCCACCAACAATAATCTACTGCCTGTAAAATATACAGACCTGACATCCACCTACAGATGTTCCAAACAATTCCGGACTACTATAACTAAGACGTACAGAGCTGACACCACTATTTCCTATACAGGTAAATCCTGCCGAGTGACTTTAGGTTTTGTAATTTGCAAAATGCTGATCAGTGAATTAAAATGATCTGATTACCAACCAATCATAGGCAGAAGAGGAGGGGGAGGGGACAAAAGAGAAGATAACCTCTTGCTTTACTCTGAAATACAAACATCTGCTATATGAGAACCCCTCCTGTTACTGAAGCTCGATTACAATAAAATGTGTACAAATAAGCCAGTATTGCTAAGTTCACAAGCACTTCAAAAGGGGTATACTTGCCAACTGTCCCGTTTTTGCCTGGACGGTCCCGGGAAATAGGAGCCTGTCCTGAGTAATTTACATTGTCCTTGTAAGCGCCCTTTAATTGGGCTGCCCATAAATGTTACGCAGAAGTAGTGCAGCTGAATGGGAGAATTATTCCAACTCTGCTACTTTGGCCTTAAGTTTGAAATTCCCTTTTTCATTTCCTGTAATTCTCTCTATATTGAGTAGACCCTATAATCTGATGATAAGTAGGCGGAGATTAATTATGCAGAGTGGGCAGAGCTTCAGGGAAGTGGGTGTGGTAAGTAATTGATAGCTGTGCTGCAAAGTGTCCATGGAATTTTTTTTCGAATGTTGGCAACTATGAAGGGGGCACATTCCAGATGTCTTCAGGGCTTGCCAAATAACTCCCGACAGCCAAGATTAACTGAAGTATACTGAATCAAAAGGATATACACTATATTACCTAAAGTATTGGGACGCCTGCCTTTAAACGCACATGAACTTTAACTGACATCCCAGTCTTAGTCTGCAGGGTTCAACATCGAGTTAGCCCACCCTTTGCAGCCATAACATCTTCAACTCTTCTGGGAAGGCTGTCCACAAGGTTTAGGAGTGTGTCTATGGGAATGTTTGACCATTCTTCCAGAAGATTATTTGTGAGGTCAGGCACTGATAAAGTACAAGAAAGCCTGGCTTGCAGTCTCCGCTCTAATTCATCCCAAAGGTGTTCTATCAGGTTGAGGTCAGGACTCTGTGCAGGCTAAGCAAGTTCCTCCACCCTAAACTCGCTCATCCATGTTTTTATGGACCTTGCTTTGGATGAGCAAGTTTGGGGTAGAGGAACTTGACTGGCCTGTACAGGGTCCTGACCTTAACCTGACAGAACACCCTTTGTCACAAGTTAGCCTGTAGTTTTGTTTCTATACTCTTACCTCCTTGCTGCAGTGCTTCAATCTTGCTTCTTTTCACATGTGGTGTTTGGCTTCTCTGTTCTCCTATGGGTGTCACCTACTCCACTGTGGGTTATATTCTCTTCCTGTCTATTACTTCCTGGGTCACCTCCCTGTTTGCTTCCCTATGTATACACATGCTCAATGCACTGCTCCTTGCTTGAGCAACTTCACTGTTCTCTGAGCTCCCATTTGTATACCCCTAGGCTATCGTATCTGATTCACTGTGTACCGACCCCAGCTTCGTTTTCCCATCTGTGTTTGCTTGCTGCCTGTCCTGACCTTGGCTTGTCTTGTGAATATCCTTTTGTCTGCTGTTTACTCTGCACATGCCAGCGGTCTCCGCATCTTCAGCTGGGCCTACCTGGGGGCTGCAACCTGGTTCCAGCCTGCTGCAAGTCCATCCCCACCATCAGGGGCCCTGGTGAAGAATCAGGCTGGGGCTTAGACTCCGCACCCTGGGGAAATTTGAGCTGGGAATCTACAAGGGCACACTAACACAGACCCGCTGACACCTTTGGGATGAATTAGAGTGGAAACTGTGAGCCAGGCCTTCTCTCCAACTTCAGTGCTTGACCTCACAAATGAGCTTCTGGAAGAATGGTCAAACATTCCCATAGACACACTCCTAAACCTTGTGAACAGCTTTCCCAGAAGAGTTGAAGCTGTTATAGCTGCAAAGGGTGGGCCAACTCAATATTGAACCCTACGGACTAAGACTGGGATGTCATTAAAGATCATGTGTGTGGAAAGGCAGGTGTCGAAATACTTTTGGTAATATACTGTATATCCTTCTAATTCAGTATACTTCAGTTAATCTTGGCTGTCGGGGTTGCTGCTCAGCTGTCTGATAATTACCAGCCACAAATTGTTTCCACAGTGTTTAACCTGGTTACCATTACCTGCCTCATTAGTTTAGCCTACAGCCTGCCCCTTTTTGGCTTTTTAAACTGCTGTGCCTATTCCTTTGGTGCCCTCGCCTTGGTCAACATATCCAATGTGCATTACTGTTGGACTTTGCCTGGCTGACATTTTTCTGGTTCCTGATCCTGATCTTTGTCTTCTAACTAAGCTGATTCTTGGCTCCCTGGTTCCAGCTCGTTTGATTACCTGTTTTGATTTTCTAACCAAGGCTCCTGTTTTTGACTACGCTCCTGATTTGTATAATTTTACTGTTGCATTAAAGGTGTGATTTAATTGCCTTTTCTGTCTCTGCCTGGTTCATGGTCCCTGCCAAAAATGCAATATGACAACCTAGAGGCACTCTGTACACAAAATGTGTACAGAACAGTCCCCAAGAAACATAATTTCCTGCTTGTGTGATTGGCTCACTGATTTTCTCAGAAGTCTGCACTAAGTCAGATTTCAGGCATCACCTGCAACCAAAATATAATTTTTGGTGAGATACTCCCAATAGGAAATTACATCTAAAGAGATGCAGACCCTATAATTTTCCTTATTAGAGCCCCTGCAGGTGCGTCAGTCTGCTCTAGTGTAGGGAGAGAGCACACACAATGGTGCTGGCTGCTGCTGATTAGGGACAGACAGGGAAAAACAACATTGTGCCCGAAAAGAATGCAGGGACAGGTCGGAGTGTAGGCAGGGAAAGATATTTGAGCATTTTAGGGACAGGCTGGAGAGAGTAGGCAGGGAGAGATAGGAGACACAGGACAAAAAAATTGTAATCGGGGCCTAGTCTGTGTTTGTACGTGTGAGATACACCGTTTTATATACTTTTTTCTATTCCGCTATTCAATATACCTCCTTTTGGGGTAAAAAAAATGAAATTGCGGCATAGTCTGTATCGGTACGTGTGAGATACACCTTTCAAATTTTTTGGGCGCATCTTCCACCGCCGAGGATTGCAGGGCGCTTCAGTTTGCCTCCTGTTCCGAACTCCTCCTACTCCTCATCCTCATCCTGCCTTTAGGGTACAAAAAATTGTAATTGGGGCCTAGTCTGTGTTTGTACGTGTGAGATACACCGTTTTATATACTTTTTTCTATTCCGCTATTCAATATACACCCTTTTGAGGTGAAAAAAATTAAATTGCGGCATAGTCTGTATTGGTACGTGTGAGATACACCTTTTTATATACTTTTTTCTATTCCTCTATTCAATATACACCCTTTTGGGGTAAAAAAAATTAAATTGCGGCATAGTCTGTATCGGTACGTGTGAGATACACCGTTTTATATACTTTTTTCTATTCCGCTATTCAATATACACCCTTTTGGGGTGAAAAAAATTAAATTGCGGCATAGTCTGTATCGGTACGTGTGAAATACACCTTTTAAATTTGTTTGGCGCATCTCCTTCCACCGCCGAGGATTGCAGGGTGCTTGAGTTTGCCTCCTGTTCCTAACTCCTCCTACTCCTCTTCCTCATCCTCTACCGCCTCCTCATCCAGTCAGCGTAACACCTTCACCACAAAGTTCAGCACAGCCAGGGGTAAACGACAGCAGGCAGTTTTAAAACTTGCCTGTTTGGGTAAAAAATCCCACACCGCGCAGGAGTTGTGGAGGAGCATGGAACAGCAGACCGATGAGTTGTTGGTGCCAGCGAGCCTCAAGCCCGGCCTGGTGGTGTGCGATAACGGGCGAAATCTCATAGCAGCTCTGGCCCTAGCTGGTTTGACGCACATCCCTTGCCTGGCGCATGTGCTGAATTTGGTGGTGCAGAGGTTCCTTAAAAATTACCCCGATATGTCAGAGCTGCTGCAGAAAGTGCGGGCCGTCTGTGCACACTTTCGGCGTTCTCACCCTGCTTCTGCTCGCCTGTCAGCGCTGCAGCGTAACTTCGGCTTTCCCGCTCACCGCCTCATATGTGACGTGCCCACAAGGTGGAACTCCACCCGGACACATGCTGGCAAGACTGTGCGAGCAGCAGCAGGCCATAGCGGAGGTTCAGCTGCAGCACACACGTGTGAGTCGCTCTGCAGAACAGCACCACTTCACCAATAACTGGGCTTCCATGCGGGACCTGTGTGCCTTGTTGCGCTGTTTCGAGTACTCCACCAACATGGACAGTGCCTATGGCGCTGTTCTCAGTGTTACTATCCCACTTGTATACCTTTTTGAAAAATTGCTTGATGATGGATGAGGAGGAGGAGGAGGAACCATGTTCACAGCAGGGTGGCACCCAGGCCAGCTCGTGGCCATCACTGGTGCGTTGCTGGGCGTATACAGAGGACACAAACGATACACCTTCCAAAGAGGGCAGCCTTTCATTGCCTCTGGGCAGCCTGGCACACATGAGCGATTACATGCTGCAATGTCTGCACAACGACCGCCAAGTTGCCCACATTCTAACTTGTACTGATTACTGGTTGGCAAGTCTCCTGACGGGGACATAGGGTTTCCATGATCTGCCTAGCCAGAAGGCCTGGCAGAACCCCGTTCTTCATGGTAGCCGAAGCCACCTCGAATACTAGGTCAGGGGTGCTCTCCCGAAGAGAGACCCCCCAACCCCCCACCCCTGACCCTGATCCCCCGGGGCGCAAGGCTGCTGACAGGGACTGGTGTACTTACACTGGCAAAGTACTAGGTGGGTGAACCAAGCCAAAAGGCCATATCCATACCCCCCCCCCCCCAAGATGTTCAGGGACAGTCCCAATGACCTACACCCTACTAATCAGATTATGTGTGCAAATAAAGTGTACCGCCACATTACAAAAAGGCAAACGTGAAACACACAAACAATAAAGAGTGGGGGAAAGGGAGGTGGAGAATGCAAGCCTGAAGCTTTATTGAAAGGACAAAAACACACAAGGGAGAGTTGGGGAAGGGGAAATCGCTAGACCTCCTCTTCCTCCATGAGATCCATTAGGTTATAGTCTCTGAGCAGACTATGGACCATTCTGCGACAGTCCTCAATGGACACCCTCTCTCGCTGGTAGATAAGGCACTTTTTGGCGCACCATAAAGCGTCCTTAAAGGAACACAGAACCTTCCAGGCGTTGTCAATGTCCTCTTGCGAAAAAGTTCCACCAAATAATCCATTTAGCACACCAAGGTGTGTGATGGCAGTCTGTGGTACAAAGTCCTTAAGTTCAGGTTCCAAGGCCCTAAACAGGCTCTGTGCAAAGGGGCACTCCCAGAAAACCTGCAAAGCAGTTTCCTCCTGGATGAACTATTCCTCTATTCAATATACACCCATGCGGGTGAAAATAATTCAATTGCGGCCTAGTCTGTACGTGTGAGATATACCCTTTTATATACTTTTGTTCTATTCCGCTATTTAATATACACCCATGCAGGTGACAAAAATTTAATTGCGGCATAGTCTATACGTGTGAGATGTACCCTTTTGGATACTATTTTTCTATTCCGCTATTCAATATACACCCATGCGTGTGACAAAAATAAAATTGCGGCATAGTCTGTACGTGTGAGATGCACCCTTTTGGATACTATTGTTCTATTCCGCTATTCAATATACACCCATGCGGGTGAAAATAATTCAATTGCAGCCTAGTCTGTACGTGTGAGATACACCGTTTTATATACTTTTGTTCTATTCCGCTAATCAATATACACCCATGCAGGTGAAAAAAATTTAATTGCGGCATAGTCTGTATGTGTACGTGTGAGATACACCCTTTCAATTTGTTTGGCGCATCTCCTTCCACCACCGAGGATTGCAGGGCGCTTCAGTTTGCCTCCTGTTCCTAACTCCTCCTACTCCGCTTCCTCATCCTCTACCGCCACCTCCTCATCCGGTCAGCGTAACACCACCACCAAATTCAGCAAAGCCAGGGGTAAACGACAGCAGGCAGTTTTAAAACTTGCATGTTTGGGGGAAAAATCACACACCGCGCATGAGTTGTGGAGGAGCATGGAACAGCAGATCGATGAGTTAGTTGTTGGTGCCAGCGAGCCTCAAGCCCGGCATGGTGGTGTGTGATAACGGGCGAAATCTCATAGCAGCTCTGGGCCTAGCCGGTTTGACGCACATCCCTTGCCTGGCGCATGTGCTGAATTTGGTGGTGCAGAGGTTCCTTCAAAATTACCCCGATATGTCAGAGCTGCTGCAGAAAATACAGGCCGTCTGTGCGCACTTTCGGCGTTCTCACCCTGCTTCTGCTCGCCTGTCAGCGCTGCAGCGTAACTTCGGCCTTCCCGCTCACCGCCTCATATGTGATGTGCCCACAAGGTGGAACTCCACCTTGCACATGCTGGAAAGACTGTGCGAGCAGCAGCAGGCCATAGTGGAGTTTCAGCTGCAGCACGCACGCGTGAGTCACTCTGCGGAACAGCACCACTTCACCACCAATAACTGGGCCTCCATGCGAGACCTGTGTGCTTTGTTGCGCTTTTTTGAGTACTCCATCAACATGGCCAGTGCCGATGAGGCCGTTTTCAGCTTAACTATCCCACTTCTATGCCTCCTTGAAAAAACGCATCGGGCAATGATGGAAGAGGATGTGGCTCAGGAGGAGGAGGAGGAGGAGGAGGAGGAAGAGGGATCATTTCCATGGCTTTTAGGGCAGTCATTCACAAGTGGCTCCCAGGGTGGGTTCCTGCACCCACAAAAGCCAGGTACACAATTGTCCAGCAGGGGCACAGTTCTGGAGGATGAGGAGGAGATGGAGGAGGAGATGGAACCATGTTCACAGCAGTGTGGCACCCAGGCCAGCTCATGGCCATCACTGGTGCGTGGCTGGGGGGATACAGAGGACACGGACGATACACCTCCCACAGAGGACAGCCTTTCGTTGCCTCTGGGCAGCCTGGCACACATGAGCGATTACATGCTGCAGTGTCTCCACAACGACCGCCGAGTTGCCCACATTTTAACTTGTGCTGATTACTGGGTGGCCACGCTGCTGGATCCCCGTTACAAGAACAATGTACCGTCCTTAATTCACTCACTGGAGCGTGATCGCAAGATGCGCAAGTACAAGCGCACGCTGGTAGACGCGATGCTGCTGGCATTCCCACCTGACAGCGGGGCCACAGTGGAAGCACAAGGCCAAGGCAGAGGAGGAGGAGGAGGAAGAGGTCGCCAACGCAACCAGGGCACCGTCAGCACCTCAGAAGGCAGGGTTAGCATGGCCGAAATGTGGAAAAGCTTTGTCAGCACGCCACAACAAACAGCAGCACCAGCAGCTCATATGGAACGTCTTAGCAGGAGGCAGCATTTCACCAACATGGTGGAGCAGTATGTGTGCACACGCCTACATGTAGTGAATGACGGGTCTGCCCCCTTCAACTTCTGGGTCTCCAAATTGGGAACATGGCCTGAGCTTGCCCTTTACGCCTTGGAGGTGCTGGCGTGCCCTGCAGCCAGTGTATTATTTTAAAGTGTATTTAGCACGGCTGGGGGCGTTATCACAGACAAACGCAGCCGCCTGTCCAGAGACAATGTGGACAAGCTCACATTCATTAAAATGAACCAGGCATGGATCCCACAGGACTTGTCTGTACCTTGTGCAGAATAGAGATGGATAACGGCCTTACCCAGCCAAATTACAAAAAAAAGCAGTGTTGGCTACCTCGTCCCCCTCCACCGCCGCTTCCACCTACACCACCACATCCACCGCCACCTCAACCTCCCTCCTACTCCATATGGGCCTCCTCCTTCAGAGATGAAGAAAATTGTTTTCTTTTTTTTGTTGTTGTTTTAAGTTATTTCCCTATCCACATTTGTTTGCAGAGCACTTGCCATGCTCTTAACTACATTTTGCTGCCATTTGCAGCACTCTAGCCCTTTACATTGTTTTTTTAGAGCCATTTTAGTGCCTGAAAGTTTGGGTCCCCATTGACTTCAATGGGGTTCGGTGTCCGGGTAAAGTTCGGAAAAAGTCCGGGTCACGGACCCGGACTTTTTTTTTCAAGTTCGGCCGAACCCGCCGAACACGGACATCCAGGTGTCCGCTCAACTCTACTTATAATATTTCAATATAACAATGATCCATAATCCATAATCCATAAATTTGATATTGTATTTTTTTCTATTTCTGTATAATGTCTTGCAGAAAATTCCAGGACTTTTCCAGTGACCTTCACACCAAACTGGAACAGGTTACTTACTGGAGACAGTATAACAATGACCTGCAATGAAGAATATAACTATCTCTTGACTTATCACTGGATACATAATAGTAAATTAGTGGGAGAAGGACAGACCTACAAAATCACATCTGCCCAGGTTGGACACAGTGGGATCTACCAGTGCCGGACAGATCGTGGTGATAGTTTACCGTTCAGCCTGGAAGTCAGTGATGGTAAGCCGATCAGTTAATTTCTTTAGATTTCATTCAAAGAAATGTATTACACATTCATTCCATTAGCATAAAATCGAAAACATGCAGCATCATACACTGCTTTTTTGTAATATAAAATAGGCTACATCATAAGTAGAGAAGATAATAATAAGCATTTACAGGAAGGGAACAGGCTCACAGGGTATCAGTGTCTGAACAAAGAACAACTATTAGAAAACATTACCCAAGATTTGAAATTCCAAACTATATTACATTTATACAGAATGATCTCTGACTAGGGATGAGCTTCGAGTTCGAGTCAAAGCTAACATCGACTCGAACATTGATCGTTCATCGAATGACAAACAAATGTGCTTCTTTGCGGGAAATTTGAGATTCCCACAATGCAGCACGTTATGTGATTGGCCAAAGCATGCACCCTGACCTCATGCTTTGGCAAATCAAAGGATCTCTGCCATGATTGGACTAAAGGCAGTCTGCCTTAGCCAACTATGGCTCAGGGGCCAAGTACACGCCCCACACAACATAAAGGGCTGCTCATGCAGCTGCAGCGTGTAGTGTCATTGTGCAGGCGAGGAGACAGGGAGAGGAATGCGTGTGAGGCAGGGAGAAAGTAGCTTTTTTTGGAGTTTGTCAGACAGTGCAGAGACATTGCTAGCAGTGTAGGGAGGGCCAGGAACGTGTGTCAGGCAGGGAGAGATTTCTTTCTTTAAAATCATATCAGACAGTGCAGCGCCAGTGAGTGATTCATTCCTAGCAGTGTAGGGAGGGCCAGGTACGTGTTTCAGGCAGGGAGAGATTTCTTTATTTACATCAAATATCAGTGAGAGTACTGTTCATCGGTCAGTTGTGGAAAATTCTATAAGCATCACAGACCTATAGGATTATAGATTACATCAGATATCAGTCAGAGTATTGTTCATTGGTCAGACTCAGTTGTGGAAAATTCTATAAGCATCACAGATCATCCATCTATAGGATTATAGATTACATCAGATATCAGTGAGAGTATTGTTCATCGGTCAGTTGTGGAAAATTCTATAATCATCACACACCTATAGGATTATAGATTACATCAGATATCAGTGAGAGTATTTTTCATCGGTCAGTTGTGGAAAATTATGTAAGCATCACAGACCTATCAGATTATAGATGACATCAGATATCAGTCAGAGTATTGTTCATTGGTCAGTTGTGGAAAATTCTATAAGCATCACAGACCTATAGGATTATATATTACATCAGATATCAGTGACACTGACCGTGGACTAGTAGAAAGGCAATATAGACTAGTGTGAAGGAAATATTAAAATAGGAGAGAAGATAAGTGTCTTCCACAAACTTTATTTATGTACTGGAGGGTGTTCTGATAAAAGTCAGAAAATGGGAAAATTGGCTAGAATGGATCTGTATCTTTATCTCAAATGGTGTACATTCATTGGTTTATTTCCCCTGGTTCCCCGATGGGTCAGTTCAAGGTATAGATATCTGTAACTTTTATGAGCTAATTATTTCAGTATTCATAGCATTACAAGGAGCGGGAGGGGACCTCCCCCCCCCCGCCACCTTCCGTGGCTTGCCCGGGTCTCCCGTCCCACCGGGAGACTCGGGCATCCTACCTGCACAGCCACCGAAGAGAAGACCCGTTCGGCTCTGATCGGGTCTCTGTGTAAAAAACCCGGTAGTGATGTCATGAAAGCTTTTAAGTGCAGAGGAGGGGTTTGGGTTCTTTTAGACCCCCAGATCCCTTCACAACAGTACCTGTGAAAAATAAAACATTGGCCGATACCGATATCCGATGACCAAAATATTGGTATCGGTATCGTCACTAAAAAAACGATATCGGTCGATCACTAATATCTAGTAAAAACAATAAAAAAAATAAAAAGTCCTTAAAATAATCCCATAGTTTGTAGACGCAATAACTTTTGCGCAAATCTATCAATATACACTTATTAGGATTTTTTATTTTTACCAAAAATATGTAATAGAATGTGTATTGGCCTAAACTGATGAAATAGATAATTCGATTTTTTTTTTTTTTTTTTAATTATTGGAAGTGTTTTATAGCAGAAATTAAAAAATATTTTTTTTCTTTCAAAATTGTGGTTCTTTTTTTGTTTATAACGCAAAAAATAAAAATCGCACAGGTGATCAAATACCACCAAAAGAAAGCACTATTTGTGGGAGAAAAACAGACCTCAATCTTTTCTGGGTACAGCGTTGTACGACCGTGCAATCGTCAGTTAAAGCATTGCAGTGCCGAATCGCAAAAAATGGCCTAGTCCTGAAGGGAGTAAAACCTTCTGGGGCTGGAGTGATTCAATTTTTACTTTGAAACTGAATAAAAGTAATAATGGTAAAAACATGTAGCAGAATACATGTTTACATTTGCGTGAAGAAAATGATATAAAATTTGTTTGCATGACCGCGCAATTGTCAGTTAAAGTAGCGCAGTGCCAAAAAGCAAAAAAAATACCCTGGTCATGAAGGGGGGGGGGGGGGGGTAAAATCTTCCAGAGCTATATTAGTTTGTTAAGATTGCTTGTCTTAATAATAATAATTTTGTATTGTAGGTCCGCTTATCCTGCAGGCTCCAATCTTTGTGTATCCGGGAAGAGACATAGACATAAAGTGTCACAGCCGTCCTGAATATTCTGCACGCAGCACAATATACTACAAGGATGATAATGTCATATTGAAATCACCCGATGATCGTTATATCCCAATTCGCTATGGAATCTATGATGTGTCTGGAAGATACAGATGTGAGAAAGTATTATCCCGGGATGAATATGTAATGTACACGGATGAAGTGTCTCTACATGTCAGAGGTAAGTCCTCATCATTGTGTGTCTATGGTGTTGTCTGTAACTAATAAAGAATAACTATGGTGCCGGTCATCTGTCCCATACCAGTGTGAGCTGGAACTCCTTCTCCACAAACATCACACACTCAACAGGTTAAATTTGTTGTATGTGACCACTGACCACTAGAACCATGGAGAGACAAGCATGTGGCCATACTGGAACCAGTCATTCCATAGGATGTAGTCCCAAGCAGCTACATAAACTGATATGTAGTGAGAAGAGGTGGAGGAGCTGGACCAGCATAGACAGTCATGAGGCACTCCTGTAAGAGGAGGGAAGGGGCTGTGCTAGGCAGTGCCGGGACAAGATCATCCAGTGCCCAGGGCAAATATGACAAATTACACTCCACCCCCCTTATTACGGTATGTGTGAGCTTATGTGGAGGAGGGGGAGAGAGCACAGCCTGCACCTCCTCCCACCTTTCTCTTCCTCTCTTTGCCGCTTCCAGCGCTGAGCTGACAGAAGTAGTGACCCCACCGTCACTACTCTTGTCAGCCTTATAGCAGGAGGAACTTGCAGCGCCCCATCCCTACAATGTACGCTGTGCCCAGGGCAGCTGTCCCTTCTGCCCACCCCTTGTCCCGGCCCTGGTGCTAGGAGAAGTAATTTCAAAAGACGTTTCTGGAGAAGTCATTTTTTTTGTTCTAGAAAGTTCAAAGGCCTTTTGCAAAATCCATAACAAATTGATTTCAGAAGGGAAAGGTGCTGCAAATGAGCATTTAAAACTGATTTTTTTCTGATCTTTCATCTGCAATTTTTTAATAACCTAAGTTTGGCAATTTTTTTTTTTTTAATCAAACAGTATTTACATTTATTGAGATGTGTCCCTTGTGCTGGTGGCTGCTGTCCTTGTTGAATTCTTCTGTCTTCTGCCCCCTCCCATACACCTGCAGCAGTAATCTTCCAAAGGGGTAAAAAAAAGCATCTGGACCTGTCATGGGTACTTACCATGAGTCCTGCGCTTTCAGCCCCCCTCCTCTATTCATACAAGCTGTACTATATCTTTCATTAAAGCAAACCCGCCCATCCTCCATTCATAGAGCACTTTTCATTGATGGAAGCTTTAGTACAGCTTCTATGAAAAGGGGAGGGGGGTGGAAAGACATAGTCATCCCTCTTGACTAGAGTGCCTATGAAAGGTTAAAGTATTACTAAACCCAGGACCATGCATTCACTATGTCTAGTCTCCCACAGTTCACAGAACATGGAAATGCAATTATTTTAGTAAATATAAACTGCTACATACCTTTTCTCATCAGCAGTATATAGCCAGAGTTGTATAAAGTACTCGAAACCCATACCCATACCCATACCCATACCCATACTCCCTTTCTCTCGTGCCCTCTGGAACGCCCGCTCTGTCTGTAACAAACTCACCTCTCTCCATGACCTTTTCATCGCTAACTCATTTAATCTACTCGCCATCACCGAAAACCTGGCTTCATGAATCCGACACTGCGTCTTCTGCTGCCCTATCCCAAGGTGGTCTTCTATGGACTCACTCCCCTAGACCCAATGGACGCAAGGGAGGGGGTGTTGGGATCCTTCTAGCCCCACATAGCACCTTTCAGGTACTTCAGCCGCCTCCCTCTCTGTCACTATCCTCATTTGAGGTACACTGCATTCGTCTTTTCTCCCCTGTCTCTCTAAGGATAGCTGTGATCTACCGCCCCCCTGGACCAGTATCGACCTTTCTTGACGACTTCTCTGCCTGGCTACCCTACTTTCTCTCTTCCGAAATCCCCACAATCATTCTCGGCGACTTCAACTTCCCTATTAATATTAACACTCCTACCACTTCCAAACTTCTCAGTCTTACCTCCTCCTTTGACCTGAAGCAATGGATACATGCCTCTACTCACTCTGAAGGCAATATCCTTGACCTTGCCTTCTCCCACCTATGCACTCCGTACAACCTTTCCAACAATCCTTTCCCTCTCTCTGATCACTACCTTATTGGTTTCACTCTCTCCCGCTCCTCTGCCTCCTCTCCCTCCAACTACCGTACAGTCACCCGCAGAAACCTACGCCATCTCAACCCTTCTCTTCTCTACTCTGCTACCGACCACCTCTATGACAAAATCGCACCCCTGTCTTGCGCCAACCTAGCCACTTCTGTCTACAACGCTTCACTCTTAGCCTCCCTGGACACACTGGCCCCCCTCACCACACACCGAATCAAGCCCCGACCCCTTCAACCTTGGCAAACTGAAAACACTAGAAGTCTGAAAAAGCATAGCCGTGCTCTTGAGCGCCTATGGCGTAAGACTAGGTCTCAGAAGGATTTCAACCAATATAAATCTGCCCTCAAAAAATACAATTCCAGTCTCCACACTGCAAAACAGACCTATTTTATCACTCTCATTAACAGCCTGTCATCACGCCCCCGGCAACTCTTCGCTACCTTTAACTCTCTACTCCGTCCTCCACTACCCCCTCCCACCGACTCACTCACTGCCCAGGAGATTGCCTACCACTTCAAACAGAAGATTGATACAATTCGTATGGAGATCGTCGCTGTTCAGATACCTTCCATGCCTTATGCTTCATGCCCACAGGTGCGATCATTACTTCCCTCATTCAACCCCGCCACTACAGATGAGGTTGCTAACCTACTTGCTAACGTCCACTTAACCACCTGCCCTCTGGATCCTGTTCCCTCGCAAATCGTACGTTCACCTTCTGGCCCTATTCTACATTCTCTAACCCACATCTTCAATCTCTCCCTCTCTCTGGCATCTTCCCCAACTCTCTAAAACATGCACTAGTCAGCCCCATACTCAAAAAGCCCTCACTGGACCCAACCGATCTGAACAACCTACACCCTATTTCCTTACTCCCCTTCTCATCCAAACTCCTCGAACGTCTAGTCTACAACCGACTGTGCGTCCACCTTGCCCAGAATAGCCTCCTTGATCCCCTTCAGTCCGGATTTCGGCCTCAACACTCCACTGAAACTGCTCTCCTAAAACTGACAAACGATCTACTAATGGCCAAAACCAATGGACACTATTCTGTACTCCTACTTCTGGACCTTTCTGCTGCCTTTGATACGGTTGACCATCCCCTCCTCCTCAAAAAACTCCACACCTTTGGTCTCCGTGACTGTACTCTTCACTGGTTATCTTCCTACTTATCCAACCGCACCTTTAGCATTATGTACAATTCTACTTCCTCCTCTCCTCTTCCCTTCTCTGTTGGGGTCCCCCAAGGCTCTGTTCTTGGACCCCTCCTATTTTCAATCTACACCTCCTCTCTGGGTCAGCTGATAGCCTCCCACGGCTTCCAATACCATCTCTACGCTGATGATACCCAAATCTATCTATCCACCCCTCAGCTCTCTCCCTCAGTCTCCTCACGTATCACTAATTTACTATCAGATATATCAGTCTGGATGTCTCACCACTCCCTCAAACTCAACCCATCCAAAACCGAGCTTATAATTTTTCCTCCACCACGTGCCCCTTCCCCTGATTTCTTTGTCAATATTGATGGCATTACTATTAGCCCATCCCCGCATGCCAAGGTCTTAGGTGTTGTCCTGGACTCTGAACTCTCCTTTAAACCCCACATCCAATCGCTGTCCAAATCTTGCCGCCTCAGCCTCCGCAACATCTCCAAAATACGCCCCTTCCTAACCAAAGACACAACAAAACTCCTAGTTCACTCTCTGGTAATCTCGCGCCTCGACTACTGCAACTCCCTTCTTGTTGGCTTACCTATACACAGGCTCCTCCCCCTTCAATCCATCATGAATGCTGCCGCCAGACTCATCCACCTCACCAATCGCTCAGTGTCCGCCGCTCCTCTCTGTCAAGCCCTCCACTGGCTTCCGCTCACCCAACGAATTAAATTCAAAATACTAACAACATCTTACAAAGCAATCCACAGCTTAGCCCCCAGCTACATCACTAGCCTCGTCTCAAAATACCAACCTAATTGCTCTCTTCGTTCCTCTCAAAACCTCCTGCTCTCTAGCCCCCTCGTCACCTCCTCCCATGCTCGCCTCCAGGACTTTTCCAGAGCCTCTCCAATCCTATGGAACTCCTTACCCTTATCTGTCCGATTATCTCCTACTCTATTAGCTTTTAGGCGATCTCTGAAAACCCTCCTTTTCAAAGAAGCCTATCCTACCCACACCTAACAAATGTATCTCCATCAACACATCCCCAACAGTTATTGCCTTTTGTTTCACTTGACCCTCCCTTCTAGATTGTAAGCTCTAACGAGCAGGGCCCTCTAGTTCCTCCTGTTTTGAACTGTATTGTAACTGTATTGTCTTCCCTCCCATTGTAAAGCGCTGCGCAAACTGTTGGCGCTATATAAATCCTGTATAATAATAATAATAATAATAATACTTGAGTAAAAGTACAAGTGCTCGATCAAAAAGTGACTTGAGTAGAAGTGGAAGTGCTCGATCAAAAAGTGACTTGAGTAGAAGTACTAAAGTATTCAACATTTTTTGTACTTAAGTATTGCAAATAGTTTTTTTAAAAATTTTGCTACTCAAGTACTGAAAGTAAAAGTACCAGTAGTTTTGAAAAAAAAATTGCTGCTCAAGTACTGAAAGTAAAAGTACAAGTACTGCGTTATGTAGTTATCAAAGAAAGAAGTCAAAAGTTTTAGAGCCGGTTCACACAGGTGTGACCCGACTTTGCCGGGCGACCTGTAAAGTCACGGTGCACAGCTCGCACCGCGACTTCGGAGCGGCATGCACGGACTTCATATCATTGAAGTCAATGCAGGTCGCTCCAGGTCGCCCCAAAGTAGCTCAGGACCCTTTTTCTAAGTCGGAGCGACTTATGTCGCTCCTATTAGAACGGGTCCTGTGCTAATCTATGGCAGTCGCCCCAGTGTGAACCGGCTCTGAACATCATATTGTTTTTTATTATTTCAAATGCAGCTTTTATTTATACATACAGTAGCATTTATTTTCGTATGCGCTGATAATACACATGTTTTGAGCTTCATGAAACCTGCCATCTACTGTTCTGGCAGTGGTCATTTTATCATAGTAACGAGTAACTATGCAGCACAAAAAAAAAATATCGGAGTAGAAGTATTGAAATCATCGAAAAAATGTAGTGAAGTAAAAGTGGAAGTAGGAGAAAAAAATTTGACTCTAGGAAAGTACAGATACCGCCTTTGGGTACTTAAGTACAGTAGTGAAGTAGTTCTACTTAGTTACTATACATCTCTGTATATAGCAGTCTTGTGACTTCTACCAGTGTATGGTTAAAGCTTGTAGGAGGTGTTTTATGACTGTCCTATGAGGCTGCAGGACCCCTGGCCCTCTGTCTGGACAATGCTGATTAGCCCTGTACTGATCACATGTATTCTCCCAAGGAAAAAAAACCTCTGTAGCAATACACACTGAACTGAGCATGTGCAGCCTGACTCCATAGACTCTGTGTTATCAGGAAATGATCAGGGGACAGTGGAAGGAGGAAGAGAATCTGTGCATACAGGATCATAAAGCCTTTTTACACATTGCGGAGGATTAACCCCTTAGCAAGGCCTGTGCTAGACTATTTTGCATCCTAGGAAAGACCAGCTGCTTGCACCCCCCCCCCCCCGAAAAAAAATGTACACATTGCCCCCCTTCTTGCCCATAATGCCCCCTTTAATGCTACACCCCCTTCCTGTACACACTGCCCCCGTTTAATGCTACACCCCCTTTCTGTACACACTGCCCCCCTTTATTCTACACCCCCTTTAACCCCACGCCCCCTTCCTATACACACTGCCCCCCCTTTAACCCTACACCCCCTTCTTGTACACACTGCCCCCTTCCTGCACACACTGCCCCCCTTTAACTCTAAACCCCCTTTCTGTATACACTTCCCTTCCTTTAACCCTAATCCACCCTTCCTGCACACACTGCCTCCCTTTAACCCTAAACCCCCCCCCCTTCCTATACACACTGCCCCCCTTTAACCCTACACCCCCTTCTACACACTACCGCCCTTCCTGCACACACTGCCCCCTTTAACCCTACCCCACCCTTCCTGTATACACTGCCCCCTTTCCCCCTTTAACCCTACACCCCCTTCATGCACAAACTGCCCCCCTTTCTGCACACTCTGCCCTGTATAGACTATACCCCCTGTGATTTGTGTTGCCTCCCCATTGAACTGACCTGAGTTGCTTTGCTGGACACAGCAAGCAGCGAACGGTTGGAGTACCTGGTCTGTCAGTCCCCGCTCAGTCCCGCCACCTGGCTCAGTGCTTCCTCAGTTCCACTTGACAGTAGAGTTTGTTCAACTGTTTCCGCAGCCTCCAGGTTTCACACTGCAGGTTGGTGACAGAGGAGGGGCCTCTTCACCCTGTGCCTGAACTCCTTCAGCTCGGCTTGCAGCCCGTGCATGGTCCCCCGTAGCGGACATTCCCTCTCCTCCTCCGATACACTCCTGCAGACCGGCCACATCGACATCTCCACCCCAAGCTCAATGCTGGTGGGCGATGACAGGCAGCTTTGGACTGACTTCAGCTGCAGTGAGCGGCAATCACCATCATCCAGTAAATGTCCTTGTCCAGTGCCGGGATCTTAGCTCCCTTCCACTGTGTGCAGGTGCACCAGTGTGTGCGGGGGAGGGACGGCAGCTCTAGAAGGTGACATCCACCGGTAAGGAGGAGGTGACAGGAGAGGAATGTGGCACTGGCCATGGCTGTGCCCTAGGTGGCAGTGCGCCCTAGGTGGCAGTGTGCCCTAGGCGGCTGCCTAGTTCCCCTACTGGTAGCACTGGCCCTGCCCCTTAGTTTTTACCGTGAGTATAACAAGCATGCATTACTGCATATACACGCTGATTTCACTGTTGTGGGTTTAGTAACATCTTAGCTGTGAACCCTTTACACCGTTGCAATGGTAATCTTCCTGTTCTGCAGGTGGGTGGGTGTTAGGGGGGAGACTGAAGGCAAAAGATTTCAAGTAAGACAGCCAGCACCAGCTGAAGGGACACTTCTCAATAAATGTATGCAGTGTACCTTGTGCTGATTTAAAAAAAGAAATAACTACATTTAAGCTTCGAAAAAGAGACAGTTGTCAACATTGATCCTTTTCTCCCCCCCACCTCCTTTCAAGAAATCACAGATACCATTTTTTATGGGGGGGAGGGGTACCCTTTTTAGGGGGGAGCATAGCCTGCACAGTGCTCACAGCATACATCCCAGGAGGCTTTTATCTCAGCAGAGTCTAATTCTGTAAATGTAAAAATACAAATTTCTCAGACCAAGGAACAAAAACTCTTAAACCTTAATAATATTCCCAATCCTTTATTGAACTTATGGAGCAATGTCCACTCCCTCTAAAATCGAGGAAGTCACCCATGTTTTTACCCCTCTCGTCCAATCGCTCTGGATTCTTCTTTTTTTTTTTTTTTTACCAGAGATCTGATATGGACATATTTCCTTTATAGTCACTTGAGCTTTGCAATATAGTTCTGCTATGTTCATAACTCTTTTGTGATATACATAAATACAGTATCTCACAAAAGTGAGTACACCCCTCACATTTTTGTAAATATTTTATTCTATCTTTTCATGTGACAACACTGAAGAAATGACACTTTGCCACAATGTAATGTAGTGAGTGTACAGCTTGTATAACAGTGTAAATTTGCTGTCCCCTAAAAATAACTCAACACACAGCCATTAATGTCTAAACCGCTGGCAACAAAAGTGAGTACACCCCTAAGTAAAAAATGTCCAAATTGGACCCAAAGTGTCAATATTTTGTGTGGCCACCATTATTTTCCAGCACTGCCTTAACCCTCTTGGGCATGGAGTTCACCAGAGCTTCACAGGTTGCCACTGGAGTCCTCTTCCACTCCTCCATGATGACATCACAGAGCTGGTGGATGTTAGAGACCTTGCGCTCCTCCACCTTCTGTTTGAGGATGCCCCACAGATGCTCAATAGGGTTTAGGTCTGGAGACATGCTTGGCCAGTCCATCACCTTTACCCTCAGCTTCTTTAGCAAGGCAGTGGTTGTCTTGAAGGTGTGTTTGGGGTCATCATTATCATGTTGGAATACTGCCCTGCGGCCCAGTCTCTGAAGGGAGGGGATCATACTCTGTTTCAGTATGTCACAGTACATGTTGGCATTCATGGTTCCCTCAATGAACTGTAGCTTCCCAGTGCCGGCAGCACTCATACAGCCCCAGACCATGACACTCCCACCACCATGCTTGACTGTAGGCAAAACACACTTGTCTTTGTACTCCTCACCTGGTTGCTGCCACACACGCTTGACACCATCTGAATCAAATAAGTTTATCTTGGTCTCATCAGACCACAGGAGATGGTTCCAGTAATCCATGTCCTTAGTCTGCTTGTCTTCAGCAAGCTGTTTATGGGCTTTCTTGTGCATCATCTTTAGAAGAGGCTTCCTTCTGGGATGACAGCCATGCAGACCAATTTGATACAGTGTGCGGCGTATGGTCTGAGCACTGACAGGCTGACCCCCCACCCCTTCAACCTCTGCAGCAATGCTGGCAGCACTCATACGTCTATTTCCCAAAGGCAACCTCTGGATATTACGCTGAGCGCGTGCACTCAACTTCTTTGGTTGACCATGGCGAGATCTGTTCTGAGTGGAACCTGTCCTGTTAAACTGCTGTATGGTCTTGACCACTGTGCTGCAGTTCAGCTTCAGGGTCTTGGCAATCTTCTTATAGCCTAGGCCATCTTTATGTAGAGCAACAATTCTTTTTTTCAGATCCTCAGAGAGTTCTTTGCCATGAGGTACCATGTTGAACTTCCATTAACCAGTATGAGAGAGTGAGAGCGATAACACCAAATTTAACACACCTGCTCCCCATTCACACCTGAGACCTTGTAACACTAATGAGTCACATGACACCGGGGAGGGAAAATGGCTAATTGGGCCCAATTTGGACATTTTCACTTAGGGGTGTACTCACTTTTGTTGCCAGCGGTTTAGACATTAATGGCTGTGTGTTGAGTTATTTTGAGGGGACAGCAAATTGACACTGTTATACAAGCTGTACACTCACTACTTTACATTGTAGCAAAGTGTTATTTCTTCAGTGTTGTCACATGAAAAGATAGAATAAAATATTTACAAAAATGTGAGGGGTGTACTCACTTTTGTGAAATACAGTATATTTTCTATAGGTAAATATTACTTGGTGAGTATAGAAATTACTGGGACTTTATAATACATAGTACAATATCCTCATCTGTATGTGTGTAATTCTAAGTATTTATTCTTATTCTGCAGATACTGTATGAACAATGCACAGTACAACTTCTCTTTCCCTGTATGCTGAGTGTAATTCTCAGTATTTGTTCTTATTCTGTATCTATAGACCCTGCACAGTACCACCTCTATTCTCTCAATATGTTTATTCTGAGTATCTTATTAAACTTTTTTGCATCATGACGGTGATTCTTGGCATTTGTTCCTAGCCTCTTAAACAGTGTAACTACAGCTAGTCTTTTTTACTGTTACAGTATATACCTTATAAACTGAGCAATATTTCTATCTTCTCCAAAAACCAAAGTGACTCATATTTATTAGAGGAATTTGTTCACATGATTCTAACATGTCCTACCAGTCTCAATCCGCTCAGGCACATGACAGAACTATGCTTTGCTTACAGGATGGCATATTAACCACTTGCCGTCTGCTCACTGGAGCTCTACTGCGGCACAGTGGCTCGTTATCGTCTGGCGACGTAGACCTACGTCGCCAGTCACTCCCCTTTCTCGCGCGCGCCGCCGGAGGCTCACTCCCACTGTATTCAGTCACAGCGGGAGTCGGGCCAGGGGAGGAGCAGCGGCGATCGCCGCTCCTCTTCCCCGATCATCGGGAATCGAGTGTGGAGATCAGCCCGCTTGTGTAAACAAAGCGGGCGGATCTCCTAAGTTACAGGCAGGGTCAGATTGCAGGGTTCAGCATAGCTGAACCTGCGATCTGTCCCTGTGTCACTCAGTCACCTCCCCCCACACACGTTAGTAAGCACCAGGCATACATTAACCCCTCCCTCTCCAATACAGTTAACCCCTTCCCTGCCAGTGTCATTTTTACAGTAACAGTGCATATTTATAGCACTGTTTACTGTAGTAATGTCACTGGTACCCCCAAAAGTGTCAAAAATGTCAGTCAAGGGTCCGATCTGTCTGCCGCAATGTCACAGTCCCGCCAAAAAAATCGCAGATCGCCGCCATTACTCAGTAAAAAAAAAAAACACCAAAAATTACAAAAATCTTTCCCTTAGTTAGTAAACGCAATAACTTTTGGGCAAACCAATCAAAATACGCTTATTGTGATTTTCTTTACCAAACATAGGTAGCAGAAAACAAATTGGCCAAAAATGTAAAAAAAAATTGATTTTTACATTTTTTTGAGGGGGAATTTCATATAAAAAAATGTGAAAAATATTGTAATTTTTGTTTATAGCGCAAAAAGTAAAAATTGCACAGGTGATCAAATACCACCAAAAGAAAGCTCTGTTTGTAGGAAAAAAAGGACGTAAATTTCGTTTGGGTACAGCGTCGCACGACCGCGCAATTGTCAATTATTCGGGAATTATTCCTGTGCAATAAGTACTTCAGACTGTTATACAAAGATGACCAAATTTTACTACATCAGATGTAAAGTGAATCAATGTCAGGACAATGCTAGTGGTTCATTTGGGTATGTTTGTGAACCACTTACCCCCTTTAGGATCTGTTAGGATCCATTGGAATTGTTTGGTTTCTCTTCCATGGCTATTAGCCACTGGTTACCCAATCAGAGCCAGACTGACATCTCAGTAGTCCCAGATTGGGTTCCAGTCCATCTAATGTTGAACTCAAAATATCAGAAGAAATGTTTTGAGGTTGCACGATACCCAGAAAGTACAAAAATAGGAGGACAGAAATACTGTTACAGTAGCAGGTCCTATGGGGGCAACCTCCAAACAGATACTGATGGATAGAGAAAGGCGAGATAAATATGTGACCCTTTGAGAGCACTCTGTTTCCTCACTTATTTGGCTTCTGTTACTCTGTAAGCAGAGAAAAAGACCTGAGCCCTTGGGCAAGGAATTATTTATTTATTTTTTTTTTAAAGAAACTTTATTCAAACCAATGAGCGATACAGGAAGAATGCAAGAAATAACAATGAACAACACTTTTTTCACTTTAGGTAGGTAACAGCTGATTAACATGCAGAGCTGTGGATTTGCACGATATGCGCAAGATACCAACAGTAAATCAAGGCAAAAATACTAGAACCCTAGTTGGATGGATCAAAGCTAGGTACCTCTGCTATTGACCAATACATAGATTGTAAAGTAGAGGAATAAACATAGAAAACAAATGTGATTGGAGGGGGGGGGGGGTAGGTCCATGTCCACAGCAAGAAAAAGGCCCTACCCCGGGAGCGAATAAGAGAATGAACCATCAACCAAGGGTGGTTTCGCACCCCGGGGAAGCGAGTTCAGAAAGTCCTGCCATTTATCGGAAACCGGTCAGAAGAGGATTTGAGGTTAAAGTCCGTGTTGAAGTGGTCCTTGGTCACAAGATTTAGAAGCTCTCGGTGCACCTGGGAGAGAGATGGACCCGGCAGGGGAATCCATCTGGCCAGTATGACTCTGCGTGCTATCAGCAAACAGGTAAGTATCCATGGGCGCGGATGCGGTGCGGGGCGGCTAGTCCAGACTTGAAGCTGTTTGTCCCAATACCCAAAAATAAGTAGGAGAGGATCCTTTGGTAGATGAAGAAGAGTAACTCGTTCAATTAGAAAGAGCACTTGGTCCCAGAAGTTGGATATAAAGGAACATGACGAAAAGGGCAAGGAATTCTTACAATGTCCATGCAGAAGCCTCTACCCGGCTACTCTGCAACAATCTTCATCAAGAAGATCTTCTCTTCAGCCCAGGTCCAATGAGGTATCCACGCTAGCTCTAGATTTTTTTCCAGGGCCCTCAGCACATAGCTCATTGCTCATATAGGCCTCCTCCCTCCCAGAGAGAAGGCCCTCGGGAGAGAGAGTTCTGGAAATGTTTCCCAAAGACTTATCATCTCCCCAGGGTATACCTTGCTCGAGGAATGGTGGGGTCAGAGAAATATTTCAAGCCTCAGGGGTTAACCTTCAAAAATGCTTGTTGGAGCCTCCTCCCAGTTATAGGTAGAAGCAATCAACTCAGAAGGCTTAGAGAAGACCCTGAAAATGTAAACTACAACTGATTACTGCCCAGCCACAACACACCTTAAATTTACAGTAGCTAGGGACACAACTACATAGGGCAAGGCCCCTATATTTGTCTTGATGGTTTATTTGTTTTCTATTTTATCATTGTTAGGTTTAACAATTGTCTTTTTCCTAGACCTGTTTTCAAAGCCAAATATTACCACCATGCTGTATCCAGTGACAGAAGGTGACAACATGGCCCTGACATGTGACACGAGTCTCAGTCCTCTCAAACAGGGGACAGAACTCCAATTTGCTTTCTACAGAGATAAACTACTGGTACAGGAATTTAGTTCAAATCATCAATACGAAGTCCAGTCTACTCAGTCAAAGGATTCTGGGAATTATTCTTGTAAAGTAAGAACTCCAAACAACAGTGTAATGAAAAGAAGTGAAGGGGTATATATGGAGATACAAGGTAACCGCCAATTTTGAACCTTATTGAAGAGTCGTACAATCCTAAATTTTGTAACTTTTGTGTTAAGGCCCTAACAGTACTGTTGCTGAAACGGGCTCTAGTATGGAGGTTCTGCATATATATATACAGTGCCTTGCGAAAGTATTCGGCCCCCTTGAACTTTTCGACCTTTTGCCACATTTCAGGCTTCAAACATAAAGATATAAAACTGTAATTTTTTGTGAAGAATCGACAACAAGTGGGACACAATCATGAAGTGGAACGAAATTTATTGGATATTTCAAACTTTTTTAACAAATAAAAAACTGAAAAATTGGGCGTGCAAAATTATTCAGCCCCCTTAAGTTTATACTTTGTAGCGCCACCTTTTGCTGCGATTACAGCTGTATGTCGCTTGGGGTATGTCTCTATCAGTTTTGCACATCGAGAGACTGAAATTTTTGCCCATTCCTCCTTGCAAAACAGCTTGAGCTCAGTGAGGTTGGATGGAGAGCATTTGTGAACAGCAGTTTTCAGTTCTTTCCACAGATTCTCGATTGGATTCAGGTCTGGACTTTGACTTGGCTATTCTAACACCTAGATATGTTTATTTGTGAACCATTCCATAGTAGATTTTGCTTTATGTTTTGGATCATTGTCTTGTTGGAAGACAAATCTCCGTTCCAGTCTCAGGTCTTTTGCAGACTCCATCAGGTTTTCTTCCAGAATGGTCCTGTATTTGGCTCCATCCATCTTCCCATCAATTTTGACCATCTTCCCTGTCCCTGCTGAAGAAAAGCAGGCCCAAACCATGATTCTGCCACCACCATGTTTAAAAGAGGGGATGGTGTGTTCAGGGTGATGAGCTGTGTTGCTTTTACTCCAAACATAATGTTTTGCATTGTTGCCAAAAAGTTTGATTTTGGTTTCATCTGACCAGAGCACCTTCTTCCACATGTTTGGTGTCTCCCAGGTGGCTTGTGGCAAACTTTAAACAACACTTTTTATGGATATCTTTAAGAAATGGCTTTCTTCTTGCCACTCTTCCATAAAGGCCAGATTTGTGCAGTATACGACTGATTGTTGTCCTATGGACAGAGTCTCCCACCTCAGCTGTAGATCTCTGCAGTTCATCCAGAGTGATCATGGGCCTCTTGGCTGCATCTCTGATCAGTCTTCTCCTTGTATGAGCTGAAAGTTTAGAGGGACGGCCAGGTCTTCATAGATTTGCAGTGGTCTGATACTCCTTCCATTTAAATATTATCGCGTGCTCCTTGGGATGTTTAAAGCTTGGGAAATCTTTTTGTATCCAAATCCAGCTTTAAACTTCTCCACAACAGTATCTCTGACCTGCCTGGTGTGTTCCTTGTTCTTCATGATGCTCTCTGCGCTTTAAACTGACCTCTGAGACTATCACAGTGCAGGTGCATTTATACGGAGACTTGATTACACACAGGTGGATTCTATTTATCATCATTAGTCATTTAGGTCAACATTGGATCATTCAGAGATCCTCACTGAACTTCTGGAGAGAGTTTGCTGCACTGAAAGTAAAGGGGCTGAATAATTTTGCATGCCCAATTTTTCAGTTTTTTATTTGTTAACAAAGTTTAAAATATCCAATAAATTTCATTCCACTTCATGATTGTGTCCCACTTGTTGATTCTTCACAAAAAATTACAGTTTTATATCTTTGTTTGAAGCCTGAATTGTGTCAAAAGGTTGATAAATTCAAGGGGGCCGAATACTTTCGCAAGGCACTGTATATACTGAATCTCAATGATTATGAACTATTAAATATTTAATGCCTTACTAGATATAAAAACATAGTGAAAACAGAAATCGGCTGCTCAGCCTTCCAAAGTAGACATAACAGGGTAAGCTCATTTATAATGGGGGATACAACTAATTGTTCTCTGTTGTGCACCACCATGCAATAAACATCATGGCCCATCTCATTCATAAAAAATTTACCCCAGTGTTTAGTTGACACAAAGTACATTCTACTCAATGGAGTAGCGAGCGCTCCATGATTAGAGGAGAGCATGGCATGTGACTTTGACAGGTCCCATGACCAGGTTCTCCTCCCAGCTTTGAGAAAACTAATAAAATACATCTAGGTATCGTTCAGTGGCCAGTAGTCAATGAGTTTTGCTTGCTCTAAATGTATTTTTTCCTCTACAGGGAAGTCTGGTAATGCTACTTCGATCCCAGACACTATTTTGATCATTCTCTCCATCCTCCTCATCCTCATCACCATCATAGTGATCATTGTTGTTATTAAGTACAGACGCAAACCATCACCAAAGTCTACAAAGACATCAATGGACCCTCCAGATGCAGGTAGAGTACCTGACCATTTCTGACTTGAAAAATGTATTAGCAATAGTCCAAACACCAACAAACCCATACAATACAAGAACTAGCTGCCTAAATATCTTACTCTATGCAGAGTGCCGAATTCAGGCCTTGGACGAGGGGTAGACAGAGGAGATGTCCGCCTTGAGAGTTTCAGCAGAAGGGAGGTAGAAAAATGTCAGGACTTCCAACTGATGTTGCTGAAGTAGATCACAGCATATGGGAGGGGGGAGCACTTTTGCCCCTTTGCCTTGTCTTCTAGAGGTCCATGTCTGCTAGAGGTCCATGTCCTAACACTGGCCCTATGATCTCCAGATACTGATGTGTTGTGTCATGTAACCAGCTTCCTCTTTACTTACTGCCTCCCACCTTTCAGTGACAAACCTTTTAGACAGATCTCTGTCTTACCCCAGTATTCCACATTTACTATTCTGCATGGCCTCTGTCTGTACACTGTGCTGTACATTTTCTATTACACACCCTCCTTTTGTACACTGTGCTGTACTGTTCTGTACACTGTGCTGTACATTCCCTATTGTATGCTATCCCATTATATTTGCCTGCTGTACACTCCCTATTCCATACTGTCCCGTTTTGTGAACCCTGCTCTACATTGCCTATTCCACACCTTCCCATTCTGTGAACTTTGATATACGGTACATTGTTATTTACACCATCACATTCTATAGATTGTGCTGTACATTATCTATTCCACACCTTCCAAATTTGTAAGCTGTGCAGTAATTTACCTATTGCACACCTTCCAAATATTTATGCTGTGCTATACATTTCTTATTTCACACCTTCCAAACTTGTATGTTGTGCTGTGCTTCCCCTATTCCACACCTTCCAAATACTGTATGTATCATGTGCTGGTCTTTCCCTATTGCACACCTTCCAAATATTTATGCTGTGATGTACATTACCTACATCATACTTCCAAACTTGTATGCTTTGCTGTGCCTTCCCTATTCTACACCTTCCAAATTTGTATGCTGTGCTGCACTTTCCCTATCCTACTTCTCTAAAACTGTATTCGGTGCTGTACCTTCCCTATTCCACACCTTTCAAATATGTATGTTGCGCTGTACTTCCAAAATCCACACCTTCCAAACTTGTATGCTGCGCTGTACTTTCCATATTCCACACCTTCCGAACTTGTATGCTGTGCTGTACTTTCCATATTCCACACCTTCCGAACATGTAGGCTGTACTGTAACTTCCCTATTCCACACCTTTCAAATATGTATGTTGCGCTGTACTTCCATAATCCACACCTTCCAAACTTGTATGCTGCGCTGTACTTTCCATATTCCACACCTTCCGAACTTGTATGCTGTGCTGTACTTTCCATATTCCACACCTTGCAAATATGTATTTTGTTCCCTATTCCACAACTTCCAAATTGGTATGTTGTGCTTTATTTCCCTATTCCACACCATCCAAATGTGTTTGCTGTGCTGTGTCCTTTTCTGCACACTGTGCTGCACATTCCTTTTTTTCACTCTGCTCCATTTTGAACACTACTGTACATTCCCAATTTTACACAGCCCTCATCTGTAAGCTTTTCTGCATTTTTCATATTGGTAAATCCTGTCTATAGGTGGAATATCTGTGAAAGAAGCAGTTGGCTGTATTGTCTTCCCAGGCTGAAATTTCCCAGTCCCCTCCTTCAAAAAGTCTGGATTTTTTGTATAAATGCTATCTGCCTGACAGTCAAACCCTCCTAAACAAGTATTCATGAAATGAGTGTCAAAGAAAAATCAGAAACCCTTAAATCTTTACTTGTACTAGGTCACTGGCTCAAAGCTTTTGGAGCACAGACACTAAGCCAGTCTTTCTGTTTTGTCCCAGGCTCTGTTCTCAATTTGGTGAATGGCAGCCAAGCACATAGTAGTTTCCCAGTCTCTTAACACAATAACCAGGCAGCGAGTGTCTTTTTAAAGTTTAATGGTGGTTAAATTTGGTGGGGGGGGGGGGGGGTGAGCCTTGGAAAACTTCAAAATTAGTGCAAACTGTAACAGAAGACTATGGTAAAAGCTAAAATTCTGTTCTTTAATTTCATATGCAATCTGTATGCAGTATTCATAAAAGTCTCCTGAAGAAGCCATGGGCTGGCGAAACATGTAGAGCGGGAGTTACTGCATGCATACACTAACCGTATGATTGCTGTACCATGCTTATATTACATGTAAAATTGCTTTTAAATTAATTTTTTCAATTAAGATTGTTATTTGTTTTGTATATAATCCTTGTTCTTTTTGGGCACCGGCAAAAACCCATTTTCCTATTTCTCAAATATCTTTGACAGGGATAAGTAGTTGAGCCTGCAACCAGCAGGATCCAGAACAGCCAAAAACAATCAAATCTGCTGCATTTGCTAAACAGGAGTCAAAGACTAAATGTACCTAATTCTACTAGCAACCTAACTAGGAGGGGGCTACACTTTGAAGTCAACTAATTAGCATACCAGCCCAGTAACTTGCATTTTCAAAAGAAGAGGTCATCAATGGCATTTTTCATATTTCTTTTATGACAGGTTTCTTTCGTCCTATTTTCATCTTCATGTCATAGTAAGATGTAAAAATGAACTGACAATACATAGTGGCGTGCTGCTTTAACACCTTCACATAGAAGTCTTGGCCAATTATATATAGTTAAGAAATGATTGCCCGGGCTGACAACACTGCTTGGGATTTCAGTGCAGAAGAGTTACTTGTCAAGGTCTTACCTTCCCTTCCTGTCTGCAGCCATCTTGGACATGTGCTGACTGCTGTTTTTTATAGACTCTGCTTGCTTCATCACTTCCTGCTGCTTCCTGGGCGTAGCTTAGTGATGAGGTTGCACACAGGATATATATACCACCTGTTGGCTTGCAGTCCTTTGCTCCTGTGTTTGTGCTTCTAGGTGCATCTCTGCTTGCTATCTTCTGTTTTCCGTGTTCCTCCGTGCATGACCTGGCTTTGGCTGATGACCTTCCTGGCTCTCAATTTCCCTTCTGGCTGATGACCTTCCTGGCTCTCGATTCCCTTGGCTGACGACTTTCTTGTGACTATGCTTCTGTATAATCCCTATCGGTTACTCCAATCCCGGATTCAAACTCGTTCACCTCATGGTGAGGCGATGCTGAGGACCACAACCTGGCGCCAACAAGCAGCAAAGTCCATCTCCACCATCATGAGCTCTGGTGAACACCGGTTGGCGCTTAGACTTGGGATCTCAGGTTAGCCTGCGTCTTCCCCCAGGGTGACTCCTATACACGTTAGGCTCAGCTACGGGAGGCGTGACAGTACTGTGTTGTCAGCTCATACATTAAGTTAAGCTCACTGGATTTCTGGCAGATCAGCAGGTATCTTTCTGTGCTTCAAGTGCAGTACTTACAAGGACTTTGGGAAATGTATTTTTGCAGAATTTGTCAGTTGCTTGTGATTATAGATGAGCTAAGTTTTGAGCTGAACTGAGTTTGTCCCAAATCAGTGGGAAACTATCATGTCACAGCAGGCTACCAGTCAGCTGGGGTCATGGATTGCCCCACCCTGCAGCTACATGCAGCAAGGGGGCAGGGAAATTAGTGACATCATGGAGCTAATATGGTCCCATGTACACCAATGAGGGCACCAGCACCCCACCCTTTTTTTAAATGCGGCTGCGGAAAATTCCATGGCTGCAGCTGATTGGGCCAGTGGCCTGCTGTATATTTCTTTAGTTCATCCTTACTAGTGATAATGGGTCCAACAGTTTGATGCATTTTTTTTATTTTTGCTGCTTTTTCAGAGTCATCCAGGGGCCTCTCTCAGGAAGAGGATGCGTATTATGCTAAAGTTGATTTCAAAAGGAAAGGTAAGCTGCAAAAGAACTTGGTTTGTCTCTGTGCATAAAATGACCCAGTACTGAGATAACTTAATATTGTCAGTTATTTATTAATCCTGTTCTGATAGTTCACGCTATCAAATTATTTTAATATCCTAGACATACAAGCTGGTACCCCATTGCTTGGTGCCCATAAACAGGCAAGCCCTCCTATGGAAAAACCTAGTCTACATTCCCTTCAGTACCAGCCTAGGTCTCCAAGAGATAGGTCTAAATTAAATTGGACTTCTGTCAAAGCACCACTGCTGTCCCAAGAGTGGTTAAAAGACTCAGAATGGGAGACTCAGAATGCACAAATTCACCTAATCAAATATTTCTATATCATATACAGTACATACAAACTGGTGCCCCATTGCTTAGTGGCCAAAAGCCCTCCCATGATAAAACCAGCCTGCATTCCTTTCAATACTAGATTATTTCTCCAAGAGACAGGCCCAAACAAATTGGCCTTCTTTCAAAGCACCCAGATGGGGTCTTTCACACCTCTGGTGTCCCAAGAGGAGATAAAAGAATGAGAATGGGCAACTAGGAATGAGCAAATTAGAAAACCAAGATTCTAGCTGATTTGCTTTGATACAAGGAAGTACTGATCCAAAAAAACAAATAACCAGAAAATGTAAAAGCTCATATGGCTGTGGGTGTGATTGCCATCATCCCTTGTTTGTAACCATAATGTGCATCCTCATTTTATGGGATTTTCAAGGCAATCCAAACACTTTTTTATTAAAAAAAAAAAAAAAAATATATATATATATATATATATATATATATATACAGTATATATATATATATATATATATTTTACATTTAAAAAGGTTGTATAAAAATACAAAATGTCCATCATACAGTATATCTATACATCAAGATAGCATTAAAGTGGTATTCCCCAACTACTTGTTGTACAGTTCCATCAAAGATTGAACTAACACAGATTTCCCAAGTGGTGGGGATATCCAACAGGGAAGGACTTGGCCAGGGAGCAGGGGGGCAATTGTCCCCTGGGCCGCTCTGATGCCCTGTAAAAAGGCTGCACCGCTTCTGCCACAGACATGCCTAAAGGATTCCTGATAAAGAGAAGTAAAAAGCCCATGCCGCTGACCTACTAAGTGTAGGTTGAAGACAAGGACAGAGCGCAGCCCCCCCAGCATTTTGTAAACTGTGTCTGAGCAGAGGCCAGTTTAATGCCCCACTGGAGACTCTCCTCCCCCCCCCCCCGCCAGCCCCATCCAAGCTATCCCAGCTCCCCCCAACTGCCCCCTGCTGGCAAGGTTGGAAACCAGGATTGAGCCGGTGAGTACAGAGTACCAGGAGCAGAGCTTCAGCCTGGACTGAGGGTCAGGAGGAGGACAGAAAGAGGGAGAGTGGGAGCGGGCTGAATCGCAGCACCATAGGCCTCTGGTTTCTATTTGCCCCCTGGGCTGAAAGTTGCCAGTCTGCCCCTGATATCCAACATGGTTCAAAATAGAGGTACAAACTATTTTCTCTTCATGGATTTTTACAACTTCTGAAACATAGAACATAGTGCAGCACAAATATAAAATCACTGTCAGGTACCTGATCCGAGGCCAAGGTTCTGAGAGGGCTCCCCTTGCGACTAAATGTGGCACACTCCTGAAGGAGGTACAGGAGGTGTAGCGTCCAAAGTTGCACGGGTTGCCAGCAGGATACAGATGAGTAGAGACGATGAACTCCAGGAGTTTGCTTGGAAGAGCAGCAGGGTATGGTCTCCAGAGAGTCCCGTGAGGCCAGGCAAAATAGTGCAAAGGTAAGTCCAGGCAGGGGGGGTCAAACACAGGAAGCAAATCCAGAGGTAAGCTGGGTAGAAGAAACAGGAACAGGCCAAGGTCTTGGGGTAGGAGAAGGCATCAAGGTCAGCAGTGGAAGCCGGGGTCATGCACAGGAGATAAGCAGAAGCAAGTCGGTGGAGAGAGCCGAGGGTCAAGCCAGGAGGAGGAGATCAATCAGAGTCAGGAGCAAGCCGGGTAACAACAGGGAATCCAATAGCAGAAAAGAGGAGGCACAGAAACACAGGGAAGCTGACGATAATCCAGCAATGAGAAGCATTCCACAGTCACCTTTTATAGGCCAGCAAAAGGCTCCGTCTGTCACGGATTGCGTACATGCATTCGCCAATTCGCGATGTTGCGAAAGCCTGCACGATATTCATGTGCCAGGGCGTACAGAGATGTGCCGGATGCGCCGAGTGCGTCCATTGGTACTACTAGCAATGCTGCAAGTTCTCTCACGGCTATTTCCCTGACAATCACACTCTAGTCAATGAGAGTATATTATGTAAGATTTTTAAAAGGGTATTAAATAGACTCAGCATTTAAATATATGAAGTAGTTACTCTAAAGTGAGATCATTCTATATTGCAGAAGTGGTAAAAATCCCTCAAGAAAATTTTTTTATCTCTGTTTTGAAACGCATTGGTTATCCCCACTACTTGGGAAACATCTATGGTGGTTTAATCTTTGATGGAACTGTAGCACTGCCCCCTAGAGGACTGTTGGATTGTTCACCTTGGGATCCCCCTGTGTTACCGTTAGCAACTGCAGCATGCACAATTTAACTCTTTACTCTCTGGCTCAGTCAATGAACGGTCCAGGGGATGTAGTTGTTTTTGTGGTTTAGTTTAAAACAATGGGATGGGAGAAGGGAAGATTGGGATACTCCAGAATTGAACTATTCACAAAAGATGTTGACTCCTGTCTGTAGATGCAGCCAGGCTGCTGGTTCACCTTGCCACTAGATGAACTTTAGGATTAGGTCTCTGAGTAGATGACTTGATTGAATAACTATCTTCAGGGTACTCGCCTAGCACCCCCTTTTACACCACCAGCTGACACCCATCCTCTGACTATACTACTACAGGGTGGCCCCCTCTCAGGTCAGACCCCTAGACATGATCCCCTGTACTCAGGATTCTGTTTTTCTAGGGTCTCTAGTGTCTCAACCCCTCCAGTCAGTTCTCCTGGACCTCTGGGTTCAGCTCCTTCCTCCTGGTCCACCAGGCCGACCACCTGTGACCACACACAACTGTTACAGAGGAGGAGGCATCCGCCACCCTTCTTCCGGGACTCAGCTCACCAGCCAAAGACCCCGAGCACATGTGCTCCAGGCTTTTATACCACACCTGAAAATGCTTAAAGACAACCAGTCTGTGCCAATCACTGAGGCTGTATCAAAACCTGTGTACCCATTGGCCTGGTTTCCTCCACTGTCCAATATGCCTCCCTTTTGATGAATCACACACTGAGCACCATGAGCAGACCTAACTCACAGATTCTGCTCTCTGTTAAGCAGAAAGCAATATAGATTTGCCTGCTGCTCCTCTGGTAAGCAGACAGAGCCAAAAACTATACTCTCTCTAGCACCTACCTAGGAGGGTGATACAGAACTGCACAGCAAGTATCTGGGAATACCACTTTAATGCATTCTTGATGTATAGATACATGATGGATATAGTTTGTTTTGTGTACAAAACTTTTATGTGTTTTTTATACAACCTTTTTAAATGTTAAAAAATAAGATATTTTAATATAAAAAAAAAATGTTTAGATTGCCTTGAAAATTCCATTAAATGAGGATAGACATTATGGTTAATAACCAAGCCCAATAACCAAATAACCAAGCAAGACAGTGCTAGCAAGGGTTCCAAAAAAGCCCAAACCAGTTCATTTCCAACTACCACTGGTCCAGTTACCTCTAGAATCTAAGAGTCATCTCTTTCATTGTTGAATGGAATTACAGGGAAGAAATCCTCTCTGCTCCTTGTGATGTCACTACCTTGATGAGTACTATAGTTCCTCATCATGCACCATACAAATAAGTACAGTGCTGCCTAATTAGTATTATTAAGAGTTATATAGCACCAACAACTTGCACAGTTCTTTGTAAAGTAAGGAGAGATAGTTCAGTTTCAATACAATTTAATATAAGAGGGTTAGGAGCGCCCTGAACATTAGAATTTGCACTCGAAAGGGAAGGGCAACTTCTACAAAAGGAAATAACTATGAAGGATGAGCTGATGGAAGACGTAGTATATAGTTTTAAGGTGGAGGTGAGGTAGGCTTCTTTGAAGAGATGGGTTTTCAGAGATCGCCCAAGGGTGGACAGAGTAAGAGATAAGCAAATGGGTTGGAGTAGGGAGTTCCAGAGGATGGGAGAGGCTCGGGAGAAGCGTAGGAGCGGATCATGGGAGGAGGTGACGAGGGAGCTAGAGGTCTTGGAAGCAGTGGAGCAGATGGTTTGGATTATGGTTTGGCTGATATTTTAAGATTGTGAGTAGTTTGGGGCAGAGGCTTTGTATGCTCTGGCTCATATTTTTAATTTTATTCTTTGAGCTAGAAGCCAGTGGAAGGGTTTGCAGAGAGGGGCAGTGAGCTGTGAAAAGTTGGTAAGGTGAATAAAACTAGAAGCAGAATTCATGATAGACTGATGGGGGATAGCCCTTGTAATGGTAGGAAAATGAGAAGGGAGTTGCAATAGCCAAGGTGAGAGATAATAAGGGAGTGAATGAGTAGTATAGTGGTGTTGTACAGTATGCTATAAAAAGGTGGCTATTCGAACTATTACAGAGTTGAAGGTGGTAAGATTTGGACTGTGATAGGAAGGGGCCTCAAAGAGAGGTCAGAGTCCAGAGTTATACCTTCCACCCTGGTATGAGGGGGAGGACATTAGTTGAATGCCCAGCTTTTCGATCTTCTTGTGCCTAGCCTGTGGAGTGGGGAAGGGCGCCGCAAGGTACCCCATGATTTCAGCTTAGGAGAAAAACCGGGGACCAGACAAGGTTTTCTGATTAGGCTGGTCATTCTTTCCAATGGGACTATAGGTAGGTTTGTCTAAAGGGAGATTGGTCCTAGCACATGCACCCCTTCCATCTGATGGAAGGGGTTTGTCTAAAGGGCAACCACATACCGAAAATAACCATATTGAGTGACTGTTATCTGATCAGAATATTAAATTATATTTGGTATTTTCTATTTTATTAGAAACTGCCACCGACTCCAATGCTGAGGAAGACTTATGCTATGCCAACCTTAAAATCAGCCAAAAAGGTGAGTAGCAACAGCCCATCATGGGTGTCTGGGGTACAATTGGTCAATTTAATATAATATATATGAATTCCAATTAAAAAAATAATGTTCATTTTAAATGCGCTCATCCTTTGAAAAAAAAAAACCTCTTTCAAAACTTTGGCAATTTAACCCATAGGGGTATGCACTGGATGGGCACACCCTAATCACCATATGCAGCGCAGATTCCCAATGCTGCCGGAGCCAAAAGGGAGAACCCATGCTGCTCAAGCCAAAAGTTTAGACCCCTGATATTTCACCAAAGCCCCCCAACGTGGCCCCTAAAATAATTGTAAAAAAATAATAAAAAGTAATATTGTAAAAAAATAAAAAAAAAATTAAAGTGTAAAAAAATATAAATAATAAAAATAAAAAAAATAAACAAACTACTGACACTGTCATTGCCCTACTGTCACCATCCACTGCTCTATGGACTGACACCAATCTCTGCCACGCCGACACATCCACTGCTCTACTGACACCGTCCACTGCTCTACTGACACCTTGACACCATCCATGTTACATTGTAAAATGTTTGTTTACATTTATTTATAGGAGTGTGTGTGCCATATACTGTGTGTGTATATATATATATATATATATAGCCACACACATACACAAGGCTGCTGTTAGAAATCACGTCGCCCCATACAGCCTACCTGACAGCCCCCCTATCCCAGCTGCAAGAGACTGAGGACATAGATTTATTGGTCCCTATCTCTGCAGCCTCAGCTTCACAATTGAATGAATGTAGAAACGCTCTGAGCCTTCCTGCTCATTCGCAAACTGAAGCATAGTAAATACAATTTACTATGCTTCAATGATGAATGGACACAGGATCGATCGATACTGATCGCTCACTGTGTTCATTTAGGAAAGGAAGGGACCGGTAAAAGACAGATTTACCACCCCATTCTTCCTTTCTCCATCCTGAAACATCCCCCTGTTATCTGTAGCAGCTGCCGGTGGAAGAGAAGAGAAGCTGGCAATGCTGTGGGGGGAAAGGGGCACACAGGGGGGCTTGGACAGCAGATGGAAGGGGTGCATGTGCTAGAACCAATCCCCCTGCAGTGCAGTTAGAGGGAAAAAGAGGAGGAGAAGCTGGCAGTGCTGTAGGGGTGAAAGGGGCACCCAGGGGGGCCCAAGCAGATGAAAGGGGCACGTGCTAGAACCAAAACCCGGGAAGGAGGAAGAGGAGGGAAGCTGGCAGTGCTGCGGGGGGAAAGGGGCACACAGGGGGGCCTAGACAGCAAATGGAAAGGGTACACGTGCTAGAATCAATCCCTGTGCCGTGCAGCCAGAGGGAGAAATAGTAGGAGAAGCTGGCAGCACTGCGGGGGTAAAGGGGCGCACAGGGGGGATCAGACAGCAGATGGAAGGGGCACATGTGCTAGAACCAATCCCCCTGCAGTGCAGCGGGAAGGAGGGAGAGGAGGGAAGCTGGCAGTGCTGTGGGGGGGAAGGGACACATAGGGGGGCCCAGACAGCAGATGGAAGGGACACATGCCAGCAGCAATCCCCCTGCAGTGCAGCCAGAGGGAGAAAGAAGAGGAGAAGCCTGGAGCGTGGCAGGGGTAGGAAGAAGAGGATCAGTGTCTGCAATATAAGACAATAGAGCCGTCCCTTCTGCTCAGCAGGTGCCCGGACCCCCCTTTTGAACTGATGACCAATACCGGAGGGCTGGCTGTACTGCCTTATCAGTGGCCCTGCACATACACACACGCATGTGTGTTTGAGCTTTGGGGGGCACACCCTAATGCAATAGGTTGCACACACCTATGATTTAAACTGAGCATATGATGATAAATCAATATGTACCATGTTAACATTTCTAAAGTGTTCCCGCAAAGTGCATCAACTAGATCTGACCTTGTTAGATGGACATTTATGTAATAAAATAATAAAATGATATCTTTATAAATAGAAGGTGCTATGGAGTTTCTGAATGTTTTATCATTTTGAGTTACCCATACATGTTGACAATTGGTGGATGCAGTTTTTTGACCTGGATTGTCAAATATCCCTAAAGGGAAAAACTATATATGACTTTTATCACACAAGGTCCATCCAACAAGGTGAGATCCTTTCAAAGATCGTCATCGCTGACATATTTTTTGGTGAAGATCACAGAAGAAAGTATTGCATGGAATACAAACAATATTATTAAATTGGACTTTGTTGCACTTGAAAGTCAGGCCCGAAGCAAAAATAAATAAATAAAAAAATAGGCCTAGGGCCTCATGATAAGGTGTACAGCAGACACTTATCACAGGGTTAATAGCCAGGGGTGGGGGAATCACTTAGAGGTCAAATGCCAGGATTGGTCAGGAGGCAGGATAGGTGGGAGTGTGCCATAGGGGGCCAGGGTTCAGGGCAGAAAGTGCGGGATACCGGGAAGAAGGCTAAAGGAGAAGGAATCCCTGCCCACCCTCCCCCTTGGTGTTTTCCTGTGTTTTTATTTCTTGCTGGTGTTTTCTATTTGTTCCTAGAAATAAATGATTAGAAACAAGACGGAGGCGGGAGACGGGATGTGTTTTTTCTTTTTGGCCTGACTATGCCGTTATCTCTCTATGTGAGTTTTGGGCAGTTGGGGTCTTTGGAGGCATTGAAATTCTTGGTAAAGTTCAGAGGGTGACCCATCTAAGGTATGGAGTCCTCTAGTGGATCCCAGTTAATGGTGGTTTAACGGGAAAGTGGTATCTATAAGGTATCGGTGGTAATGTGTGTTTGTCCCCCGAGCCGGTGTTGTTCGGCTGGGGACCATTATAAGTTTAACGCTGGTACCAAATTTTAATGTGGTGTTCGATGCCTCCCAAGATCGGCAACCTGTATATTACGGGTACTGATTTAGGTTTTGTTTCTGTTTTAAGAAATGTTTTTCTTTCAGTTGTTAATAAAGATGGCCTACCTGGCCAAATTTTTCTCCAATTGGTGTCACGTGTTAGTTTGTTAACAAGCAGTGGTATGGGTAGCGGTGGCAGAAGGTAAGAGGAGAAGTGCGTATCTGTAATACCTTAATCATGAAGGTGCTTTAACTTTGAACTTTTAATTGCTTAGTCATATCAAAATTTATTGATATGTTTTTAAAGTATCATTTATTTAATTTGTCTTTGTGGATGCGCATTTCACCACTTTGATGGGCCACCTTATGGTGGTGAGTGTGGCACACACTGATATATTATCATATACAGATTATTTATTTTTTTTCATTAAAGTGCTAGCAGATTTCTTTGTAATACAGTGTCATAGATAGGAACATACGGTAGAAATGATTTATAATAAATTGAGCATATGATGAATAAATTGGAGATTACATCACTAAAAAATGGATATTAAAACTAGGGATCGACCGATTATCGCCAAAGTCGATATATCGAGGGCCGATCTGCACTTTCCCCGATATATCAGAACCGGCCCCGGAGGTTACCAATATTGCCGATATTTCGGGAAAGTAATGTACCGGAGTGATGCCTGCAGCTAGAGGCATCCCCCCGGTACCGGTGTCCATAGCCGATGCTCGGCTGTCTTGTAATGACAACCAATGCGAATGAGAAGGAGCGGGAGGGGATGCCCCCCCCCCCAGCCGCCTTCTGCGGCTCGCCCAGATCTCCCGTCCCACCAGGAGACCCGGCATCCTACCCGGCCGCCGAAGAGAAGACCGGATCAAAGCCGCATTTGGCTCTGATCGGATTTCCATGTAAAAACCAGGAAGTGATGTCATGACATCACTTCCGGGTACTCGGCACCAAATTCAAAAAAATGACAGCATTCAAAACAGCCAAACTGGAGGAGGGGTTTGGGGGGTCTTTTAGACTCCCAGATCCCTCTACAAGAGTACCTGTAAAAAAAAAATAATAATAATAAATAAATAAATAAAAAACGTTTTTTAAATGTCCCAAAATATCGTCAGATATCGGCCGATACCGATATGTGATGACCAAAATATCTGTATCGGTAATAAAAAAACTATATCGGTCGATCACTAATTAAAACAGTAGATCCAGACATACAGATTGTGGATTGTACACATATCTCAATATTTCCTTTAAAAGTACAGGCCCACCCCCTCCTACCTTGCAAGCTTCCCTATTGGACAAGGAGTCTGCCTGTCATATCAAAAAAATAAAAGAGATGGTGGAGGGGGTTGGCTCAAGTCGAACTTGACAGAAAGAAAGCATACCAATTAAACATCTAATAATGAAAGATACAAATATTTGCTGTGTATAACTTGATATTAATCAGTATCCCTCCTTTTTGTTTTTAGCTTCTTTACCTAGAGCCACTGAAGATGTAAGTAATTTAATTTTGTTCTTAATTTTATGACCCAAAAAAAAAAGAACCTAGAATGGGTAGGTTTGGGGTCAATTTTATTTTTTTATGCTTATTTATTTAGTATTTTTTTGAGTAATAAGATCTTTTTTTTTGACAAACTAATAAATAAAACCGGGTTTACCCTTGATAATACAGTAGTGTTATCTTCAGAATATCACAAAGCATTATGGGTTTTCTAAAAATATGTTTTTGCATTGAGATTCTTCCTTTCCAAAGCTGGCTTTAAGCAGTTAGATTTTTGTTTTAACATTCATGCGAACATCTGAAAGATCATTATTTGCAGCATTTAAAGCAATTCTGAAGGCAATCCTTTTTTTATAAATAACACACGCTATACTTACCTGCTCTCTACAATAGTTTTGCACAGGGTAGCCCTAATCCTCCTCTTCTGGGGTCCATTGCCGGTGCTCCTGGCTCCTCCCCCTTGCTGAGTGCCCCCATAGCAAGTTGCTTGCTCTAGACGGGCACTTGTGCGTGCCTGCTCCCGAGCCGGATCTGTGTGTCCATTGACACGTACAGTAGAGCATGGCTTGACCACCGCCCCCTCGCTCTCTCCTTACTGGCTGTGATTGACAGAAGCAGGAGCCAATGGAGCATCCTGCTGCTGCTTCTCTGTCCAGTGAGGAGAGAGAGAGCAAAAGAGTCAATAGAGATCAGGCTCACGTATTTAGGGGGAGCTGCATGCAGAAGGTTTTTTGTCTCCATTCAAACAATACATTAAGGGAAAAATCTTGTAACTCTAGAACCACTTTAATGATGCCATCATTGAGTCAACTCAAAGGTTCTTCAAATTTAATCTAAACAAGATGCAGAGGAGGCCTTTGCTGTGGATGCCTCCCCTGAGTCCTATTTTGTTTTGGCCCTGGCTAGAAGAGATCTATCTCTCCATTATAAATTTCTGACTCATTCTGATGCGAAGATCAGAGCAGGCAGACTCTTGAAAGCCAGGGACAAACATGGTAAGCTGTTGTTAAACCTGGTAGCTGAGCCACACTTAAAAACAGTACAGTAGTACCCGCCACAGTCTCAGGTTCCTGGAATAAACTCACTAACCCTGCTGATATCGTAATGGAATTCCATTCCTAGTATAGTTCTCTGTATAACCATACAATATCACTCACTATTGGAAGATGCAATAGTGAGTGAACTTATGTAGGATGTGGAAAGCCTTGATAGACAAATCACACCGCTTGATATTGAAAAGTAATTTCCCAACAATAAAACGCCAGGGCCAGACTTCTACAAGGCACATGCCGCTATGTTGGCCCCCAAATTACAAACTTTGTTCTCTTCCTTTTTGTCGGCAGAGACGTTCCCCTGGTTGATGTATCAGTCCCACATGGTATTAATACCAAAACCCGGGAAGGATTGTCAGTCCTGTTCTTCTTATCACCCCATTTCATTACTGAATAACAATCTTAAAATACTAAAATTCTTGCTACCAGGTTGGCCGGAGTTCTTCCATCCCTTGTCAATATAGATCTGACTGGCTTCATGCCTAGCAAATCCACAGACCTAAATCTACATAGGGTTCTAACCCACCTGTAGCTCCACTCTACCACTAAGGCAACAAGGGTCCTTGTGGCCTTGGACAAAGGATTGACACTGGTAATTGGACCTATATGACCATGGCCTTGGAGATCTTTAATTTTGGGCCCATTTTCCGTAAATTGATTTGTCTCCTTTAGCACACACCTACAGTGCAAATCAAACTCAGTGGTGATCTTTCCAAGACCTTTGCAGTGGAGAGGGGAATGAGGCAGGGATGTCCCTGGCTCTGTTTGCTTTAGTAATAGAACCCCTGGCCACAGCTCTGAGATGGGCGGAACAAGTAGTGGGCATCGCCTTAGGTTTCATAGTTGAAAAACTTGCGCTAAACGCAGATGACCTGAAATTATTTCTGCACGACCCAAGCCATCGCTCCGCAAGGCCTTGCTTATTTTAGACCGCTATGCAGCTTTATCAGGTTATTGGAGTAAATCTCTAATTCTGCCTATAGATGTCAGTGCCAAAGGAGTGGCGGACTCATTCCTACCCCTTGAATGGACAACTTCCATACGACACTTGGGCATAAATATTTCCCCTACAATTGCTGATTTTCCCAAACTGAATCTGTATCCCCTGATAGCCTTTACTAAACAAAAGCTGAGGGCCTGGGATAATTTACCATTATCCCTTATAGGGAAAATTAACCTAGTAAAAATGAAGATACTCTGTGTTTTAAGACATTCATTAGTTCAGGACCAAAAAAATTTCTTCAGGCAATTTGACTCCCTCCTCTCCTCATTTTTGTGGAGGTCGAGGGCCTCCTTGCTGCAGCAAAAAGACACGCGTAGACCCTGGACACAAGGTGGTTTAAATTGCCCTGACCTACAGAAGTGTTTTTTTGGCAGCATTTCTTATGCATGCCCATAACTGGGGGATTTCTGATGATGCTAATTCCTTAGTGGTTTTGGAAGCAGTGTACCTAGGCTTCTATGAAACCTTGTGTCTTCTTCCATACCGGGGCAATCGAACCCAATTCCTGCTCACTATATCCATGAAGGCAGTGCTTAAGGCCTGGAGATCCCCTGTGTCCACAGGAAATTCAGCCATTACTCAGTGGTCATCCCACTTTGGTTTATTCCAACTCTTCAGGAATTCCAATCTATCCCTGAACTGATAGTTTGAGCATCTAAGGGCATTAAGACTTTTGCACATATTTGTACTGGAGGAGAACTGACCACCTTTGATAACCTGAAACAATTTGCCTAACTCTTACTTTTTCAGATTCCTCCAGCTTCTTCATGCCTACTGTTCTCAATCCAAGGCCTCCCCGATTGCTGTAGAAACCTCAGACCTTGAGTGTATACTCAGAGGGGACCCCTTGTCAAAGCCACTGTCTGTGCTCTACAGGGCTCTCCAGCCTTCTGTGCATACCGGCATGGAGCGACTTCACTCAGCATGGCTGACAGTTGCTCCTGACATTGACAATGAGGACTGGGAGGATTTGTGAGATTACCCCTTTTCCCAACAGGTGGCCTGTCGAGATAAGCTAATCCAATTTAAGGTGTTACACAGGATTTATTTGACACCGCACAAGCTGCATAGAATATATCCAGAGTTTTTTCCCAGTGTGGGCGAGCCTGCTGACTTTCATAATATATTTTGGACCTGCCCGAAAATTTAAATTTTTGGTCCGAGGTCACTAGATTTATCACATATCTGATCACTGTGGACCTCTGTTTGCTTGGACTGGTGGGCGCATTGGCCTTCCGTTGGGCACTTAAGACCCTTATTGGTTTACTGCTTTTTTATGCCCACAAGGCTATTACCCTGAAGTGGAAGTCCAAATAGGTTCCCACATTACACTCCTGGAAAGTTCTGATAAAAAAGGTGATACCCCTTTACAAAGCAACATATGTTTCCCGTAGGTGTCCTTTAAAGTTTAATAAAGTGTAGGACTTATGGCTAGATTCTTCCTCTATGGCCACGTAATTATACTCTGATTGTATTGTAAGCTAATGGGGCTTTGTCCTCCCCATGACTCTAGCATGAGGGCGGACTGAGGGACCCTGCTGGTCACCTGGGGAGGTAGATGTGATATTCCTAATAAAGTCCGAAAAGGCATTATAGAAACATAGAAACATATAATGTGTCGGCAGATAAGAACCATTTGGCCCATTTAGTCTGCCCAATATATCTGAATCCTATGAATAGTCCCTGGCCCTATCTTATATGAAGGATAGCCTTATGCCTATCCCATGCATGCTTAAACTCCTTCACTGTATTTGCAGCTACCACTTCTGCAGGAAGGTTATTCCATGCATCCACTACTCTCTCAGTAAAGTAATACTTCCTCATATTACTTTTAAACCTTTTCCCCTCTAACAAAATCCAATAAAACATGGATTTTGGGGGCAAGGAAGAATCTTTTTAAGTTCCTTTCATTCTAATTTTTACTTTTCTTGCTGAGTACGCCTTCATTTGGTGCTAACTGAGTAATTAGAGATCTTTTATTTTATTGTATATCTCAAGCCAGGGAATGCCCAGAGGCTCTGTTTTGCATTATTTTTTTTTCTTTTTCATAATTCACAAAAAAGTATAAAAAAAAAAAAAGAACTTTAAAGCTACTTGAATGGATTCTCAGACATATTACAAAGGTTTATTTTATTAAATGTGAAATCAATGACGAATCAATAATGTAAATCCAAGTTTGTTTAATAAGTATGTTGCATATTAGAAGTATATTTATACTGTATATACATTATACAGTATGTTCATCAGTCAATGGGGTTGCAGTGAATATACTACATGATTATATTTTAGAATCTGCAGATAAATCCAGTTTTGCATACACTTTATAGAAACCTTTTCTTGCAATGTTCCTTCATGTATTCCTTTACATATATAATCATTTAAAATAACAAGTCTTCATGACCACAAAGTTCTAATTACAGTTGAAAACACATTACCCTAAGTGTCATTTTTCCATCCTGAGAACCACATTAACACTTAGAATTTAGTTGCATCAGATAACAAACAAGTAACATTTTCCATCCTTCATCTTCATTTTTTCCCATCACTAAATTTGACAAAGATCATGGTTTTGTCCCCCAATACCCAATAGCAAATCAAACTAACATTTTGAAAAAAAAAAATTTCATGTGAAATTCAAACTGTGTATGGGCAGCTTAGTTGAAACTCCCTTCAGCCCCAGCTAAGCTAAATAGAGCAGGTAGGGAAAGTAAGTTAATCTTTTGAGCCAGGGGCGTAACTACAGGGGTTGCAGGGGTTGCAATTGCAATCGGGCCCCATGCTCCAGGGGGTCTGTGTGGCTCCCCTGTACACCTGGAGGCCAGGAGTATACCAAAATACCAAAAAATAAAAACTACGGACACCAGTGGGTGAACTTCCAGGATCACAAAGGCCACACTTGCAACCAGGCCCTGGCATTCCACCACCGCGGGGAGGCCCCAAAATGGCAGGAAGGGGGCCCACTGTAGAACTTATGAAAGGGTCCTGCTGCTGGACCATAATAAAGGGCTGTGCAACGAGAGTAAAGGGCCCCAGGATCAGTGGAAAGAGCCCCAGGATTGAATGGAACAACCCTGGCCAGGGGTCCAAGGGGCCCTTCATGGTTTCTTTCACCTGAGCCCTGAAGGTTCTAGTTACGCCTCTGTTTTGAGCTAAATTTCAGCTTGCACCTTTGAGTTCAGAAAGACGGGCTATATTAGGAGGGTGAGAGAGACTAAGTGCAGCAATTTATTGTAAAAATGGACATCATAATAAAAGCAACTCACTAGATAAAAAGTAGTCAGGGCTTGTAATCTCCGGTGGTAGGTGGAAAAACGTAGCTGTAGCCCCCGAGGTCCCGCACTATCCTTCACTTGAAAAAAGAGCGCACACATTGAGTAGTGCGCCAGCTCTGAAATGCTTCGTGCCATTGGTTCATCTCCAGTGACGTCACGCAGCGTGTGCTGCGTTCCAGCGTGGTTCCTGAGCGCCCAGCTGTACTTGGTACCCAGAAGGCCGGAGGATCCTCTACCTAGCGTCTGATCGTCTATCCGGCAAGCACCAAGCATTCCACCCTGCGGGACCTCGGGGGCTACAGCTACGTTTTTCCACCTACCACCGGAGATTACAAGCCCTGACTACTTTTTATCTAGTGAGTTGCTTTTATTATGATGTCCATTTTTACAATAAATTGCTGCACTTAGAGGCGCTCTGTGTCTCTCTCTCTTTTCTACATGTACCCACAGCGTTGACTTCACTGTGACCCCTGGAGCAGCCCTTTCAGCAGCAATTTCCACTTATTGCACCATTACTACCTCATTTGGGACTTTACTCTTGGACTTCTTTTTAAGGACTTTGTTGGTTTTATTATAGTCCAGTGTTCCGTCCCTTATTGTTCCCTTCTTTTGTATATTATCACCATCCCATCCAGCCTGTACCAGAGCTCTTGCTCCCTTACTCAGTTTATTAGGAGGGTGGTGTTGAATAGACAGGTAAACATGTCAAATGGTGCTGAGAGTGCCACCTGCTGGCTGGAAATGTAAATTTGAACTATTCATATGCAGTATTTTATATTGACTCAACTAAAACCTTTTTTATAGCCAATATGTTTCTAAGTACCATGTTCTGTTTTTTTTCCAGCAGGTTGTCTACTCTGAGATTAAAGCCAGAACAGAAATATAAAGATGATCGAGTCCAGGCTTTGATGTCTCTTCTTGTTTGCGGGGAGTGGAGTCTGAATGGATTTTTTAATTCAGCTTTGGTTCTGGGAGTTACAAACACTGAGACCAAAGCTTTATAAAACTGAACTTGACCTGTCTATCAAACTGCATAAGCCAAGGCAACATGCTGCACTTGCCAATACCATTACTTGCCCTTTAATCACTTTATTTGAGCCTGGGGAGGTTCCCACGCTACATAAAGAGCCTCGACACCTGTCAATTTTGAATCAACTTCACCCCCCCCCCCCCCCCCCGCAAAGCTTTGTCCTTGAAGAGCTTTTTTTATGTATATAAATTTTTACCGGTTTTCAACAGTACAAGGTATGGTGCACATCATGGAGATACAGCATAGGTATGTGATCAATTATATTGGTACATCAAACTCTAGCAACTAAGGATCATGCAGTGGATACAACTTTCCCAGTCCAAATTGACCATTTTTGGTTAAAGTTCAATTAAGTGCGTTGTTCGCTAGTAAGCGTTCGTAGGCGAAGTTGAGGTTGACATTGCTGATAACTTCAGATAAGTTAGGGGAATCTTGGGATTTCCATTTCTCTACTATGGTGTGTCTTGCTGCCAGCAAGATGTGTGTAACCACTAATCTGACGGGAGGAAAAAGTTTTTTTTTAATGTTTTTTTATATCCATGCAAAAATATTTTGCCTTTTCATTTCTATTTTAAGCTGAATAGGTTATTTTACAAAGTGACTGTTTACAACCACTTTAAGCAGAGGAACCAAAAACTATTCTAGCACCTACCTAGGAGGGTGCTACACCATGATGGGTGGATATCAGTCTGGAGGAGTGGGCTTTCCTAGGCAGGCTGTGTTTGCATGCAAAATTTGATATTATGACAGTTTCCAAGAAGGAATTGCATCTTTTGCCAAGTGGTTGCACTAAATTGTGGTTTTAGTTGATTCAACTCTAATGGAAAATCCAATCCTATTTGACCATGCTTATTTTTTTCAATTTCATTCATTAATCTTTTTTTTTTATGAAATACTGATGAAAGTAGTCAAATGTATAACTGATACATTGTGGAACAAAATATATATGGGCAGCAGGCATATTTTAATTTTTTTAAGTAGTCACAATTCATGGGAGATCATCTAACACAGTGGTTCTAAAATCCGGTCCTCGGGACCCACTAACAGGCCAGATTTTAAGTATTACCTTGGGGGATGCAGACTAGAATACTGCAATCACTGAGAAGCAAATGAGATCACCTGTGATGTAATTTAGTTATCTTGCAAACCTGGCCTGTTGGTGGGTCCCGAGGACCGGATTTGAGAACCACTGATCTAACAGAGCACTCAGTAGTGCTATTATATTACTAAAGTCAATTTACAAAATCCCACTGAAGGAGCAATCTCTTCTCATCTAAAGTAGATGCCACTGGTTGAAAGTAGACGCCACTTGTTGGGAATAAATGCCACATGATGGAAATAGATGCTACTCATTAGAAGCAGATGCCACTTGTTGGAAGTAGTTGCCACTTGTCTGAAGTAGAAGCCGCTTTATGGAAGTAGGTACCACTTGTTGGAAGTAAAAGCCACTTGATGGAAGTAGATACCAAATGTTGGAAGTAGAAGCCACTTTCTGGAAGTGGGTGCCACTTTTCAAAAGTAGAAGCCACTTGATGGAAGTAGATGTCACTTGTTAGAAATATATGGCACTTGTTGGAAGTAGATGCCACTTAATGGAAGTAGGTACCACTTGTTGGAAGTAAAAGACACTTGATGGAAGTAGATACCAAATGTTGGAATTAGAAGCCACTTGCTGGAAGTGGATGCGAATTTTCAGAAGTAGATGCCACTTGTTGGAAGTAGAAGACACTTGCTGGAAGTAGATGCCACTTGCTGGAAGTAGATGCCACTTATTGGAAGTAGATGCCACTTGATGGAAGTAGATGCCACTTGATGGAAGTAGATGTTACTTGTTGAAAGTAGATGTTACTTGTTGAAAGTAGATGCTACTTGTTAGAAGTAGATGCTACTTGATGGAAGTTGAGGTCACTTGTCAAAAGTAAACACCACTTGATGAAAGTAGATGCCACTTGTCAGAAATAAATGTCACTTTGGAAGTAGATGCCCCTTGCCAGAACAAGATGCTACTTGTTTAAAGTAGATCCCACTTGTCAGAAGTAGATGCCTTTTGTTTCAAATAGATGCTACATTTTGGAAGTCGATGCTACTTGTTGAAAGTAGATGCCACTTGTTGGAAATAGATGCCACTTGTTGGAAGTAGATGCCACTTGTTGGAAGTAGAAGCCACTTGCTGGAAGTAGATGCCACTTAATGTAAGTAGTAGCCACTTGATGGAAGTAGGTACCACTTGTTGGAATAAAAGACACTTGATGGAAGTAGATACCAAATGTTGGAAGTAGAAGCCACTTGCTGGAAGTAGATGCCACTTTTCAGAAGTAGATGCCACTTTTCAGAAGTAGATGCCACTTTTCAGAAGTAGATGCCACTTGTTGGAAGTAGATGCCACTTGTTGGAAGCAGATGCCACTGGTTGGAAGTAGAAGCCACTTTATGGAAGTAGATGTCACTTGTTGAAAGTAGAAGATACTTGATGGAAGTAGATACCATTTGTTAGAAGTAGATGCTACTTGATGGAAGTTGAGGTCACTTATCAGAAGTAAACACCACTTGATGAAAGTAGATGCCACTTGTCAGAAATACATGTCACTTATTGGGAGTAGATGCCACTTGTCAGAACAAGATTCTACTTGTGGGAAGTAGATCCCACATGTCAGAAGCAGATGCCTTTTGTTTCAAGTAGATGCTACATGTTGGAAGTCGATGATACTTGATGGAAGTAGATGCCACTTGTTGGAAATAGTGCTTCTGGTTGGAAGTAGATGCATCCTGTCTGATGTAGATGCCACTTGCATTTAACACCAACACTGCTGCCAGAGCTGGATGATTGCTGGCAGATTAAATTGTGGATATGGACACTTATATCTCAAAGAAGAAGATAGAACAAAGTCTTTGGATTCCTATCTTCCTAAATTTATAAACGTTTTATGAATGTACTTTCTGTCTGACTAATTGCAATTGTTTAGTATAACTGAAAGGTTTTATAGAGGTCCTGTCTGAAATTTTACATCTAAAAATAAAGAACTTTAATGTGTGTTTCTTTTTACTATGGTTTAACTTTTTCATATTTTGGCATTGTATTGGGAATGTTGATGATGTTCAACAGGTTTTTTTTTTTTTGTTCATTGATTCATTAGGAAAGCAGTAGAACAGAACAAATGGGAAATGTTTCTTTGTAACGTATGTTTCATTATACATGTAAGCTAAGTTGTTTAGTTAATAAAGGAAAGTTTACTTAATGATCGTTTTTCAACTTGACTTTTTAAAATGGTTCTTTTGATATGTGTTTTTCTGAGTGCACTTGCACATTTTAGTATTTTGAGACTTGCAAGAGTTCCTCAGCAAATAAGAACAGTGGTAATACTTACCCGAGTCAGATCGTGATTCAGCGACATGCACAAGAGCGGCTGCTCTCCTAGGTCTCTGACTCCTCAATGGCTGAGTGGCCAAAGGAAAGAGAAAGCTCCAGGTGAGTGCAATATCCAGAAGGACTAGGTGCATGAAGTTGCCACAAGCGAGTGATGTCCGCAGCCAAACTTTTCGGTTCAAGTGACTTGGCCAAGAGAATTGAAAAAGCCGTTTTCCCAAATTCCTCTTTCTTTTCCAAGCCTTTCTCCCACCAAGCCTCACACAGTTGCCGAATGGCAAGATGGACATGGGATTCTGACCTGGGTAAATTTAAAAAGTGTCAGTATACAAAAATGGCAATTTCGGAATTTTGAATACATTGAAGTGCAGCAGAAGGGTTTGGGGCCTTTTAGACCACCGATCACTCCATAAAGAGTACCTGTCACTGCCTATTGCTGTCACAAGGGATGTTTACATTGCTTGTGACAGCAATAAAAGTGATCAGATTTTTTCTTTTTTTTCTTTTTTTTAAACTGTGCTAAAATTAAAAAATTAAATAAAATAAATAGGAAAAAAACATTTCAAAGCGCCTATGTCGAGGTGAGCTCATGCATGAAAGAAAACACATACGGAAGTCGCGCATGTGAGGTATCGCTGCGATCGCCAGAGCTACCTTTAGAGCTACTCTGTAACTCTAAACTGGTAACTGTTAAAAAATTTGAAAGCGTAGCCTATTGAAATTTTTTATTGACTGTAGTTTGTCGCTATTCCACGGGTGTGCGCAATTTGAAAACGTAACATGTAGGTATCTATTAGGTATCTATTTACTTGGCGTGACATTATCTTTCACAATATACAAAAAAAATGGGCTAACTTTACTGTTTATTTTTATTTTTTAAATGCAGTGAAATGTATTTTTTGCAAAAAAATGTTGTTTGAAAGACCACTGCGCAAATACCGCATGACAAAAAATATTGAAACAACCGCCATTTTATTCTCCAGAGCCTTTGCTAAAAATATATATATATATATATATATATATATATATATATATATATATATATATGTATATATATATATAATGTTTGGGGGGTTCTAAGTAATTTTCTATCTAAAAATACAGATTTTAACTTGTAAATAACATGTGTCAGAAATGGGCTCCATCCAGAAGTGGTTAATATCACTTTAATACCAGGAACCTCAACACACAAAAAAATGAATGTTTTGTGTCATAGTTCATTGTGGTATAAACCAACCGTAAGTGCTGGTTTCCACTCTTCCATGGATGTTGAATTTCTGAAGTTCTGCTTTTGTGGAAACCGGTTCTTCAAGGTGTATACGGAGTTCTGCTTTCAGTTTTGATGTAGTACTTCTGTGTTGTTTAGCCACATACCTCAGTGGTGTTTGATGGTCCCCATCAGTCAAATTTGGTTTTCGGCCACAATCCTTCACAATCAAGATTTCTTATCATGGTTTGAGTATGCAAGCATACCTGCTTCTCTGGAAACACCAAAAAAATTGGATGTTATGGCTACAGCATGATCATTCAGGTTATGGTGAGAAGGTAAAAAAAGAAGCCCTCAACTCCAATCGGTGCATAGCACAAAACAGAACATATTTACAAGCCTGATTTCATCACATATCCTAAAAATAAGAGGATTAATTCCTCATTTCAGGACAGTTCTTGGAGCCTTTCTTTATGCCTCAAATAGTTGAATGTACATTGAGAAAAGCCTGTATATAGTGCAGATATAGCCTAATATAATTATTATTTTACTGGATTTATATAGCGCTAATAGTTTGCGCAGCACTTTACAATATGAGGGAAGACAATACAATTACAATACAATTCAAAACAGGAGGAATTGGATGGCCCTGCTCGTTAGAGCTTACAATCTAGATCAGGGGTGGGGAACCTATGTCCCGGGGGCCGTATGCGGCCCTCAAAGTCATTTGGTCTGACCCCCCTTGCAGCTGAGTCTGTGTCTCTCAGTTGATCTGTCAGAATGGAGCCAATGCTTCCTGTATAGTTCTGGCTCCATTGTGACAGTCTGAGTGAGTCACAGGCGGAGTGATATCAAATGCACTCCGCCTGTGACCAATACAGGAAACATCGCCTCTTCCTCCAGCGCGGCGCCGCTGCTAGCCAGCATTTCCAGCCAGCAGCACACACAGTAGTACCAGCCAGAACCAGCAGTACTCACAGCAGTACCAGCCAGAACCAGCCAGAGCCAGAAGTACCAGCCAGAACCAGCAGTACCAGCCAGAGTCAGCAGTACCAGCCAGAACCAGCAATACCAGCCAGAGCCAGCAGTAACAGCCAGAGCCAACAGTACCTGCCAGAACCAGCAGTACCAGCCAGAACCAGCAGTACTCACAGCAGTACCAGCCAGAGCCAGCAGTACTCACAGCAGAACCAGCAGTACCTACTGCAGTAGCAGCCAGAGCCAGTAGTACCCACAAGCAGTACCAGCCAGAGTCAGCAGTACCCACAACAGTACCAGCCAGCAGTACCCACAGCAATACCAGCCAGCAGTACCCACAGCAGTACCAGCCAGCAGTACCAGCCTGAGTCAGCAGTACTAGCCAGTAGTACCAGCCTGAGCGAGCATTACCAGCCAGCAGTACCCACAGCACAGTACCAGCCAGCAGTACCAGCCTGAGCCAGCAGTACCCAAGGCAGTACTAGCCAGCAGTACCTACAGCACAATACCAGCCTGAATCAGCAATACCCACAGCAGTACCAGCCTGAGCCAGCAGTACCAGCCAGCAGTACCCACAGCACAGTACAAGCCAGCAGTACCAGCCTGAGACAGCAGTACCCACTGCAGTACCAGCCAGTTGTACCCACCAGCAGTACCAGCCAGCTATGCCCATTACCCGCCAGCAGTTCTTTTCTAAACTCACCACCACAAAGTCGACTGCGCTCCAGACTGACCGACGCAAACCTGAAAAACCAGTTGCGAGTAGCAACATCATCAATACCAGCTAACATCATATACCTCACCAAAGAGAAGCAGTTGCAGCCATCACATTAGGGGCGAGTTCATTAAATGTTTGACCAAATATAACAGGCACATTTTTAAGTTGATAATTTTGTACGGCCCCCGAATTATTTTATAAATACCCAAATGGCCCTTGGCAGAAAAAAGGTTCCCCACCCCTGATCTACATCAAGTGAAACAAAAGTCAATAACTATGGGGGATGAGCTGATGGAGAAAAATGGAAGTACAGTTGTTAGGTGTGGGTAGGATAGGCTTCTCTGCAGAGGAGTATTTCTAGGGATCGTCTAAAAGCTAAAAGAGTAGGAGATAATCTGACAGATTGGGGGAAGGAGTTCCATAGGATTGGAGAGGCTCTGGAAAAGTCCTGGAGGCGAGAGTGGGAGGAGGTGACGAGGAAGCTAGAGAGCAGGAGGTTTTGAGAGGAACGAAGAGAGCGATTAGGTTGGTATTTTGAGACTAGGCTAGTGATGTAGCTGGGGGCTAAACTGTGGATGGCTTTGTAAGATGTTGTTAGTATTTTGAATTTAATTTGTTGGGTGAGCGGAAGCCAGTGCAGGGATTGACAGAGAGGAGCAGCGGACACTGAGCGATTGGTAAGGTGGATTAATGATGGATTGAAGGGGGGATAGCCTATGTAGAGGTAAGCCGATGAGAAGGAAATTGCAGTAGTCGAGGCGCAAGATGATTAGAGAGTGAACTAGGAGCTTTGTTGTGTCATTGGTTAGAAAGGGGCGTATTTTGGAGATGTTGGGGAGGTTAGACCAATTTGTTCCACATTACTTACAGCTGTTCCAGGCTTTATTAGCCATCATCAGTGCAGTGTATGTAAACTATAGCTTCTATGGAGTAGAGCTTTGGACCCAACAAGACAGTATAATCATACAGGTTATGAAGAGAAGGGACTAAAGGAATCAAAATCTCTCCAACTGAATCAGGTACATAGCACAGTAAAGCCTTTTTAGACACCCATTTTACTATTTGTACAAACTGCTGCTGAACCCAACTCATTATGCACTGGCATACACAATGAGAAAAATAAACATAAGATAGCTGCATCTGTTTTTGTAATTTTCATTGTAGCCTGAACCAGTGTTTCCCAACCAGGGTGCCATCTGGGTAGCCGTAGTGTGCCACGAGCAGGGGACCAGATTTGCCCAGGATCTTGGGGGCTCTCGTGCATAGGGGGCCTTGGAAATAATGAGGGGCCTCTGATGTGATGGGGAGACCTCTGGCATGATGGAGAATCTCTGATATAGTGGGGGGCCTCTGATGTGAAAAAGGGACTCTGATGTGATGGGGAGCCTTTGCTAATAAGGGGGAGATCTGATGTAATGGGGAAATCTGATGTGATGGGGGAGCCTCTGAAGTAAAGGGGGACTCTGATGTAAAGTAAAGTGGGGCTCTGATGTGATGTTGGGGGGGGGGGGGGGGTTTCTGATATGAAGGGAGATTCTCATGTGAAGTTATTTTTATCAAGGCGGTTATGTGCATTGTCCCAAGCTCAGGTTTCCCATTAGTAAGTAACATTTACATTTTTTACATTTTGGATTGGGTTGCCTCAAGATTTTACATTGTTTAACCACTTTACCACCGGAGGATTTTGCTGTCTTACGTCCAGGCCACTTTTTGCGATTCGGCACTGTGTGACTTTAACTGACAATTGCACGGTCGTGCGACGCCGTACCCAAACAAAATTTATGTTCTTTTTTTCCCACAAACAGAGCTTTCTTTTGGTGATATTTGATCACCTGTGCAATTTTTACTTTTTGCGCTATAAACAAAAAAAGAGCGTAAATTTTGAAAAAATAATATTTTTCAGGTTTTTTTTTTATATGAAATTCCCCCCCAAAAAATTTAAAAATCTAAATTTTTTTAAATTTTTGGCCAATTTGTTCTCTGCTACATATCCTTGGTAAAAAAAATCGCAATAAGTGTATTTTGATTGGTTTGCGCAAAAGTTATTGCGTTTACTAACTAAGGGAAAGATTTCTGTCATTTTTGGTGGGTTTTTTTTAACGAGTAATGGCGGCGATCTGCGATTTTTTTTGCGGGACTGCGACATTGCAGCGGACAGATCGGACCCTTGACTGACATTTTTGACACTTTTGGGGGTACCAGTGACATTACTACAGTAATCAGTGCTATAAATATGCACTTTTACTGTAAAAATGACACTGGCAGGGAAGGGGTTAATTTTATTGGAGAGGGAGGGGTTAATGTATGCCTGGTGCTTACTGACGTGTGTGGGGGGGGGAGGTGACTGAGTGACACAGGGACAGATCGCATGTTCAGCTATGTTGAACCCTGCAATCTGTCACTGCCTGTTACTTAGGAGATCCGCCCGCTGTGTTTACACAAGCGGGCGGATCTCCACACTCGATTCCCCGACGATCGGGGAAGAGCAGCTGCGATCGCCGCTGCTCCTCCCCTGGCCCGACTCCCGCTGTGACTGAACACAGCGGGAGCAAGCCCCCGGCGGCGCGTGCGCTGCCCACAAGGGGAGGAGTCCAGCGACGTAGGTCTACGTCGCTGGACGATAACGAGCCACATTGCTGCAGTAGCAGCAATGTGAGCAGGCGACAAGTGGTTAAAAGGGTGCCATGACTGAAAAATATTGATAAATGCTTAAAGAATAAGAGGGTTTTAAGGGTTCTTCCATGGTTAAAAGTTTAAGGAGTCTGACCTAGGGTAAAATGGGAATCTGGATATCAAACATGCAATGTCTTTAAATATAATAATTATGTATAACATTTTCAGCAAGGGGAAGGGTCTTTTGTGAAGCTTACTTATACATTGTCATTATATATTTTTCTATAATATTTACATGGTGTTTTATAATATATATTTCAGGTTAGGAGTCGGACCATAAAACAAGGAGCGTTCTCTGTAAAAAAAAAACATTGGCGCTCATAGGCAATGAAATCACACCCTCTAATCATTGATATTAATGGCTCGTTTCCACTGAGCGGCACGGTTCGGTTTGGTATGGAACACAATTTTTGCCGTTTCCATTGTCAAAAGTTGTGAATGGTACCCTAATTCCGAACCGTACCGTACCAATTTTTGGGACCCTTTCGTTGAGGTACCAACCAAGCACAATAGTACCGTACCAACAGGGTGGAGCTACACTGTTGAGGAACTGTTGAGCTGAGGTACTGTTGGCGGTGGAAACGCAAGTCCGATCAAGGTATACCGTTCCGAATCGTACTGAGCTGTACCAAACCGTACCGCTTAGTGGAAATGAGGCATTAGAGACAATAAACTTCCCAAAAGAAAATATTGGTGATTAGTGGCAGAAAACACCCCCCTACCAAAGATATGTGATTATTGAATCTAACTCCCCTTCAACCTTAATCATTGATGATCGGTGTTATTAAAAAGCACCCCTCAGCATTGGTGCCCAGTGGACACGTATGTGACAGATATCTGTGTCCCATGTTCCAGCCTCATTCTTATTCCTCCTGCGGAGGCCACTGCTTGGACTAAATAAAGACACTACAAGTCAAGAGATCACTTTATCCAACAGTGTCTGACGGGTCCAGTGATGGGTACTGGAACAAATGTTGGTTCCAAGACATGTCCTGGATTTGGGGATTGTTCAGACCCTATAACAATCACGCAGGAAATGGGATGGTAGGGGGATCTGGTTAATGCAACATTATCTATATTTTTGTCTTAGAGTTTTTTCTTGTGGTAAGATTTATTGGGGTTGGTTTACTAAAGGAGTAGATAAGGGCTTCTCAACCAGAGTTCTATGGAACCCTAGAGTTCCTTCAAAGGTTCGTAGGGGTTCCTTTAACAATGAACATTTTCTGACTATCAGACAAGTTCACACTGACACCATTGATCTTTTTAGCTATCTGTAAGGGGGTAATTCTTCCCAATAATCACAGGTGTAAGGAGCATTCTTCCCACTGTCTATCACACTAATTTATCATGAGTTGTAGATATAGTAAGTTTTAGCAGGAGTTCCCTGAAACCAGAAAGTTATTTCAAGAGTTCCTCTTCTGTTAAAAAAAGGTTGAGAAGGGCTGGAGTAGAGCATGTTCCTGCTGCAAAGTAAATGTGTTCACACCAAGATGCAGCTAATTACCTTATATACCCCCCAAAAATTATAAGAAAATAGAAAAAAAAAAACACAATTTGTGTTTGAGCATAATTGGATAATGTAACGTGAACACGGCTTCACCTTGTATGCTAAGGCTGGCAGTGTAGTGACTTCGTGGTTAGCACTTTTACCTCCACTCTGGGGTTCTTGGTTCAAATCCCAATCAGGATACTATCTTCATAGAGTTTACATGTTTTTACTGTGCTTGCATGGGTTTCCTACTACACTTCATAGACATGGTACGTAATTTGGCCCTAGTTTCTGTATGCATGCAAGATAGGGACCCTAATTTTCAGTCTCTTTTAAGGCAGAGACTGATGTGAATGTACAATATGTAAAGCACTGCATACATTTTCAGTGCTATATCAATACCTGAAATAAATAAATTCTACAAGATACATCAACATCATTGAAGCTTACGCCCATTTATAAGTGACCAAAATGCTGGGGGCTTTGGTCCTGCTTGCATACTCCATCCCCTATGGAGCACCCACACGGCCAAGAACAAAAATCAAGATACGTGCCTTATTTTTCCCAAATGTCTTCAGTGAGGTTTGATAATGTCACTGGTCCTCTTGGACCTTTTTTTCTTCCCAGTGGTGGCCAGAACTTGAATACTGGTGAGAAAGGTGTGAAAAAAGATGTGGGGCTGTGTCCTGCAGTGCGTCCATGGTAGGGGGTAGAGCCTTGATGCCCAGGGCTAACATGAAGTGGGTTAAATGGGTATTTACAGGATGCAATGTGCCTAACATGAGCCAATATGAGGGCATAATAGCTAAACACTGCTTGCTGCCTAGATGGAATTTGCTGATTCCCTGCCAGGCCAGACTCTGATACAAAGGTTAAGCTCCCACCTGCTGATGGATCTGTTGTTTCATTCCTTCCATGGGTTGCCTGTCTGGCCTGGGATTCTTCGAATAGTCACTTTTTCAGATCCCTTTTGCAGCATATTGATCCTGTTGTGCCAAAGCCTGGTGGTCCGAACATTTCCCCCGTAACCAGTAGCCTCATTTGCCATAACAGCCCTGGTATTAGGGATCTTCCGAGGAGTGGCCGAGTACCATATGTACCTTTCCATGACCCGGGGACCCTGGTGATCGACACATTTCCTCTGTACCTGGTAGCTGCATTTGCTATAACAGTCCTGGAAGTAGCAATCTTCTGGGGAGTGGTAGAGTACCATTTGTACCTTGCCACGACTTGTTGCAACTTCAGATGCACAAGGGCAGTGGTCGCCAACCTTTTAGGGACCACTAAACTCACAGTTTTGAGTCTTGCAGACAACTAACATGAATTTTACATGCCTTATACACACACAATGCTCCAGCTCTCAGATATCAGTGTCCTTTGTCCATTTTCTTTAGTATGCTATATTCTAGCAGCAAAAAAATGATAGAAAAATAAAGAAAATTGTGCATGTATAAAATGTTTTCTCCGCCATTGGGTAATTTGGCTTGCTTGTATTTGTAGTGCACCAGTGGCGGCCCATCCATTGGGGGCGCAGGGGCGTCGCCCCCCTCCCATCCATGCGTCCAGCCCTCCTATTCTACATGCGGGGCGCTGAGCGCAGGGATTGCAATAGGGAATTTTTTTATCTTTTTTAAGCACGTGATTAGAGCCAGAGGCTCTAATAGGCTTCAAAAAAGGGTGGGCTCGGGGGGCAGAGCACTGCACCCTGAGCCCACCCAGTTGTATGGCAATAGCGAATAAATATTCACTGTTGTCACACTGACTCTCCTCCCAGCCAATCAGGAAGTGGGTTGTGAGACCCCTTTCCCGATTGGCCAAAAGGAGAAGCGATCTTACTTGCCATTGGCCAGGAAGTGGCAGAAGACACATGGCTGGAGGAGAAGCACAACTTCAGCCATCCAGCATTACCCGGCTCAGACAGGAGGAAGGAGGAGGTAAGGAGGCAGGCCATTCGGGGGGGGGATGTGTTGCCTGCCTGGGGAATGTGTTGCCTGCCTGCCGACTGACCGACCGACTGTCCGGTGGGGGGGGGGGATGCATTGTTTTGCCGCACCCCTCCCCCCCGAATTACCAAGCACCAGCCGCCACTGTAGTGCACTTATCCCTCCACCAGTATAATACTCACCTCACAAGATGGACCTAATATATATCAGGTCAAACATGATTTTACCCTTTTACATATACCTGTATCCTTTCAGGTAAGTATGGATCTTTCATTATTGGTGCATAGGATTCTTCAAGGTTAATCATCATCCTGGTTCCTCTTAGCTTTTTCTCCCATATAGGACTCAAAATAGGATAATTCTTATAGTGCCTATTGTTATTTTAGCTTTATGTTTTTTTTTTTTTTATATATAAGGATACACTCACAATGTATATATATATAAAAAAAAAAAATTGCCTGTATACATTCCAATGGATGCAGCCTCTGTGTACCTTTGTACCTCAAACAAAATGACGCTCTGCTCACTTCTGCTGGCAGTGTGATGTCTCTGTCTCCTGCCCCTATGCGTTACGTCACTATTCCACTTGAATTTGTCGGGGGTGACATAACGCGCATTTAGAATAACACTGATAACAACAATGGGCAGTAAACATTCTCCAGAATCCCTGGGGACCACCAAGAGTTTCCCATGGACCATGGATGGTCCATGGACCACTGGTCGTGACTGCTGCACTAGGGGACCCTTATTTGGGTAACAAGTGCCTTGGAAAGGCTTAGGTGCCAGCTGAAATGCAGAACAAGTCCTGGGGACCAGGAAAGCTACTTGGTAATGACAAGACACCCTGGTGTTAGGGTTCTGGTGCAATCAAATGACCCTAGCGCCAGTGCCCCAAGTCTTCAGATAACCCATGTTATCACAGCTTTGGGGTACCTGCTGTCTTGAGGGACTTGAAGTACTGAGTTTCAAACCTCTCCGAAAATACAGTTAACAGGGCCAAAAAGTCATGGCTTATAGATAGCATGTAAAGGAGAAAAAAATTACGATCCATGAAATGCTTTTGCTGCTAAACTCGAGATTGAAGTCAGAAAAGACACTTCTTTACATCTTTACAGATACAGTTTGAGCTAGCAGCCTACCAACATGAATGAGAAATGTTAAAATAAAGGTGTGTGTATGCATGTGAAAACCCGTTTTCGACAATATATTTAATTTTTACCAAGTGGGAGTTGAATGAATCCGCAGATAATTTAGCAAAAGCCAATAGTTTCATTTCTACATATCTCTGCTGTATCTTCCTCTGCCTAAGTAGCTGAACTTTCATTTTCATGTTCCTTGTTAATAGGTCATCTTGTGGTTTTTCACACTCTTCGTCTCTTCTTATATACAGTAGAGACAAACAGAGAGCGAGATGTGGGACTTTTAAGATGCAGTTTTTGGTAAGTAATTTTACAACTCTATTAGAAAATATAGATATTTATTAATCAAAAAAAATACAAATCTATAAAATCATTGGCACATCAAATGCCACTGTCACACACAAGTTTCCTGCAGGGGGGAGTATAAAGGACCAAACCCTACATAGATAAATGAACAGAGAATTAGAATAAGGCCAACAAGATATTAGGCTTGTAGTAAAGCTAAAAAAAATCCTACTGTAATCCATACTCACTTATTTAAGAATAAAGCTAAACAAAGGGGGAGCAAGGATGTCCGCTGGAGGCTTTAGATGTCTTGAAGAACGTTCATGGAAACTGTAACAACCTGTATATGTGTATATATATATATATATATATATATATATATATATATATATATATATATATATATATATACACATAATGTTCCAATGCTATAAGTAAAGGTAATTAGGGTTGCGTGTAGATAACGTTCCCAAAGAAGTGAATATGAATTTAGTAGGTAAACGCAACATATAGAGTTGCATACTTTATACATTTTCCAGCACAATAAGCTCCTATTTTACCCACAATAAATTGTTTCCCACTATACCTTTAATGGGTCAGTACTGGGCTTGGTCTATCCAGGATGCCAAAGTCCTCAGGAACCCAGCCGGTCCTATAATCCTAATGGACCCAGTAGATTCTATTGAGGGATAATATTACAGGCTGCACATTAATTCATCGTTATCTTAGTCCAGGGGTCTTCAAACTATGGCCCTCCAGTTGTTCAGGAACTACAATTCCCATCATGCCTAGTCGTGTCTGTGAATGTCAGAGCTTTACAATGTCTCATGGGATGTGTGGTTCTGCAACAGCTGGAGGGCCATAGTTTGAGGATCTCTGTCTTAGTCTATAGTTGTATAGGATATAGGCGTATAAGGTTAAGTTTTAACCTGCCTGCAGCGTATGGACCATCCAGCTCCCTGTGTTCCTAAAGTGTGGCCTCAGCCATGGGGGTCTATTTGTACCCCCCTATCCCGCCAGCGCATACACATCATGACAAGATGCGGATGCTAGGATGGGGGACCCCGCATGCCCAGGAGTGTCCCCTGCATGCATGGAGGCCCGTGACGCCGAGACACCCAGGGGCGGGGATACGTCACCAGCAAGTCCCGCCATGATGACCAGCCATACCCCCCCCCCCCAAGTGCTGACGCCCGTCTCCCACATACCTTAGGCCAAGACGCAGCGGGTCACACAGGACCCAGGCCCCCCACCTTGACATACGCCCCCCTATGGGCGGCATGTGGCTGCCTCACACAGGCAGGGAACCAAGGCCAAGGGTCTCCCAAGTAATGACACCCGGATAGTACCCTCACCTGCGAGCCAGACACATGCCTCAGGCGTCCGTGCGGGGACTCATGGCCACAGTAGGTGATCCCAAAGGCAGGCATTTCAAAAAAGGTTGGGAAATAGTTGATAAAACCCTGCTGGGTAGAAAGATATATAAACATTAAATAGTGTTTAAATCATTCCCTTTTTTGGGAATATTATCTACATGCCCCCTCATTACCTTTCCTTATGGCATTGGACCATCATGTAGATAGAGATATAGATAGATATATAAATATATAGATGTTGTTACAGTTTCCATGAACGTTCTTTGAGACATGTAAAGCCTTCAGAGGACATCCTTGCTCCCCCTATGTGTAGCTTTATTCTAATATAAGTGAGTATGGATTACAGTAGGAATTTTTTTGCTTTACTTCAGGCCTAATATCTTGTTGGAACAAGAGTTAACAGGCGCATTGGCTGCAGGCCCTAAATAAGTCAATTTAAAAGCCCATTAAGGAGGGAATGTTATATGGTAGTATGGTGAAAATAGGAAGTCCAAAGACAAACTAGGGGAAAGAAAAAAAAAAACAGTCAAGCTTGATATATGGAACCTGCCATTGCTGGTCTTCTCCAATAAAAACAGTCAAGCTTGAGATATGGAGCCTGCCATTGCTGGTCTTCTCCAATAAAAAAAAAAAAAACAGTCAAGCTTGAGATATGGAGCCTGCAATTGCTTGTCTTCTCCAAATAAAAAAAAATAAAAAAACAGTCAAGCTGAAGATATGGAGCCTGCCATTGCTGGTCTTCTCCAAAAAAAAAAAAAACAGTCAAGCTTGAGATTTGGAGCCTGCCATTGCTGGTCTTCTCCAAAAAAAAACAATCGAGCTTGAGATATGGAGCCTGCCATTGCTGGTCTTCTCCAAAAGAAAAAACAGTCAAGCTTGAGATATGGAGCCTGCCATTGCTGGTCTTCTCCAAAAAAAAAAAACAGTCAAGCTTGAGATATGGAGCCTGCCATTGGTGGTCTTCTCCAAAAAAAAAAAACAGTCAAGCTTGAGATATGGAGCCTGCCATTGCTGGTCTTCTCCAAAAAAACAGTCGAGCTTGAGATATGGAGCCTGCCATTGCTGGTCTTCTCCAAAAAAAAAAAAACAGTCAAGCTTGAGATATGGAGCCTGCCATTGGTGGTCTTCTCCAAAAAAAAAAAAAAAAAAGAAAAAGAAAAAAACAGTCAAGCTGAAGATATGGAGCCTGCCATTGCTGGTCTTCTCCAAAAAAAAGAAAAAGAAAAAAACAGTCTATTATCTATAGTCTGCTATTGCTCGTCTTTAAAAAAAAAAACAGTCAAGCTTGAGATATGGAGCCTGCCATTGCTGGTCTTCTCCAATAAAAACAGTCAAGCTTGAGATATGGAGTCTGTCATTGCTGGTCTTCTCCAATGAAAACAGTCAAGCTTGAGATATGGAGTCTGTCATTGCTGGTCTTCTCCAATGAAAACAGTCAAGCTTGAGATATGGAGTCTGCCATTGCTGGTCTTCTCAAAAAAAAAAAAAACAGTCAAGCTTAACCATTTACCGCATACTAACGTATATTTACATCGGTAAACTTTGCGGTAGTATACCGGGATGATGCCTCTAGCTAGAGACACCATCCCGGTACCATGGTTTAGTGTCAACGGTCGGCTTTCCGTCGGTAATGACCGATGCGGCTCGGGAGCCGCTTGATATTTACCCGGGTGAGCGGGAGGGGACGTCCGTGACTTTGCTCGGGGCTCCCGTCCCACCGGGAGCCCCGAGCACCCAGCCGGCACGTCCGCCGGCTGGATGGAGTCCCGATGAATGCCAGAAACGGCTTCGATCAGGTCTCCGATGACGTAACATGGAGGCGGCGTCCATGACGTCACTTCCGGGTTACTGTGCTGCAAAAGGCGGCAAATTTAAAAAACGTCTGTATGCAAAAACGCAGTTTTTGGCGTTTTGCATACATGGAAGTGTAGTGGAGGGGTCTAGGGTCTTTTAGACCCTCGATCCCTCCATAAAGAGTACCTGTCACTGCATATTGGTGTCACAAGGGATGTTTACATTGCTTGTGACAGCAATAAAAGTGATCAGATTTTTTTTTTTAAACAAAACCTGTAATAAAGTTAAAAAAAAATAAAATAAATAGAAAAAAAAAATTTTAGCAGCCCCCGTCACCGTTAGCTCGCACACAAAAAAAAACGTATACGGAAGTCAAGCCGCGAATGAAATCACTGTTCAAAACACACATGTGAGGTATTGCCGCGATCGCCAGAGCGTGGGCAATAATTAAAAAAAAAGAGCTACACTCTAACTCTAAACTGGTAACCGTTACATAAATTTAAAACGTCGCCTATTGAGATCTCTATTGACTGTAGTTTGTCACCATCCCACGGGGGGGGGCGCAATTTTAAACCGTAACATGTTGGGTATCTATTTACTCAGCATGACATCATCTTTCACAATATACAAAAAAAATGGGCTAACTTTACTGTTTAGTATTTTTTAAATGCAGTGAAATGTGATTTTTTTCCAAAAGATTGCGTTTTTAAAGACCGCTGCGCAAATACCGCGTGGCAAAAAATATTGCAATGACCGACATTTTATTCTCCAGAGTCTTTGCTAAAAAAATATATATAATGTTTGGGGGTTCTAAGTAGTTTTCTAGGAAAAAATACTGATTTTAACTTGTGAACAAAAAGTGTCCGAAATAGGGCTGGGGCTTAAGTGGTTAAGATATGGAGCCTGCCATTGCTGGTCTTCTCCAAAAATAAAAAATAAAATGCTTGTGGCTTGGCTGGGGTGATGATAGATTTCAATAGTTTGAATGTTCTAATGATGCTCATTTAGTATCTGTCCAATCTGTGGTCGCCTCTCTTCCTTCCTCCTCCAGTCTGACTTCTCTAAACTGCACTTATCTTTCAGACCTGCTCTGTCTACAACGTATATTGGCAAAAAAACTTCTGGTTCCTACAGATGCAGCATTGCAGAGACAAGCCGGAGTAATGTGCAGGCTGTGGGTTCAATGCCAGATAATCATCTTCATCTGTAAGTATAGAAACTATTACTCATATTATTACCAATTACTACTGGATTCTCTATGCCTTGTTACAAATGATTACAAATGCAATGGGGATTTTATGTATGCATATTTATTTTTTTATTCCTAAAGGCACTTTAAGCATTGTGGTTTGGGTTTGGGTGAGGTTTGGGTTTGCCCCTACCATGGTTTTGAGGTGAATCCTTTCATATAAAGTGCTAGTACATCAATATATGTAATAACCCCTATTCAAAATTCATATCCAAAAAACAGTACAAAGCAAAAATACCGCCTTACTACTGAAAGTGGTAGTGCAACAAAATCTGTGAACAAAGTGCATCAATACAATAATCAGAAAACAAAAAACTGTTATGAGCTCAGTGCGGTCTAAACAAATGAAAAAATATGAAAAAATATATATATGTGAAAAACCCAATTAATTAATCAATAAAATATATATTATTCATATGCAAATCAAAAAAACACATAAAATTAAAACGCAACAATAGCAATCATTAAAAATAAATCAAATAAAACACAGCAACGCTTAAGATGAAGCTCCCCTATCACTGGTAAATGGGGTCTTTAAAATATAATGTATTAAAATTGAAACATTAAAAAATTTAAACGTTTTCACATTCCTAAGAAAAACAAATAAAAATATTTTGTGAAACAGTGTCCAATATTCCTTAAAGTCCTCCGTGAGGATGTCCAGCGACGAAACTAGTAGGACGGGGCCAGTACGCCGAGCATTGCCCCACAGGTCTGTCTTACTCGCGGATTCAGTACACGGCCGGAGGCGAGGAGGAGGAAAACAAAATAGCAATGTTTTTAAACCCCCAGTGTCGGGCAGTGTGACTTTTTATGTTTTAATAATTACGTGGAGTTTTTTTTATGGAGTTACACTATATGGATTCTCCTTTCTTTCAAATTACTACATACCCTCACATATCCTTATAAAAAGTGCTTGTATGGGAAGATGGAAATTATTACTTTTTGAAATAGGATCTAACCTGCTGGAAATTTTATGTAAAAAGACGTATTTTCTGGTTTATAATCTGACCAACCACCCCATCTGGTGAGTCAGTTTGGGGGATATGGCGGAAGGATCACATCGGGTGTATTGCACGAATTGTTCACAGAAGAAGTTGTATATGATGTTATCAGATGTTATATGATGTTATAGACACCTTTCTTTGACACTTTTAGTATTCACTTGGGGGAATATTGGATTGACACTGTTTTACAAATTATTTTTAATTTTATGTGGTTTTTGATTTGCATATGAATATTATGTATTTATTGATGAATTAATTAGGTTTTACACATATATATATATTTTATATACATTTGATTTGCATATGAATATTATGTATTTATTGATGAATTAATTAGGTTTTACACATATATTTTTTTTATATACATACATATATATATTTTTTTTTATATATTTATATATTTTTATATAAAAATACATATATATATTTTTTTTTTTGTTTAGACCACGCTGAGATCATAACATTTTTTGTTTTCTGATTATTGTGTTGATGCACTTTGTTCACAGATTTTGTTGCACTAGCACTTTTAGTAGTAAGGCAGTATTTTTGTTTTGCACTGTTCTTTGGATATTAATTTTGAATAAGGGTTATTACATATATTGATGTACTAGAACTTTAAGTGAGAGGATAACATCAATAATTACCTACTAGGGGAGTATAAATTTGCGCTGATATATTTTTAATTAATTTTCAATGTGGGATCACCTGCAGTGAATTAGCAGCTTGGACTCCTCCGTAGTGGTGTATGACCATTGATTATCTTGGTGCCTGATCCTTCTTTGGTATAAATGTTATTCAGGTGAATCTTGCGTGTTTGAGATTTACAGTCCTGTTGAATTTTTTTGCAGATTCACTTGGAAGACTTTTTTTTTTTATTATTATTATTATTATTTTTTGTTTATAGCATGGAAGGGTATATTGAATTTTTAATTCTACTGCACTGTATGGCTTTTGAACCATGGAAAGCAAGATTATAAGGGCCAATAAGGGAGCGTTTTCATAAGTTAGTCCCCTCTCACTGTAAAAGGGGGGCACAGAGCAGCTATAGTGATCTTGAATTGAAACCTAATGTAGAAAAAACTGTTAAACTGCATAAGGAAAGATCAGGACAGTTAGGAAACTGTACTTTAATTCTGATCGCTAGTTCTTTTGACAATCAACCCCTGTGCTGCCTGGGGGGGGGGGGTGCAAAAATTGGCTTTTTTTCCAGGAGGGAGTAGTTTGGGGTTTTCAATTATTTAGGGGGGGGCTGTACCTGGTGGGAGCTCCTGCCAGGGTCCCCTCTTTCTGCCTGTGCTCTTTTCTGAGGCCTAGGGATCCCTCCTGGGTCCTTGGAAGCCTTGTAGTGTTGCACAGGGCCGCCATTTTCTTGTAGTCTGTGTGCGTAATGCACAGCGGGCATGTTTGTGTAGTCCGGCGGCCATTTTGCGGTAGTTTGCCATTGAAAATAGCGGCAGTCCTGACAGTGGAGCCCTCTGGGTGGCGATTTCAGCGGTGGGAGCCCCTCCTCATCCCCTGGTTCTGACCCCTGGATCGTTTCACTTCCTGATTGCGGCACGTGTAGTGCAGACTCACTGATTGTATCTGTGCATGAGACCTTAAAAATGGAGGACGCAGCTGAAGCTGCGACTGAGGCGTCGGTTCCCTTTGGCACTCCATCCAGAGCGGCAAAGGTGTTACCTTCCCCTCCTATTTTGACAGATTGTTGCTAAAGAGTGGGAAGGACCAATACGTCCCCTTGTGGTCCCTAAGCGATTTGCTAAGCGGTACCCCTATGAGGAGTCCCTTCCTAAAAAGTGGACTGTTCCACCAGTGGTGGACCCTCCAGTCTCCAGATTAAACAAGGCAGCCATGATTCCGGTTGAAGAGTCCCCAGATTTTAAGAACCCGGCTGACAGGAAGGTGGAGGCTGTGGCCCACAATATGTACACTGTGGCTGGTTTGGCACTGAGGCCAGTAGTTACCATTGCCCAGGTGTCGCAAACTCTGACTGAGTGGGCTAAGCTTTTACGCTGTGACCTTGAGTGGGAACAGCTCCCCCCTGCCTTTGCTGAGCTGGTGGACCAGTTGGTCCAGGGGCTGCAGTTTATCTGTGATGCCTCTTTGGATGCGGCACCCCTAGTCACTAGGCTCTCTGTTTCAGCAGTGGTCCTTCGGTGTATCTTTATTTGGCTCAAATGCTGGTCTGCAGACCACGAGTGTGCGCAATTTTTAAACCGTAACATGTTAGGTATCCATTCACTCAGCATGAAATCATATTTCACAATATACATAAAAAATTGGGTTAACTTTACTGTTTAATTTTTTTTTAAATTGAGTGAAGTGTATTTTTTTTCCAAATAAATTGCATTTGAAAGACCGCTGCACAAAGACCGCATGACATAAAATATTGCAATGACCGCCATTTTATTCTCCAGAGTCTTTGCTAGAAAAAAAAAAAAAAAAAAATATATATATATATATATACTGTATATATATATATATATATATATATATATATTTATTTATACATATATAATATTTTGGGGTTCTAAATAATGTTCTAGCAAAAAATACTGATTTTATCTTGTAAGCAACAAGTGTCAGAAATATAGAATAAAAAAGTGCAGCTCAATCATAAGACTACACGTTACAACAGCAATAGTAAAATAATAAATCCAAGTCCACTTTGTAAGGAGACAAAAACTCCAATAAATCATATAACAAATAAGTGCAAGGACTCCAGTCTGTAAAGTGCATAGTAGTAAGAACAGTCTTTCTGTAGGTAGTAGGAAGCAGAGACCAGGGTGCTGATGTGACAAAATCATGCAATGATTATTTTAAGTGCTCTTATCGTCCCACCACCAAGGTATTCTCTGCCTCTCACCTTCATATACTGACCCTACAGGGCCAACCAGCATTGAACCAGGTTTCCTGATATTAAATCTCTTCCTCTATTAGGGGTTTCTATCCCAGGGTTCCTCCGCAGTGTGTATATGCAGGGCGAAAGAAAAGATCTAATGCTCTCCGTATACTGAAGGGTATTTATTAAAGTTAAATATTGCACTTACATACAGAAGTTGAGTAAAAGCATCAAATAAGCAAGAAGAGTGTGCATCGGCATGTTTCTGGTATACTGAGATGGCTGCGGCCTGTGGGTCACGTGACTTCCCTCCGTACGCGTTACGTCCTTGAATGGGCGGGAGTTTGTTAGCGATGAAGTGTCAGAAATAGGCTTGGTTCTTAAGTAGTTAAAGAGAAACTTCACCCCCCACCCAGGTTAATTTTAGTATTAAGATATGTTTGAGTATAAGGTATGAAGAAACAAAATGCTTATTGGACTCCATACATTTAGTTTGGTGCTCCTCTCCTTCTAAATATTCAATTGGGTTTTCTTTAGAGGCCCTCTTGAATGCAGAGGAGCTGCCAGGCAAGGACACTGCACTCTTTTACAAGCAACTAACCATGTCCTACCATTTCGAAATTTAGAATCTGACGACTCTCACCCGCACCTTCTAAATTATTCTGTCCCTAGTTGAGGCCTCCTGTAACTTAAGAACAGTTTATGGTCTAAGTCAGCGTTTTCTTCGGGGACACTAACTTTTAGGCATAAACCGCTAATAGTCCTTGAGGATTGAACATGGAAATGCTGATCTGCAGTATAATCTGTAAAACAAATTATTTCTTCTCTTGCAGATTTAATGACAGAACACTCTGGTAAGTTTATGTTTTTCACAGGTTTTATTTTTTACTAGTAAAAATTGCAACTTCCGAAAATAAAAATAATCTTACATGCTTGTCACATGCTCATGAATCTCTTTTTAATCTATAGCTTTTTTTTAAAGGACCTTTCCCATCTTTAAAATAATTCTATGTATGGTTTATGTTTATTATTTACCCTGATTTTGGTGACATTTGGGTGGTGTGAAATCTATCAAAGTCTTCAGGTTTGCTTCTACACACTGCTTTTCTCACCCAAGGCTCCCAGTTGTAATCAAACGGAGCTTCAAGTAGTCATTTTATTGTGTTCAGCATGTATATATATCACCCATGGTTGACACCCCATGGGCATGGCCAGTGCTAAAGCCACACATTTGAAAAATAAACTCTTTGTCTCTTGGCAACCATTTTTGGAGCTTTTTTTTAGAACACGAGTGTGGTCTGACTGTGGCCTTTTTTCTTTTACACCCATGTAATGGAGGCTGTTAAAAGTAGCACAGATACTGGGCGAGTTGATTCTGCAAACCAACCTTTTTTGAAGTATTATTATTATATAGGGTTTATATAGCGCCGACAGTTACGCAGCGCTTTACAACTTGAGGGTAGACAGTACAAATACAATACACTTTAATACAGTATGAATCAGAAGGCTCTGCTCGTTAGAGCTTACAATCTAAGAGGGAGGGTCAAGAGATACAAGAGGTATAAACTGTGGGGAATGGGCTGATGGAGAAAATAAAAGTACAGTTGTTAGGTGGATGCCAGATAGGTTTCTCTGAAGAGATGAGTTTTCAGGGATCGTCTGAAAGTAGACAAAGTAGGAGATAGTCAGACAGATTGGGGTAGAGCATTCCAGAGGATGGGAGAAGCTCAGGAGAAGCCCTGGAGGCGAGCATAGGAAGTGGTTACAAGGGAGCTAGAGAGCAGGAGGTCCTAGCAGGAACGAAGAGAACGAGTTGGTCGGTATTTTGAGACCAGATTAGTGATGTAGCTGGGCGCCAAGTTATGGATGGCTTTGTAAGTTATGGTTAGTAACTTGAATTGAGTTTGTTGGTTGAGTGGCAGCCAATGGAGGGATGACTCTGCCTCCAACCGCCCCCCCCCCCCCTTCCCCTCCCAAGTCTTCCTCTCTTATCCTTAACATATTTTCTCTAAAACTTCATTGTTTTTACTTGACCTTGAATAAGACATTTAAAGAGGTTGTAAACCCAAATTTGTTTTTTGTTTTTTTTTCTCACCCTGAGAAACACATAATGAGCTAGTATGCATCGCATACTAGCTCATTATGAAATACTTACCTTAGAACGAGCCCCCGCCGTGCAGCCCGCTTACCTGTATGACGGGCGACATGTTCAGTCGCCCGTCTTCCAGAATCGCGGCATCCGGACATCTGATTGGCCAGAGCCGTGGGGACGTCACTCCCGCGCATGCGCGCGGGACCAGACGGTCACGGCACGGGGCTCTGAAGGAACGGCACCAGCGGCCGTTCCTTCAGAGCGCATGCGCCAGTGACGTCACTGGCTGCATGTAAGGTAAATATCTCCTAAACGGTACATGTATAGGAGATATTTACAGTACCTATAGGTAAGTCTTATCATAGGTTTACCTATAGGTACAACTTGCAGAGGAGGGTTTACTTCCTCTTTAACAAATATCTGCAGTTGTAGCATCAGATGGTGGTGATGGTTGGCATTGCCAACACCACCATCTGGCATCAGCATAACAGTTCTGCCATATTCTTCTGCTGTTCAGTAATATATCTCTTGTCAAATTCTACATCACATTCTAAATGCTATGGTAGTCAACCTCCAGAAAGTGGCTAAACTTTGCACATTTTTTTTGCCTTTAGCGATTATACCTGTTTAGGTTGGAATCGAATCCTGTTCAACCTATTCAACTATCCAAATTGTGTACACATACTTTAACTACCTTTTATGTATAGACAGGTACACTTTTTTCTTGTTGGCTAATGTACATTGTCTTGTAGGATATGCAAAGAGGCCTGTGGTGATGGTCACTCCAAACTATAATAAGATCCTCACAGGAGAGAAGATAATGATGACCTGCGATGTGGAGACTGATGCACCGGGCTGTTCCTGGTACCATAATAATATTCTGGTATACACAGGATGGGAATATGTCATTTCATCGGCTAAGATAACACACAGTGGAGATTATCAGTGCCAGAACCATGCTGGAGAGAGAAGTGAGGTTGTCACACTGAATATTACCAAAAGTGAGTTGATCCAAAGTGAAAATGCCGTACTCCCTGTTCCCAAATGCTTATCATTAAAGAACCCTCAGTGTTCATCTATGTGTTTTAGGAGTTGCTTTGAGGTGGGAGATGTATCATATAAGATGGCAGTGTCTAAAAGTACAAAGGTTTTGAATCAGAATTTTCACATTAGCCCAAGCTACAATTCATAATTGACCCAATTTAAATGTTATTATGTAAAGGGTCTCCAAACTTTCTAAACAGAAGGCCAGTTTACTGTCTATTGTCCTTCAGATTTTACAGGGCTGGATTGTGGCCAGTGGGAGTAGAAAATGTCCCAGTGTCAATGGGAGTAAACAATGCCTTAGGCTTGGTGGTGGTGGGTGTAAAAATGTTTTACCGGGGGTCAGCAGCAGGAGGAGGAATAGTGGCCCATAATTGGTATTAGTGGAAGGAATAGTGCCCCATCATAGGTGTCAGAGGGAGAAATAGTGTCCTATCATTGGTGTCATTGGGAGGAATAGTGTCCCATCATTGGTGTCATTGGGAGGAATAGTGTCCCATCATTGGTGTCATTGGGAGGAATAGTGTCCAATCATTGGTATCAGTGGGAGGAATAGTGTCCCATCATTGGTGTCATTGGGAGGAATAGTGTCCAATCATTGGCATCAGTGGAAGGAATAGTGCCCCATTGTTGGTGTCTGAGGAAGGCATTATTCCCCATCTTTAATGTCAATAGGAGTAATTGTGCCCCATCATTGGTATAAGTGGGAAGAATAGTGCCTCATCATTGGTATTACTTGGAGGAATAGTACCCCATCAATGGTGTCAGTAGGAGGACTAGTGCCCCATCATAGATATTAGTTAGAGGAGTAATACCCCATCATTTGTATCAGTGGGTGGAATAGTGCCCCATCATGGGTATCTGTGGGAGAAATAGTGCCCCATCATTGGTAGCTGCAGGAGGAATAGTGCCACCTTTTTGGTATCAGTGGAAATAATACTGCTCCATCATTGGTGTCAATGGGGGGAATTATGCCCCACTGCTGGTGTCATCGGGAGGAATTACAGCCCATCTTTAATGTCAATAGGAGAAATTGTGCCCCATCATTGGTATCAAAGGAAGGAATAGTGCCCCATCATTGGTATAAGTGGGAAGAATAGTGCCTCATCATTAGTATTACTTGGAGGAATAGTACCCCATCAATGGTGTCAGTAGGAGGACTAGTGTCCCATCATAGATATTAGTTAGAGGAGTAATACCCCATCATTTGTATCAGTGGGTGGAATAGTGCCCCATCATTGGTAGCTGCAGGAGGAATAGCGCCACCTCTTTGGTATCAGTGGAAATAATAGTGCTCCATCATTGGTGTCAATGGGGGGGAATTATGCCCCACAGTTGGTGACATTGGGAGGAATTACAGCCCATCATTGACGTCAATGAGAAGAATAGTGCTTAAAAGGGACAGATTAAGGCAAGCAAAGGGTCGCTATTTGGAGACCACTGCTTTATGCTATTCAGCCCTGTTGTTGTCCCTCAACATTTATACAGAGAAGTCTGAGCTTTGCTGTCATGTGAACACATAGAAATACATGAAAACATGCAGGGCAATTCGGAACATTGGGGAGGAAAAATGTTAAAGTTGGTTTATTGCTGAGCCTTTTCCGTTTACTTGAAATAAATAATTTCTGGATATAACCACTCATAATAAAAATAGCAATCGTCAGATTGTGGAAAACCATGACAATACCCATTGAAAAGGAAAATCTTGTAGAATGTAGCGAATTAAAAAAAGTTCTCTAGTATACTATAGAACACTCAGAAAATCTTTCAAAACTGGTTAAAAGCACCCAAGATAATTGTAATTGTAAAATTTATATGATTTTTCCCCAACAATTAAAATTAACTTTTTTGTCTGGTTTTGGTATGATACTCTTTTGTCTATATCTTTGGCTCTTGTAGAAATGTCTGATTAATGCATAAAAAAATGTTATGTATTCCTTACTGTACACATCAATATTGTTAATTATTTTCTTACAACAAAGTTAAATAGACAAATTAGAAATGAAAATGATAAATTTCTATTTGTTGAAAATGTTCCTATAATGCACTTTTTCCACAAATTTGCATTGAAAGGCTGACCAGAGTTCAGCTTTAGGCTACGGTCACATCTTGGCGTTGCTATTTACAGGCGTTTTTTCAGGCGCTTTTACAGGCGTTTTTGTGCAGGCGTTTTTAGATTGACAAGTGACCAATGGAAAAAAATAAAATCGCCTGTAATGTGCCCAATAAGAAGCTCATGTACTTTGTTGAGCGCTGGGCGTTTTACTTAAAACGTCAAAACCCTCAGATGTGAACAGGGGCCATTGAAATGAATAGGATTTGTCTTGTTGGGCGTTTTTTGAGCTGATCCTAGAGCAGAAAAACTCCCCAAAAATGCCCCAAAACGTCTAAATGTGAACTCAGCCTTAAGCTTATAAAAGTAAATCTGTTGCACTTGTGGCATGCAATACTAGGAGATTCTAAAGGGGTTAAAATTGTTATGGAACTTTGAATCCTGTATTTTCCCCTTTACAAAACCAAATTTATCCCTTGGTATTACTCTGATGTTACTTTTGTGAGATAATGGATATAACAGATATCATGCATGATGTGTTTCAGGTAAGGTCGTCCTTCAGGCTCCAGTCTATATATATGAAGGTGATGATGTGTCTCTTCGATGTTACTCTCCATATCCTGCCATACAGACAATATTTTACAAGAACAATCAGATGATCCCGACTAACGACTCTGATCTACTTCCTATAAAATCTACAGACTTGACTTCTAACTACAGCTGTTCAAAACAAATCCTGTCTACTTTCTATAATACTTATACTACTGATGAAACCATTATAGCCTACACAGGTAAGTATCATTATATTTGTTTATATATCTCTTTCCTAATGTGTTAAAAAGAAATGAAAATTATCTACTTAAAAACAAGAAAAATTATCTTTATGAGCTTATGAAAGTCAACAGACCAGGCTTTAACTCAAATTCTTTGCCATGATCAGTGCTAACAATAGGTCACCTTTGGTTATAGCACATTGCGACAAGGTACACTGTAAGCATGCCTGAATGAAGTTGGCAAATAACATCAGCACAACCCCATACGCCTAGTGCCAAGCGGGGCCCATTGTAGATGGGACTCAATTACCCATGATTATAGGGTAACCCATTTGTGAGACCCACTAGTGTGCAACTAGTGTAGGTAAATGTATTTTGTCGACTCCTGGTAGCTGTGTGAGTCTGTAATTGGGTAGGTTTAATCCAGATTAGGCTGGAGGGCGCTGCAGATCAGGTTCCTGGTGCCTCCCCCTGGTTCAAGAAGCTGAAGACAAGGCCGGCTAGTGGGGAAAGGAGGCAGCAGGTAAGGCCAACATCCCTAAAAATGGAACACAAAAGAGGAGGAACCCCCTGTGGGACTTTCAACTGTCTTTATCCTAATTAAAAGGAAAAAGACCATTGAAAGTCCCACAAATGGTTCCTCTCCTTTTGTGGTTCTAGTAGCTTGGAGAAGCTTCTGGAAGTTAGTGGGCACAGGGTAGGAGGTCCTGATCTGCATACTTGAGGCACCTTGTCTATATGCACAATTATTTGACATACCATTATGTTAAATTCCAAGAAGGCAGTATAAGGGCAGGCTAGGGTAGTATATAGACAGGTTTAGGTAATATACTGAATATAGACAGGCTAGGGTAGTATATGAACAGGCTAAGGTAGTATATAGACAGGCTAGGTTAGTATATAAACAGGCTAGGGCAGTTTGGGGGGGGGGGGCTAGGGTATTATATGGGCAGGCTAGGGTAGTATAGGGCCAGTCTGAGCAGCCTGGGGGGGGGGGGGGATTTTCATCATGACACACAAAACTGCTGGAAAAGAAAATCTGTGCATTCATTTGCTGGGTAAATAGAAGAGAAGGAGAGGTGGTTAGGGTTCAATTGTCTGCCCCTTTCAAAGTTCTACCTGGATCCAATGGACCCAGCGGGACCCCTGGTAGGGCTGGCCCACATACATAGTAAAGCTAACTGGTATCATAATATATAGGATGGACACCAGAAGTCAGGTGCAGAGGGTAGTTCTGCAAAAACGAATCAGGCACCATTGGGCACATAGTCCCATGTCTGGCGGAGTCTGTATAGGCCCAGCACTGAAGCCACTCTTCAGAGCTGTGGATTGGAGCTCAGGACCAGAAGCTGATTCAGATGAATATGTAGCATTTCCTTACCCCTTGTAGATGAGGGGAACCCTCAGATGGCTAGGTGGGCTAATATTTTAGATCTCAGGGCAGAATCCTTTACCTTGTGTGGGGTGAATAGAATTGGCTGCAAGTCACTTTAGTAGGTTCATAGATTTTAATAAAGCACGAATAATCTCAAGGAGAGAGAGCTAGGTCACAGGATACCTTAAATAAAAATTGTCTCCAGTTTTGTCTTCTAGCAACAGTCAATACAAGCTGTAGGCTTTTAAGACAATGCCTGCAATTTGTGTTGGTAGATTGTTAAACACCAACCAGGTAGAACACGTACCTCCCAGGATGAACACCCATAACCTCCTACTATGTATACCAAACTCTCCAGGACACTATTCATTGCTCCACACAGGCAGCCATCTTCCTGCTCCATTACTTCTATATGTACCCTCCAGCAAAGCAGCATAAATTCCCTAATTATTTGCAATAAACCTTCTAATTATTTGCCAGAAAATAATAGGTAGTGATAACTCAGGAATATGATTTCCTTTTGCTCTATCTGCCAGGGTCATTTCCTAACAACAGGCAAAAATAGGCAACAGTCTGGAATGCCAACAAACATAGAAAAACAACAACTAAAGCTCGGACTAACTCCAAAATAGCTCTCACAAAATTTAGAACAAGATCACTATGTTACTCCCACTAACCAACAGTGTAAAGGGGCAGAAAACACTCTGACCACTAATAAAAAGAAGCACAAGATCCACTGACCACTGATGTAGAGGGGGCAAAAAAAAAAAACAAACACTTCTCACCAAAGCAAAAGCTATTGACCACTACTGTAAGGGGCACCAAAACCACTGACCAACAATGTAAGGGGGCACCAAAACATTGGCCACCAATCTAAAGGGGCAATAAAATCACTGACTACCAATGTAAGGGGGCATAAAAACTACTTACCACCAATGTGAGAGGGACACCAAAACACTGACCACCCACTAAAAGAGGGAAACTACACTAACTAACTTAAAATGGGGCACTACAAACGTTTGACCACCAACTACAAAGGGGCTCTATACTGACCACCAATTAAAAGTAGTAAAGATAAGACCTCAAGGGCAATTGAGGCCAGCTAAAGTGCTTGCTAGGATTAAACCAGGGATGTCCAAGGTTTGGAGATTGGTAGGCGTTTATATAAAGTGCTATGTGCTAGCGTATAATCGGTCAGATAATTATATAGAATTAAAATAAACTCATGGAAATAAATGATTAAACCAGTGCTAAAAGTGGATGAAGGCAAAAATAAAATTCATATAAAGCACAGTAAAAATAAATGAATATATATATCATATGAGTGCCTTAGGTGCAAAATGTGCAAATTAAAGTCCAAGTAAAAAGTTCATATGTGACTTAGGTGAAAATACAAATAGATCTTGAGTGCCAATAAAAGAAAGTGCAGTGTGTTGAATCCTCCAATGATCCAATGGTACTTGTGGTGTCACCATGAGAAATAATAGGGGGATGCACTCACCACCAGAAGTAGTGGGTCTTATATACCATACGGTATTAAGACCTATATACGCCTTAAGGCCGCCTGGGCCAGGTAGGTCACTGCTGGGCTTTGTAGTACCATGGCGATCCGGAATCCCTCTCCTGGATGGCCTGGATTCTCAGGGTCTGATCAGGGTAAAAGGGTAAGGGCTCTTTCACACGGTCCGCCTCCGTAGGCGGATCCGTGTTGCTCAGCAGGGATCGATCCGCGATCCCCGCTGAGCCGGTGCGGATGACAGCTCCGTCTCCGCTTGCAGAGCGGAGAGGGAGGTGTCTCAGCACCCGCTGCCCTCTATGGGGGATCGGAGGAGAGTGGACCGCTTGTCCGCTCTCATCAGATCCGCTCCGCTCCTATTACTGAACGGATGGAAAAATAGGGTTTCCATCCGTCCAGATTTCACGGACAGGATCGGATGCGGATGTCAGCGGGTGTCAGCGGAGGTGTCTCCGCTGACACCCGCTGCCCCATAGAGCTGCATGGAGGATCCGATCAGATCCGCCTAAAAAACTGACAGGCGGATCTGATCGGACCGCCTGTGTGAAAGAGCCCTTAAAAAGCTCCAGATAGTGCAGTACCGTTAAAATAAATCTTTAATATGATAAGCAGGTTTACAGAACATAAAAATCGGGAGAATCGTCAGCCAAAAATGGTGCCTGTTGTTATCACAAGAAAGCCGACTGTCCGCCGACTGTCCGCTCTAAAAAATGGTACTGGGGTGATGCTTGCAGGCAGGACTGCTGTTAGAAATCACAGGGCCCCCGTAAAGCCTACCTGGCAGGTCCCGCCCTCCCCGAATTTATCAAGACAATATTTTTTACTAAAAATACACTAAAATCTTTATTAGCGGACACAAACATAACAGAGAACCTGTGTGAATTAGCCTTTTTTTTTATGTTTTTTAAATTTTAAAAAAAATTACACATTTTTTTTTTCAATATTAAAAATGTTTACAATCATTTTATTTTTCTATTTTTTTAATTATGTATTACTACATTTAATTATTATTATTTTTTTACAATTTGTTATCTTTTTACAGGACAGGGAAGCCTGCAGTGCTGCGGGAGGGAGGGTAGAGAGGGGGCACAGTGAAAGGGGGGGGCACACGGGGAAGAGGGAAACAGAAGCAGGCAGAGCAGGGAGGGGAATGATGCCCTGCATCTGTATCTATCTCTGCAGCAGCTGAAAGCTGGCAAGAGGGGGAGAAACAGGCTTTTTTAGCTGCTGCAGAGAGCTGCATAGGGCTTCTTTCTGTTATTGCCCCTCCTCCTGACCGCACTGATTCCCTATGCTGTTGGGGCCCCCCCTGTGTGCCCAGGCCCCCTACAGTAGTGAGTGAGTCAGTAGTAAGTTGTGACTGGAAATCTCTACGTTTTTGATCCCCTACAGTAGGACCGGTGGTCCCCCCCTTTCAGCGGTCCTGCTTGCAGCTGCAGGCATTACCCCGGAAAACAACCCCTTCAAGCCGAAGATCGCATATTTGCGTTGTATTGGAGTGAAGGGGTTAAATGTATTTTTAAATGCAGATTATTGTGATTTTAATACTGCTATTTTCTGTTTGTTACTACTTTACATGATTCTTCAAATATTTCTGATTTTGAATCATGATGAATCATTAATTTATACATAGATTTATCTGTTTCCTATGATGCCTTTAAACAGAATTATGTAATGTATTTTCATTATTGTCTTCCTCAGTGTCACATCCTGGAGATGGTGATTCGGTGACCTTCACACCAGAGTACAACAAGTTACTTACAGGAGAGAAAATAACGATGACGTTCAATGGAGGATTTGGCGTAACGCCTCACTGGTATAAAGATAATGAGAAAGTGGCAGAAGGACAGAGCTATACAATCACATCTGCCCAGGTTGGGCACAGCGGGATCTACCAGTGCCGGACAAAAAGCAGACATAGTGACAAATTCAGGCTGGATGTCAGTGATGGTGAGTTATTTACGTACTAATTCCCATTTTTTTAAGAACAGCTATTATTATAAAACTGTATGCAGAACAGCAGCGTTAGCTGAATGGGGCAACATTTTTAGACACATTGTTAGTATAACTTCCTAAAACCTTAAAGAACTTTTGTTTATTTATCACAGGGGTGGGGAACGTATGCGGCCCGCAAAATCATTTGGTCTGCCCCACCAATGGCACTGCAGGCAGCCGGGCAGCAGCACTATTTAATTATGTGAGGGAGGACTGTAGAGGCACACAGTGTCACGTGTTTGGCCTTCACCAGACATCCCAAGTCTCCCGTGTGCGACCTGTGGCTCACTGACACTCGAAAGTGCCGCGCAATATACTGGCTGTCAGCTGAGCTGTCAGATGGAAGTCCATGCTTCCTGTATAGTTCCGGCTCCATCCTGACAGTCTGAGGCACATGCGGAGTAATATCAAATGTCAGGACTGGCCGAGAGAAGAAGCATCGGCTCTGCAGCATAGTTCCTCCAGCCCGGTGCCGCTCCTCACACGCTCGCTCCGTTAATGTCATCATGAGTCTTGAGCCAGCATTTCCCACCAGCAGTACAAGCCAGCAGTAGCCACAAGCAGTACCAGCCATCAGTACGAGCCAGCAGTACCTACAGCAGTACCAGCCAGCAGTACCCACCAGCAGTACCAGCCAGCAGAACCCCCAGCAGTACCAGCTAGCATTTCCCACCCGCAGTACCCACCAGCAGTACCCACCAGCAGTACCCACCAGCAGTACCAGCCAGCAGTACCCACCGCAAGTACCAGCCAGCAGTACCCGCCAGCAGTACACACAGCAGTACCATCCAGCAGTACCCACCAGTAGTACCAGCCAGCATTTCCCACCAGCTGTACCAGCCAGCATTACCCACCAGCAGTACTAGCCAGAAGTGCCACCAGCAGTACCAGCCAGCTGTACCCACCAGCAGTACCAGCCAGCAGTAACCACCAGCAGTACCCACAGCAGTACCAGCCAGCAGTATGCACAGCAGTACCAGCCAGCACTACCCACAGCAGTACCAGCTAGCAGTACCAGCCAGCAGTACCAGCCTGCAGAACCCACAGCAGTACCAGCTAACATTTCCCACCCACAGTACCCACCAGCAGTACCAGCCAGCAGTACCCACCGCAAGTACCAGCCAGCTGTACCCACCAGCAGTACCAGCCAGCAGTAACCACCAGCAGTACCCACAGCAGTACCAGCCAGCAGTATGCACAGCAGTACCAGCCAGCAGTACCCACAGCAGTACCAACCAGCATTTCCCACCAGCAGTACCCACTAGAAGTACCAGCCAGCATTTCCCACCCACAGCACCAGCCAGCAGTACACACCAGCAGTATCCACCAGCAGTACCCATCAGCAGTACCTGCCAGCAGTACCCGTCAGCAGTACCACTGCTGAAAGCTAGGTACAACAACCTCCCACTGCTTGAGTTCTACAAACGTTACATAAGGAATGATGAATTCCCCACTTTGAGAAGATATGCATTAAAATATGCATCTGTGTTTGGAAAAACTTACTGCTGCGAGCAGTTCTTTTCAAAACTTACCGCCGCAAAGAGTTGACTGCGCTCCAGACTGACCGACGCAAACCTGGAAAACCAGTTGGCAGAAGCAACATCATCAATGCCAGCTAACATCACACGCCTCACAAAAAAAGAAGCAGTTCCAGCCATCAGGGGTGAGATAATTAAATAAACAGAGAGAGAGAAACCAGCGCTATGGATGTGAACTCCTGAGCCTCTGAGAATAATTTGGGTTGCAGCCACCAACCAACCCCTACAATAATAGGGGTTAGAGTATAATATGGGGGAGAAAGAGTTGGAAATGGCGCTACCCAGAGTATGTGTAGCGAATACACAAAATAAGTGGGTGTAATTTTGTGGAAAATTAAATGTTTGACCAAATATAACAGGCTAATTTTTAAGTTGATCATTTTGTATAGCCCGAATGATGTTATAAATATCCAAATGGCCCTTGGCAGAAAAAAGGTTCCCCACTCCTAATTTATCAACAAGTCTGGCAACTGTGATCTATATCTGCACAAAGGTACAAAGCTACAAGCCTACAGAGGCACACTAATGGTGGACATATGCTCTGCGCTAAAATGAATATTCAGTTCCACAAAACGATGACATTAGACATTAGTCGAGCAAGACCTGGCTGAGTGATGAATAACAGATAGTGACAAATTTGTTTGACCCAAGTCAACAGATAGTGTTGGAAAAATAAATTGTTCATACAGGGTCAATTAATGGCTTTTTTTTCACTCTTGTGAATCACTTATGATCAATGTACATGTGAAAGCATGAAAAATTCCATCAATCAACTCTGTAGAATACATTTTTTCCTTCTGCCGCAACGCACTCTACTTGTGTCTATTGAAACCTGTTGCTCATTGCTCTGACATGGAATTTTGTCTTACTCTATCCATGCCCAATTCAAATGTTTTGTAGAATCTAAGATCAATTGTTCAGTTTTATCATACCATGTATGACCACTCTAAACTCAATGCTTATCATATGTTTGAGGTAGAAAATGTATATTTTACTTGTACAGATCTTTTTTATTCCTCATAGAGCCCCTGGTCTGATTCTCTTGCCAACTACAATGTTCTTGTCACCAACACTACTAACCCTTCTGGCTCCAAGTCATCCCCTCCACTCATCTCCTTTTCTCCTGCCTGGTGAAAGTGTCCCAAAATTGGGAATTTAAAGGGTTAAATGTATGGCGTCCAAGAGATTGTATGGAGTGAATCATTTTCTAATTAAATCTTCTTGATCAGTTGTTGGCACTTGGGGGCTCACCATATCTGTTCTCTACAGCAGCTGTATTGATCTACTTGGTTTTCTTCACAGGATAGGTGTACATTTCTCATGTGCAATACACAATAATAGATGAGTTTTCTGTCCTTTCACCACCACCTGCAGTCTTCAACATCTGTTAGATATCAGTTTGGTATTACCATATGACGGCAATGGTTGTAGGTTCAGTTTTCATAAGCAGTGAACCTCTGTAGTTAGTGTCACCATAACCTTTACTCCAGTTTTCCAGAATGAATTTATCTATAATCTCTCCCATTGATACAACTCCATAGCAGGCATCATATGGCTCTTGTTCCATTCTATTAAAGATCAGTAGTCAGTGGGGTTCTAGTTAGGTAAAACGTTGCTCTATGTGATATTGCCAAACACAAGGCCCACGGCTAAATGCAGCCCGCCGGGCCATTTCATATGGCCCTTGCACCCACGGCTATTTTCAGCGGAACGTTACAGAACTCTGTGCCACCTCTGGCTCTTGCCCTCCACTCCCCACCCACCACCTTCACTTGTAGACACAAAAGCCTTCTGGGCTTTCATCGACAGCTTTCCTCTTGGTTGCTCTCACAGTTCCCTGCCTACCCTGCACTCATGCTGGGGACAAAGGAGATGCGGGTGCAGTATGGGTTGGGGCATCACATGGTAAGCTGCGCTGTGATCTATATCTGTGCCTTGGTGCAGAGATGCCAACCAATGACCTCCCTGAATGTGAGAGAGAGAGGCGGAGCCGCCTACACTGCCGGGGGATACTAGACCTGGGCCAGGTGGGTGAAATCCGAGGAAGCTTTTTTTTTGGGGTGGGGGGGGAGAGGGTTGTGTAGGGTGATGTGTGAAGTGGTGGGGGATAGGGGAGATTGGTGCAGAGGTCAGAGCTGAGGAGGGGTGGAAGTGAAATGTGGACAGTCTTTGAAAGAGAGCTGAACCCTGTATACTGTGCATAGCACACCCCTAAACCCTGCACTCTGTATGTAACGCACTCCTCAACCCTGCCCTTTGTACACATCACACCCCTAAACTCTCCATTCTGTATGTAGTGCATCCCTGAACTCTGCACATAGGCCACCCCTGAAGCTGCTCTCTGTACATAGCGCATCTCTGAAGTCCACATATACCGCACTCCTGATATTTATTGCCCCTTTAAGATCTTACCACTGTTAGTACAATTTGGCCACACCCACTGGTCGATGTGGTTCGGCAGGGGGGAGGCCGTGGTTGAGTTCCTGAACCTATTCTCTGAGCAAAAAAAGCCATGGATAAATGTATATAACCAGCCCTTCGAGGGCAACCATAATGCTAATGAGGCCCACCATGAAAATGAGTTTGACACCCCTGCTTGTTATACCTTATATGTTTGAGTATAATTTCCCAAACTATAATTATAACGTGTTTTTTTTAGTCAATCAAATTTCTTTTTAAAAGCATACACCAAGCGATATGAATGCAGACTAAATAGGGAATATATATTTATTCACAAGACATGTATTCTCAATAAATAGTTAGATATGGGTGACATAAAAAACTAAATAAAATCTTACGTATAATACAAAATTGTTTGCAACACTAGTTAATGGGTTTTGCTCAGCAATATAAATGAAATGAAAGGTTTCATTTCTCCCAGACTATGTAAAAACCATATACTGTAATATAGACATTAATTATCAGACGAAAGCGTTTGCGATTTGTGTAGCCAACAGTTACTCCTCTGCAGTCGGAGTGAGAGTCAAACTACGTAAAACGTAAAACTAGTTTGCTAATATACAGTATAAAATAAAGTTAACAAAAAATCTACGATGGTGGTTACATCTGGGGAATCCTAATCTAAATATCACGAGCACTCAATATTCAGTATTCAAATAATCAATGACAAAATCAATAAAACACATTCACCCATCCAAAATGGCTGCTGGCTCACAATGGTCGTTACCAGAGATGACTGCCTTTCCCAAAATGCTGGCTGGTTAGGAGGAGCTTGCATCTAGCGTCCTTAAAGTTTCGGAGTAGTGTGTGGATGTGTGTGTGTTTGTGTCCTGTGTCCTTTGATGAACAAGTATGATCTCCTATATACTGTTTTGGGACAATAAACTCATAAATATGATAATAAGAAGGTGGAACTTCTTTCCATTGGTTAAGGCAGATAAAAATTAACTTTCTTGTGTGATTAGGCATGGCCTCTTTTAACCACCAAGTGTATCCTATGGGAGAAATATGTGTTCTGAATTATTCTTATAAATGATTTGTTGTAAGAATGTCCATTTTCTCATGGTACAGGCATAGCCATATGATATTTCTAATATACAGTAATGTGAAATCTGATTGGCTGCTATAGGTTACTGTACATGCTCTTTGCTTAGCTTTACAGAATCAGCTTGCCTGTAATAGAGATGGTCTGATGATAGGTTTGTATTGCAGGTCCGCTCATCCTGCAGGCTCCTCCTCTTGTGTATCGGGGTGTTGATCTGGTTCTAAGATGTCACAGCCGTCCTGGGTATAGGGTCATCAATACGACATTCTACAAGGATGGTAATGTCACACAGACTTCAACTAATGATCTTGCTACATTTGTTATTCTACAAAACAAAAACCAAGTTGTAAGATACAGATGTAAGAGAACTTTATCCTGGGATAAATACGTAACTTACACAGATGAAGTGTCCCTACACATCAGAGGTAAGTGCTCATCACAGTGAGTGCCATGAAAGTGTCTGTAACAATAAATGTATTTCTGGGTCTCTGGTGTGAGCATATCCAACAATTGTTTCAACATATTGGCAGAATATGTAGGATCTACCACCTACCAGATTCCCAAATAAATCCTTGAGCCTCCATGTTTGAAAGATAAGAAATCCAACAAATGAAATAGGTGGGTCAAGGACAGTCAGGCAGGGGTCGAAAGGATTAGATGATCCTAGATATCCTAAAGCCAATAAGTGGAGCAGGCTTTAGCTTGCTGCAGCTTCTAATGCACATTGTGAGTAAGTCATTTCAGTACAGGACAGGAGCCCATACAACTGTACAAGACTGAAGGAAAGGCCGGGGGTCAGCTTTAAAGATAAAAGCCCAGTACACCAGAAAGATCATTATATCAACAAATGTAGATATTTAATTTATTTTCTCAAGAGTAGTAAAATACATTTTAACTCCAAAATTATACATTTCTCGTGACGACAAATTAGTCATAACTGTGTAGTGTTATTGTTAGGCTGATAAAAGACATACGTCTATTAAGTTCAACCCCAATAAAAAAGGAAAAAAACTGCCTTTGATCCAGAGTAAAGCCCCGTACACACGCAACGATTATCACCAGGAAGAGACACAGCGGCCATATTTCTGGTGGGATGCGCGAGCACCCGACCGCTCGGAGGTGGAATAAGCAACGCTCTCTAATTGCGGCAGTCCAGTAAGTGTATACTTATCCTTTGGGAGCAATAAACGTTTTAGCAGTGTACACTATGTGTTGGCATTTTGTTTCCTCACATGGGGAGCCTGTAAGGACCTAAGGACTGTCCGCTTGGTGGATGACATCCAATGAGGTGGAGTGAATGATCCCGGCTTTCCAGTGCTTGTACCATTGGCGTTTTTTGACCTTTGTGATGAGGGTCAAGGGGATCTGGTAAGGATCAGTGTGTGCGGTGCCTGGTGGTGGTTTCCCTTGCTGAGGATCTTCACATCTCTCCCCTTCTTTTGGAAGTTTTATTTCTATGCATGAGAAAGAACTTGAACTGTTGCTTTTTTATCCACTCATATCAAGGACATTTCTTTGATTACAGCTACCAGATTAGCGCCACATTTGTATTTATATTATTATTGATCTTTCTGTTCCAAAGATTTGTGTTGGCTGCTTTTCGCATACTGAATTTTTAATATATTTTAGCGCAGCAATTATATGTTTTATATTCCCTGGATCAACTTTACCTATAAATGTTAGTACCCATTAATATTATGTACACCTAGGAAAGAATTCAGGCCTTTTTAAAAGCAATCTACTTAGTTGGCTAGAACCACCTCTGGAGGGAGCCTATTCCACATTTTCACAGCTCTTACTGTAAAGAAACCTTTTCATATTTGGAGACAAAATCTCTTTTCCTCTAGATGTAAAGAGTGCCCCCTTGTCCTTGTCAAGTTCACTATATGGACCCCTTATGTATTTATACGTGTTGATCATATCCCCCCTTATCTCCTCTTCTCAAGAGAGAATAAATTCAGTCCCTCCAATCTATCCTCGTAGCTGAGCTCCTCCATGCCTCTTATCAGTTTGGTTGCCCTTCTCTGCACTTTCTCCAGTTCCCAGATATTCTTTTTGAGAATTGGTGCCCAAAACTGAACTGCATATTCCAGATGAGGAATTACTATTCATTATTGTACAGGGGCAAATTGATTTCGCTCTCTGCAGTCCATGCCCCTCTTAATACAAGAAAGGACTTTGCTTGCTTTGGAAACTGCAGCTTGGCATTGCATGCTATTATTAGGCCTATGATCTACCAGAACACCCAGATCCTTCTCCACTATGGATTCCGCCAGTTGTACTCCCCCTATTATGTATGATGCTTGCATATTTTTAGCCCCATGTGCATAACTTTACATTTATCAACATTAAACCTCTTTTGACACATAGTTGCCTTTTTCTTCTTACCACCTCTTAAGCCAAGTAGTGAAGGAAAACTTCCACAATGGTACACACAGAAAGCAAAAAATAGCCAGTGCTGGGACAAGATCCTTCATCAGGCAAAAAGGTCAATGTACACTCTTCATGATCTCTGAACTTCTGCAGCAGCATAGGTTGCAGGTCCTGCCCATTTTTTGCTTCCCTCCTGCTTTATCACCCAATGTGGCAGCCTCTTCTGCTCACCCCTCAGCCAAGCCCTGGATGTGTGACCTTTCTATTATTGTGGAAGAAATAAAAAAATAAGGAAGATTAAAAGCTGCTAAGACCAGGATGGGTGGTGGCTGCTCTCCCAACCATCTGAGTGCATTTGATTGTGTCTTTTTTAATATTCTGTGACATTCTGGAGCTGTATTGTTAAGGCTGGCTTGTTTAACCTTCTCTGACTGCTTGCTGGTGCAATCACACATGTACAAAGATGAAGTGGCTAGGGTAGGGTGACCAGACGTCCCCGGTTTCTGGGGACAGTCCCCCGGAATTACACTGTCCCCAGTCCAAGTCTGTCCCCGGTTTTGTCCCCAGATTCAGGGCCAGATTCATGTAGACAGGACAGCCCATGCTGGCTGAGAAACAGCCTGGTGGCTCAGATGCAGACGCCCCCTGCTGGACGATCTCACTGCCGCTCCTGCTGCTGTTCAGTGGAAGAGAGGCAGAGCCGAAAATTGACTGTGTGGAGGGCTGAGACCGGAAGAAGAGCAGATGGGGATGGGGAGGGGGGGGGTCTGTTTGTACACAGGTGAGGGCAGTGGGGGAGAAGGGGTCAGAGCTGATGCAGCTGCATGGAGAGATGGAGAGTTTAGCCGTTTGTTGGGGGAAGGGCTAAGAGGTGGCTGCAAAGATAATCTGTGAGAGGAGAGAAGGGTGCAGAGGTGAGCTATGGATGTGGGGACAGAAGTAAACCTCTGAACCCTGCACTCAATGCATAACACTCTCCTGTATTATGTAGTCCTGAGCCCAGCACTCTGTGTATTATGTAGTCCTGTGTCTAGCACTCTGTGTATTATGCAGTCCTGTGCCCAGCGCTCTGTGTATTATGTAGTCCTGTGCCTAGTGCTCTGTGTATTATGCAGTCCTGTGCCCAGTGCTCTGTATATTATGCAGTCCTGTACCCAGCGCTCTGTGTATTATGCAGTCCTGTGCCTAGCACTCTGTGTATTATGTAGTCCTGTGCCTAGCACTCTGTGTAGTGTGTAGTCCTGTACCCAGCGATCTGTGTATTATGTAGTCTTGTGCCCAGCGCTCTGTGTATTATGCCGTCCTGTGCCAAGCGCTCTGTGTATTATGCAGTCCTGTGCCATTTGCCAATAAAAAATTAAAAAATATGTCCCCAGATTTAATTTTTAAAATCTGTTCACCTTAGGCTAGGGGGCAAAATATGTAAAAGGAGCAATGTTGGGGGTGGGAGCTAAGAGATAGCTGCACGGGAGAAGGGGTTGGTGGGGCTACAGAGGGTAAGTAGTGGCTACAGGAGATTTACAAGAAAAGTGGGGAGTGCGTGGGGAAAAGAAATTGAACGTATATGAAACTTTATGGAATTTCTGTTGCTATGTAAAGTAGAACTACACCCATAAATTTAACTGTTTCTCAAACCAGTTACATCCAAAGCATGCCTGTTACAGTTGCTTGTGCTCTCAACCAAACTGTTAAGCCATCAAATGGCTGATGTCATAACTGATCACATGTGCAGCACGATGGCAACTGCAGATCAAACAGAGACTTAAGCCTCGTACACAAGCATCGAAAATCGTCAGGGAATTTTCATCCGACGACCGATCTGCCGATTTTCGGCTTGTTAGTATGATGCTTCCGACAACCAACTCCGACTTTTCGGCAGAAAAAAAATCTGGTGTGCGGGCTATAAAATTTTTGTCTGCCGTCAAAACACGTCCGATTTTCGTGCAGTCAGTACAGATTTTGACAGGGAAAAATCTTATGAGCAAGTCTGGGCATGGTCAGAGAAGAAAGAACACAAAGAAAGCAAACCAACACATGACATCACTTCTGAAGTAGAATTTTGTCATGCGGGAAAATTCGTGTGCAGTCTAGAGCACATTCCAACCAACAGACACCACTCTGGACAAAAGTCAGACGATCGGTCGGCCGATAATCGTTGCATGTGTACTAGGCTTAAGATGGTAGCAGTTTCCAATTCTTGCTACTTCTTGTGTCACTCTTTGCACCTGGTCCCCTGAGTCTTTCAGAATCCTATTAACTTCCCTGAAGGTGAACCTCATTTGGGAAAACATATCTACTTAGGTGGGATGGGGGTTAAATAGGTAAAATTTCTATAATTTATTTCTCAATTTTACATTTCCTTCCTAGAGCTCTTCCCAAAACCAAATATTTCCATAGAACAAAATCCAGTAAGAGAAGGTGATGACATAATATGTAACACAAGTCTATGTCCTCTTAAAGAGGGGACTTTACTGAAGTTTGCTTTCTACAGAGATGGACAAGAGGTGTCGGAATTGAATTCATCCAGTAAAGTCCTAAATGTCAGACTGGACGATTCTGGGAATTATTCCTGTGAAGTGAGAACTGCAAACAACACTGTAAGGAAAAGAAGTGCAGAATTATATATTCAGATAAAAGGTGAACCTATTGTTGTTCTTGAATACTCACTTTATTTGTAATTTATTGTAATGTATTGTGATATTAATAACTATTAATCGTACATAAAAAAATAAACTATAGTATCAAAATGTTTAGCACATCAGCTTATATACCTAGAATTTGCAAAATAACTGAAATAAAAAGCAACATATATAAAGTCCCGTGAAAAACAATCTTTACAAAAAACGAATTCATTGCAATCAGCAGACGGTATTCATATTTTGCTAAATCGTATATAATTCTTGCAGCATTGTCACACAGTTCACCATCAACTTAAAGGGTCAATTAAACTAAGCCTTAGATCTCTGTTTTTGGTTAACTTATAAGTTGAGACCATCACAAGATTTCCATCTCATTTATACTACCAGTCCAAAAAATAAAGATTATATTGATATACCAATTCATGGCAAAGTGGCCAAGTACAGATACACTGTTTCCAACACAAACGGTTCAGTACATCTTGTACCTAGACGTAATGGGAATTAAACATAGACACAGTGGCTCAACAGAAACTTCAGAAAAATGAAATCAATAATAAATCCCCAATTTAATCCCAATTAATTTACAAAACCATGACTACCATCCAAACTAGGGATGCACCGATCTGACTTTTTTGTTCCCGATCCCGATCTTTTGCTTTGTGAAATCGCCGATCCCGAGTCCGATCCGGAAGTACTGTTTTGTGAGCTTATGACAAAATAATACTTCAGGATCGGTATCGGCAGATACCTTATAACAATTGTGCATTCAAAATCTAAAATGTCATGGGTTTAGTCTTTAAGAGGTTAAACTTCCCTCCTCCGGCAGACAGAACGAAAAGATACATTGTAATCGTTGTTTACTTAACTGGGAGAGTTGAAAGGCATTTGCAGGAGGCTCTTTTTTTTTCTTTGACAGCTGTTCTCTGCTCCCTCACAAGCTATAAAGAGCAAAACCGGATCGGCCCGTGGATCTGTTAATTTTACCGATCCCCCGATCCCCCTATCGGGGCCGATATCCGATCCGAATATCAGATCGGTGCATCCCTAACCCTCTGAAATCTAGAAGCTCAGCATCTAGAGCAGCCATTCTGAACCAGGGTCCTTTAAATCCTAGAGTTCCTCCAGAAGTTACTAGGGGATCCTCAAGCTGTGGCTGATTAACATTCCATCTGATGGTGTTTACATAGATCCAGGAACTAACACCACTTAGCAAATCCTTTAGGTTTTCTTTAGGGTGGAATTTTGACCACTACTGTAAGGGAGGCATTCTTTCCACTGACCACTAAATATAAGAGTAATTCCTCCCACTAACCCCAAATTAATTTATTTTGGCAAGAATTCCCTAACACACATGTGTCAAACTCAAAGCCCGCGGGCCGAATCAGGCCCTCAAGGTCATTTCATGTGGCCCTTGCACCTCTCCTAGAGCTGCAGTAGAGCTCCAGCCCTCCTTTGGACCTCCTCGTGACCCTGCACTTACTACTTCCCAGCTCTGCCCCCAGCTTCTTCCCAGCAGCAGCACAAGGTAAGGGGTGCACTGTGATGTAAGGGAGGGGACTCTTGACATCTGATGTAAGGGGGTTGGTATACTCTTGACATCTGATGTAAGGGGGTTGGGATACTCTGGACATCTAGTATTACAGATACAGCCGGCCCTTTGAGGGCAATCATAATGCTGATGCGGCCCTCAATGAAGTTGAGTTTGACACCCCTGCCCTAACACCTGAAAATTATTTCAAGGGTTCCTCTGGAGTAAGAAGGTTGAGAAAGGCTGACCTAGAAAGGTTGTGTTGGAAGGTAGAGTCATGTCATCTGAATTTGTCTGAAAGTGTATCCCTTGTATAAGGTGATAGACTCAGGGCACACATTTGGCTGTGACCAATCAACAATAAACTTGCTTACATGTTCAATTTAATAAACCAACCCCATAATAAGAGATGTTCTTGGGGAAAACTCATGTCCTTGTAGACATTAAGCAAAACATAAAACATTGAAATCCGTGGATGCAGAACCTTCCAATAAAAGTGTTTTTTTTTAAACAAATTTAATTATACAATTGAATATTGCTTCATCAATAGCTAACAGAGATTTTAAGATCAGAAATCACGGTAGCTGTCAGTAGCCTCTTGTACCAATCATTGATTTAAAGACCCTCATGCAGCTCCCCCTATGCAGCTATGTATCTTAATAATAGTTTATATAGGTACATTTCGTAGTGGCTTTTCTTTTACATTTTTATCTTTTATAATGTTTTATAGAACTGTTTTCAAAACCAAATCTTACCGCAATGCAAAATCCAGTGATAAAGGGTAACAATCTGACCCTGATATGTAACACAAGTCTCAGTCCACTTAGACAGAGGACAGAACTTCAGTTTGCTTTCTACAGAGATGGACGGGATGTTCAGAGATACAATTTGTCCAATCAATATGAAGCTCAGTATACCCTGGAGCTGGAGGTTTCTGGGAATTATGCCTGTGAAGTGAGCACTCCGACCAACAGTGTAAAGAAAAGAAGCGAGGAGGTATCCATCCAGATAAAGGGTGAGATTATAGGGATCCTGGGATCACAGATAAATGGATTTACATCACGGGACACAGAGCCATCAATCATTACATATGGGTTATATAGCCACCTATAGGTGACACTGGCAACCAGTCAGAAATTATGTCCCCCCTCTATAACCCCTCCTACACAGGAAGTACCTCAGTTTTGTAGCAAGCAATAAAGGCCCTATAGAAGAAGGGAGGGACCTCTGTGTCCCGTGATGTACTTCAAGAAATGGATTTTACAGGTAAGTATGTATTAAAAATCCATTTTTCTTTTCGTACATCATGGGACACGGAGCCATAAATCATAACATATAACCACAAAAAGGACTACACAGCTGCCTGCAGAACACTGTGACCAGGTGCAGATTCCTCCTGGGTCCCAACATCCATTCGATAGAAAAGAGTGAATGTATGCACCGACGACCAGATCGCGGCCTTGCAAATCTGAGCCATAGAGGCTTGATGGTAAAGTAATAAAGAGAATGTGACCAGCGCTACGGACTATATGTTTGGGAAAAAAGATACCAAAGATAGAGGTGTAAGCTGCCCCAATCAAACCTTAAGTGTAAGGTGCAAGTGTTAAAAAATGTGAAGATTGGTGATGGCGCTACCTATGAAATAAAAGCAACCATATATAGTGCCCCTAGTGACGTGAAAGGGGATATATTGGTAGAGTGACCCACAAATGGTGCGATATCTAAAATTTAACAAAAAGGAAATGAGAAACCTTAAGAAAATAGTGAGAGATATGAACAGGGAGGAACTCATCAGGGATAAAGACAAAAAAGAAAAGAAGAACAACTATGAACTTGCCTTTATTACCGGCTTCAACAGACAGCACAAAGAGGTCGAGAGAATAATTAAAAAACACTGGCCCATTCTCGCAGCAGATAAAACACTGAAGAAAATTTTACCAAGGAAACCTACCTTTATATACAGAAGAGCCCCAACTCTAAGAGACAGACTGGTGAAAAATGTGATTAACCCTCCAAAACGGATCACCCTCCCGACTAGCCTCAATGGCTTCTTCAGATGTAAGAAATGTCTACCGTGTAGAACGAACAAAAAACAGCCGAGAAAGATCACCAAATTTACTTCCAATACCACAGGAGAGGTGTTTAGGATAAAAGATACTATTACTTGTACCAGCTCCTATGTGACATATGTCATTGAGTGCCCATGTCACTTACAGTACATCGGAAGAACTACCCGACAGTTGTACGTTAGGATACGTGAACATGTCAAAAACATTAGAAAGGGGTTTGAGAAACACACTCTTTCCAGACACTTTAAAGAGGTACATGCTCAGGACCCTTCGGGCCTCATTTTCTATGGGATAGACAAGATCAAAGAAGACTGGAGAGGCAGTAATAAACGCAGAATGGTTTCACGCAATGAAACCAAGTGGATTTACTTGATGAGATCTCTCCGGCCCGAAGGATTAAATACTGACATAGACCTGAAATGTTTTATTACAGATACATAAACATCCTAACTTTTTTACCTTTTATCCTCCTCCTACCCAATTTTATAACCAGATGTTTTATATACAGAAATGGGTTTTGGTTTTTTATCAGGTTTTTATTGATTTTAATCAATTTTTTCCAATCGTAGGACATACTGTTTTTATGCGTTTTTCATAATTTGTCCGATACACGTATGTCTCGACCACCCTTCTCATCCAGCATCCTCGTGATTCCTTTTCACCATCTTAAGTATATGCATTTCAGTGCTTCATCCTCATTTTTGAACACATCTTTGACTTCCTCCAATTATTACATCTATGTCCTCCTCTATATATTCATATGTTTTTAACAACTTATATTCCCCTTTTCACTTGGCACTTTATCGCTTTTAAACTATACAAAATACATTCTCCTGGTTTTTTAGTTTTTTCAGATTTTTTAGTCCTAAAAAATTTTTTTTAGGTTTTTACTTATAATGCTCCGCACTGCACGTCTTTATTTATTTATTTATTTATTTTATTTTATTTATTTTTTAATGTATTCACTATACTTCCCTCCCACATTAGCACCTACCTTTGGATATACATCCAGACTTTTTTGATATATTTTTTTATATTTTATTTCCCCTTTTCATGCCATTTGGCCCTCTCATCCAGCATCACTGCTCACTGAGACATTGGTGTATACCATTTACTTCTTATTTTTACCTGGTAGCAGGTTTTTCGTGTGTTTTTTGTTTTTTTGCCTTCTCATCCAGCATCATGAACATTGCCTTAATCTTAATCCTTGCCCAGTTAATATTAAGTGATATGGTTCTTATCCGTATTGAACTATCCTCACTTATGATGCTATACCAATATGGCATCTATTTTTGATTATGCTCCCTGTTCGTTTATACAGACCGCATTAGAACCTGTCCTGGATGGTTCGAGGAATTTTTTTATATACTTTTCATTTTTCTCTTTTCCTTTATACATTTTTTATTTTTATGGTATAGGTCTTTTATGGTATATATATATATATAATCCTTCTTAGAAATATATACTTCAGATATGGCCTTCCCGTTTTTACTATTTATTTGTATGGCCTTTCGTTTTTAACCTTTTTTATATTTTTCTACAATCAGGGCTTTTTAGCATGTTTTTTGAATGATCACAATAAAGTAATGTTTTAGAATGCTAAAGGCTCATAGCACACTCGGACTAATCAAATAGATCAGATATGATGAAGTATGGCCGTTCCCCTGCACATCCAGAATGAAGCTAGTGGCTGAGCAGTATGGCTTCCGGAGAGGGAGTAGCAAGATGGCGGTGTTGTTCCGTCCCCTCCGTTGCCTGGATACGGGCGGCTATAAATATTCCGGGAGTACGCTATGTTGACGCCGCTCCAGTTGACGTCATTGTGACGAAACGCGTAGGACGGAGTCTCCGACGTCAAACGTCACTTCCGGTTGTCGGCCGTGGAACGTGGAAGCTTCCCGGCGAGCACGATTCTTCTGATCCTGATCTACTGAACGAGTGAGTTTACTACGCCGCTTTTGTATGACTGTATGATTCAACAATTCACTATGGGGCATTCTTCTTTTCATGTGAGCATTCAGGGCACCCGCCGCTGACCTTTTGACTGCTCGCCTATTACGAAGAGGAATCTCCCCATACAACAGCATACAGGTTGTACGAACTTTCTAACGCCTAGTGGCCACTCGTGGAATTTCACCCATCCACTTTTTTTCACCAATTTTTTTCACTTATGTTTACACACATGTATGTGGCACATTTATAGTTCATTTGGAAATTACTCACATACTTGTGGTTGTGGGTATTTTGTCACGTTACCAGTTTACTTTATTTCTTGCATTTATTGGTTGATTTGAATAAATCTTTGTTCCCACTTTTCTATTTACAATTTATTTTAGATATCGCACCATTTGTGGGTCACTCTACCAATATATCCCCTTTCACGTCACTAGGGGCACTATATATGGTTGCTTTTATTTCATAGGTAGCGCCATCACCAATCTTCACATTGATGGTAAAGTGCCCTTAGAGGCACCTACTCCTCTGTAAGAATGTGCCTTTACAGGAAAAGTTGGAACCTTCCCTTCTAAATCATATGTCTGGGTAATAACCTGGCGAATCCAATGAGAAATCGTAGACTTAGATGCTGTCAACCCTTTCCTGGGCCCTTCTGGCAGCACAAACAAGAGATCGGTCTTACGAATCTGAGCTGATCTTTCCAAGTAAATCCTAAGTGCACACATTACATCAAAAGAATGCAATAACTTTTCCTCCTCTGAGTGAGGATCTGCAAAAAAGGAAGGTAGTATAATGTCCTGATTCAAATGAAAGGGGGACACCACCTTGGGCAAAAAACCTGGGTGTGGACGTAGAATCATCCTATTTTGATGAAAAATCAAGAATGGCTCTTTACAAGAAAGAGCTTCTAGTTCTGATACCCTTCTAGCCAAAGTTATTGCATTCAAAAAGACCAGTTTCCTGGTCAGAGGAACCAGGGGAACCTGCCCCATGGACTCAAATGCCGTTTTTGTAAAACTGCCAGCACCAAATTTAAATACCAAGGACATTATGGTGGCTTCATAGGTGGAAGCAAACATAACATTCCCCGGACAAAGGTCTGAACCAATGAATGGGAAGTTTTCTTCTTGGAAGAAAACCGATAAGGCTGAAATTTGCCCCTTAATAGTGCTTAAGGCTAATTTCATATCTACCCCTGCTTGAAGAAAAACTAGAATTCTCCCGATTATATATTTGTGGGGATGCCATTTACTGGCTTCACACCAGATAATGTGGGATTTCCAGACCCTGTAATAAATGTTTCTACAGACTGGTTTCCTAGCATTTATCAGGGTATAAACTGCAGGGCCAGATACACCCCGCCCCTTCAAGATTAGGGCTTCAATAGCCAAGCTGCCTAATTTAGAGACTGTAAGGCAGGGTGGAATATCGGACCTTGAAATAGTAGGTCCTGATGCAGTGGAAGGGCCCAAGGCCTTGTCACTTTCAGCCTTTGGATTTGTGCATACCAAACCCTCCTCGGCCATGTCGGAGCTACCAGGATTATTGGCTTCCCCTATAGCTGGACCTTGCCCAACAGACGCGGTATCAGCTGCACCGGAGGAAAGGCATAAATCAGGGAATACTCCTTCCAAGGAGTCACTAAAGCATCCACTCCAACTGCGAGTGAATCCCTGGTCTTGAACACAAATCTCTTCAACTTGTTGTTGAACCTAGATGCCAACAGATCTATGTCTGGGTCCCCCCAGTGTAGGCAGATTGATTAAAAAATCTCAGGATGTAAGGACAATTCCTCCGGAAACATCTGTTGACGGCTCAGAAAATGTGCCTGCCAGTTGTCTATTCCTGAAATAAAAACTGCTGTCAGGCAGGGCACAAACTTCTCTGCCCAGGACAGGATGACATCTACCTCTTTCTGGGCTGACTGGCTCTTTGTGCCACCTTGATGGTTGATATAAGCCATAACCATAGCATTATCATATTCAACCTGACAGGGTGACCGTGAAGTCTGGGCATCCAGCATTTCAAAGCTTGACTGACTGCTTGGATTTCCAGAATGTTGATGGGGAGACCTTTCTCTACACAAGACCATTTCCCCTGTACAATGGCTTCCTCCAGAACCGCTCCCTAGCTGAAGAGACTGGCATCTGTAGTCACCACCTTCCAGGTTACTGGAAGAAAGGATTCCCCATTCTCCAGATTTCTGGTCACCAACCACCAATTCAGACTCTGACATTCTCTTATTACCAGAGAAATGGACCACTCCGGAGACTGAACCCTTCCAGTCCATGTAAACAGAATGTTGTTCTGCAAGGGTCTGGAATGGAATTGAGCATAGGGAATTGCCTTGAATGCGGACACCATTTTTCCCAATAACTTCATGCAAATATGTACAGAAGGATATCTCAGCCTTACTACGGACTGAACCAGATCCTTCAGGTCTGTGACCTTTCTTGTTGGCAAGAATACCTTTGCCTGTTCTGTGTCCACAAGGAAATCCAGATATTCCAGACACTGGACCAGCTGTAATGCTGACTTTGCCAAGTTCAGAATCCAATCCAGACATTCTATGAACTGTACTGTCTGGAGGACATTTCGTCTTAGAGCTGAAGCAGATCGATCTATAAGTAATAGATCATACAGATATCCTTTACAGATATCCCTAGGGACCTTAGAACAGCCAATACTGGAGCTAGGACCTTTGTGAACACCCTTGGAATGGTGGCTATACCGAATGGCAGGGCCACAAACTGAAAATGACGGTTTTCTACTGCAAAGTGTAGAAACCCTTGATGAGTCTGGACTATAGGCACGTGAAGATATGCATACTTGATGTCTATGGATGCTAGAAATTCCTCTCCCTACAGGGAGGATATGACGGAATGAACTGACTCTATACGGAAAGTACGAACGTTCAAATACTGGTTTAGAGCTTTGAGATACAGAAAAGGTCTCACATCCCCGTTTGGTTTGGGAATTATGAACAGGTTTGAGTAAAAACCCCTGAACCTTTCATTCTCCAGAACCTCCGTTATCACTCTTTGGTCTCTCAGCTGGTCCAATGCCAGAAAGAGAGATCTTCTTTTTAGGGCATCTTGACCGGTATACTTGACCTTACAAACCGAGGATGAGGGAACACCCGAAATTCCAGTTTGTACCCCTGCGAGATAGTAGAAATAACCCAGTTATCTTGGATCATTTCAACCCAAAAACCTTCAAGAACCAAAGCAGCCTTCCCCCACCCAAGTGAGTGGGGGTGCCCCTTCACAGAGTAGGCTTGGAGGAAGACTTGGCTGATCTCTGGGCCCAGGGCTTTTCCTGTCCCTGCCCTGAAGGCTTGGTTCTGGACCCGGATGGCTGAGACCGTCGCCACCATCTGGAATTGCAAGCACTGGTAGTATGAGTGCTGGGGATCTTAAAAGAGGGGCGCTTGCTCTTCCTTTTTACAGGTAGCAATGTACTCTCCCCCCCCCAGATCTTTTGGATATACTTATCCAGATCGTCACCAAAAAGGTGTTTTTCCTGAAAAGGAGACCAGCCAGCAACTTTTTACATGGTAATTCTGCAGACAAACAGACAAACCAAAAGATTCTGCGCATGTGCACTGTCATCAGAGCAAACCGTGACATTTGCCATATGGAGTCCGTAAAAGCATTAACTGGGAAACAAAGTGAGAGGCAGATCTGACAGATCTTCCACAGACTCTCATTGAGAAGGAACTGTCTTGGACACTCGCTTCATATGGTCTTTAAAAAAGGTTGATAAACTCATATGGCCAGTAATGCTGGTTGTATCGCAGATCCTGAAACAGCAAAGGAGGCTTTCAATAAAGATTCCAACTTTTTATCTGCTGGATCTTTAAAAACCTAAGCATTATCCACAGGGAAGGTTAAACTCTTGTTAATTGAAGAAATGGCAGCATCCACAGTGGGTATATTCCATTTTTTAGTAAACTTTTCCTCCATAGAATACAACAGAGAAAACCTTTTAGGAGGTACAAAAGTCCTATCAGGATGATCTCAATCATTATACATTTCTGGCTCCAAGAGCGGATGTATGGGAAACATCCGAGGACTATGAGGACGGAGAAATGAACCTACAGAAGAAAAAGAGGCTTCAGCTGTCTCTAAGGGAGGAAATTTGTATCCAGACTGGACCATTTCATTAAGAGACTGAACTAAAAATCTCTGGGTTTGAGAGGCTGATAAAGATTCCTCTGACCCTGACTCCCTAGAAGTGGAAACCTCAGCTTGACCTTCCATAGGGTCATCATCAGCTACTTCTTCCACATCCTCTGCCCAATCCTGAACTGATTCAAGGGGTGGCTCCGGTGAGGGGGATCTATCACGTTTCCTCCCTCCTTGGGATTCTGCAATCATGCCAGCAATCTTACCCTCAAGGCTGGCTAATGCCGATGCCAAATCGTCCTTAGTGACATAGGTTGCAGCACAAGCACCTGGAGTGGCTACTATGCCTGACAACCATAATGGTTCAGATTGGCTAGTCGCCTCTGGCTCTTCAGGGGGAGTAGACACAGAGGAAGTATGGCTAGGACCTTCAAGGCCTGACCATTGCATCACAGTGCTCCTTCCAACTGTGCCCCCAGCCCTCTTTCGGGCAGACATTGCTTTATAGCAAGACAAACTTGAGGTATTAACTTCAGTGTAATCAAGGCTTTTGCCAAGCTTATACAGCTTATCACACACAGCACTGATTATCCCAAGATACAGGACCTGTTTGTGCCAGTAACATGCACCCACAGTGACTCACGCAACCCAGCTGTTCCTGCTCTGTGTCCCCTTTAGCCTCTGACAGAAGCTAGCGCATTGGAAACAGTTCCTTATAAATCATACCTATTTATGCTGTATTGCGCATGCAGCGCGTGCTACGTGGTGTCCACATGCACGCCAATCACGTTCAAACACGCCCACCATGCAGCATACGCCTGTTTTAAAAGGCGAAAATTTGCATGTGCATAAATGGGCCTTTGCCACTGACACGCTATTAAGGGAGGAGACTAACGCGCAGGCGCTTTCGCGCCAAGGCAAAAACAGGAATATGGTGTAAGAGCAGCTTAGGCCAAATTTGGTTTGTCAAAGCTCATACCTTTTAGGTGATCAGCCCAGGGTGAAAACAGTGTGTCAAACAAATAAGCGAAGAAATAATGTTTAAACAATGTTTGCATCAATCCCACAACTGCACAAGCTCATATTATCACAATTGGCATAATTGGCACATTTAATCCCTGAGGAAAAGCCAGATCTTTTAACAAGATGTATTTGCATAGCTTAACATCCATAGTCTTATGCAGAGACCCACATGGCACTGGGTCTTTGTTATGTGTAAATATTTTAAATTGAACCAGTCCTGACCACCACAGAATCCAATGAAGAAAAGTTCCTTTATTCACATAAGTGGTACAAGGTACAGCAGGGTAGGACAGTAGACGCATTTCACACGACTACTATGTGCTTGTTCACTAGGTTGCAATCTGAGTTTCAGCACCCACCTTGAATCGTGGACTATGACTAGCCTAAGCAGTGTTATCTCTCTTCAATGCCCAGTTATTGCCTAATGTCAATGTTATTTCTGCCTTCCCTTTACTAAAATGTATCTTTCTTCCCCACATGTGTAGAGTATGAGCACAACAGCACAGCAGCTAAAGTCAGTATTTTGGTTATCATCATTCTCCTTATCATCATCATCATCCTCCTAATTGTCCACAAAAAGAAATGCAAACCATTGATAACTTCTACTTGCAAAAGACAAACAGCAGACCCTCAAGAAACAGGTAACTGAAGACTTCCTCCAGCTTTAACATATATAAATGTACCCAAAAACTAAATTCTGTATATTAACTTGGGGTGAAGCCAACTAACACTATTTATTATAAATATAATGTATTTTTATTTGATTTCTAAGGAATTCCTCTCCCAATACATACAATATACACAACTGTTCGTTTCCTAATAACCACAAAACCGAGAATGGGGAAAGACATACAATAGAGGCAATTTCAATGTGCCCACAATACCATAATGATAAAAATGGAAAAAAGGAATAAAGATACATCAATGCCTACTTATATCCAAAGTAATGACTCATAGCATATTATAACAGGAAAATACTGTACATAATTCTAGACTGGCGTCATGGATCAAACTACATGATCCAAGACTGCTGTCATGGATCAAAGCGTTTTGCAAAAAAAAAAAACGTCATCAAGATCCACACTGTTCAATGACAATTGATGTAACTATATACTAGCAAAAAAATCTTCAAGCCAAAAGTAATCCGCAGCCCGGTTAAGATAATCAAGGAACCGTGAGATTTCAAGGAAACAATGAGCATTACGATGATGAAGCCCTCTGTTCAACATTTAGAGCTTAGACTTGTTAAAAAGGAGACTTGCCATTAATGATAAGTTAGCAAAAAATTTGGGGGAGCATACCCATGTATTCCTAAAGCTGCTGCAGCTATGAACCAAAAAACATGTGTATTAAAAAAGAATAGCGCGCAAATGCAAAAGAAATTACTACCAAATCTGAAGACAATCCATAAATAAAAATGGGGATTTGGTCCCACCATATGGCCATATAGTGCTCAAGCCCACTACTACGTCAAAGTACCCCATTATCAGTGGGTCCTACACTATCCATGAAAAACGATAAATGCTACGTTAATTGTGGAAAATATTCTCCACCAAAAATTAAGTTTAACAAATCCTGAAATTATACTTGCAAAAGGAAAATTAATTATTCTCATCTCATAGAGTAAACTAGTAAAGGGGTCCATTAATTCACTCACTAATTCACTCTGGGAGTCTACACATCCCAGAAAACATGCTCCTCATCCTTAGATATAGACCAGTTGAGTTGTGTGAATTTGGAGTAATCAGGTGAAGTGGCCCTTAAGAGAACCTTTAACATTAAGGGTCATGATGCTGTGAAAATGGTGTTATTTTCCAGTGCCCTCTGCAACCACATAAAGGTGGGATCCCATTTTTGATGGTGGGGGAAGGTGGGACAAGAAGAGCAACAAATTCTGCCAGCACTACTAATCTTGGGGTAGAACAAGAACTGTCAGAATAAGTATTATTATCTTTCAGACCTCCCCAGGAGCAGTGCGGGGCTTCCATCATTGCAGCTTTTGGTGCCCAGAATAACCCGCCTACTGCAGAATTACCCCTTTTACACAAAAAAATATTTTTTAATTGACCACTGCAGCTTAGAATATGTGATAAGTAAATTGTGGAAGATTTTCTTCACCAGTAGGTTCAAAGCCTTTGATGCCCAAACTAAAACTAACCCCCTAGTGTTAGGATAACCCCCTCCCCCCTTTTTTTTTATATAATCTTTATTTAGGAATAGCAAAATAACATGGTAATGATAACAGTTTTCATCAAAACAGTTTTATGATAGCGTAAAGGGGAGCTTGGGGGAAAAAATAAATATGGTTTCAGTATACTCATATCATTGTCCAGCATATCAGTACCTTATGGGTTCAACAACCAAAAATTATAACCAATTGCATTGCGAATCTGTCCCTCCTGCCATCCACTGAGGAGGGGGGCGTCAAGGCCTCCGTCATACCTCCTCTGACAAAGTCAAGTCTGGTGACAAGGGGGACCAGATTCGCCTTCATGTGCAGTTCTCCATCAGGCATAACTTCGACAGGGACCTTTCCTACAGTAGGTTATCAAAACATTTCGATCTGGTGATACATGAACAATCAAAGGGGGGGAGAAGAGAGGAAGGAAGAAAAGGAAAAAAAAGGAGGGGGGGGGTGTGGAAAGGGAGTATGAAGAGTATGGCACGTACCTTTGCTTTTGTTATGAAGGTATTACCAATCTCTCACACCTATGACCACCACTGCAGCACAAGGATGAAAGATGAGATAGCCCTTCAGAGACTAGGATACAGTCCCTTGTTCATGACTCTCCCTAAGTGTTGGTTCTGCCAGCTCCAGTATTGCTATGCCCAAAGTGGATGAGGTAGATGTAGGGTCAGAGTTATGCTCTGTCCAGGAAGCCCAGATGTGAGCACGTCGTTCTCTTGTGCCCCTGCATATCGCTACCTATTCCTCAGCCTCCCTTATCTCCTGTAACTTCCGCACCCCCTCCTCCCGACTAGGGACCCAAGTAGTCTTCCAGTGAACTGGAAGTAATTGTTGGCCTCCGTTCAGTAGGTGGGGTAGGGCACTTCTCTTATATTGGCCAACCGGCATTGGGGGAATGTGAAGGAGAAAGTGGAGTGGGGAAAACTGGATATCCAAGCCTAGGATTTCTTTTATCTGGTTTCTAATGTCTTTCCAAAAGGGCCTGACCACTGGGCATTCCCACCATAGGTGTATCATGGTACCCCTCTGAATGCGCCCTCTCCAGCAACGGTCCAAAACGGAGGAGTAGATCCGAGACAAGGCCGCAGGCACCCGATACCAGCGAGTCAATATCTTATAATTTGTTTCTTGTGTTTTAGACTCTATGGACTTAGAATGTGTGAGCCGGTATAGGTGAGACAGCTGTGCCTCAGAGAACTCCATCCCAAGATCCCTTTTCCACTTGCGAATATAAATAGGTTTAGTGTTAGGCGTGGCAGAGCTCAGCAACTGGTATAATTCAGAGATCATGTGTGGGATAGGTTCGTCGGCAATGAAAAGGTTCTCAAAGGATTTGAGTGTGGTGATATCCCTGATAGTTCGGCCCTGTGTGGCGAAGAAATGTCAGAGCTGCGTGTGTCGCCAGAAGTCCATGGGAAAGCTACCATGACACGCTCCCTGAGGGTCTCTAGAGTCGGGAGGCTACCATTCTCCAGCAGTTTGCCACAGCAAACGCTGCCATCCTCTGCCCATTTCCCAAAAAAGCCTACCTGTTCTCCAGCAGAAACCTCCAAGGGCCACATCGGGGGAGCCAAGGAATAAAAACCATTGATCCTATCCCACACTCAGAAGACCTGAGACATTAGGGGTGAGGTAGTACTTGACAGCCCTCTATGTTCCTTCAGTAACCATAGGTTTCGACCCACCATCCACTTTTCTAAGGAGACCCACATCTTGGATTTGTGGAAGTGCCAATTTAAAATCCTCTGTAGGACAATGGCCCTATAGTATCTCTTGTGCGTTTCAGCACCCGCATCGCTATCCGGGGTTTCTTGTCATTCCAGAGGAACCTGGTAATTAAACTAGCTTGGGTTGAGAAAAAAGAGGTCGGGTAGGGGAACTGGTAACATCTGCAGGTAAAAAAGCACCCTTGGGAGAACATTCATCTTAAGAATGCTCACCCATCCCAGCCAGGTAAATGCAATTTTTGACCAGCTGTCCAACAAGGTGGGATAATTACTATTATACAGCGTTTCAAAGCTGTCGGTCAGTTGGATACCCAGGTACTTAATAGAAGATTTGGCCTAAACAAAGGGGAACGCCGCTTGTAGGCTAGTGGCTATTGATGAAGCTGATCATGACGTGGGCTCAGAAGAACCTGTCCAACATTTCTACGGTGTACGTTCTGGGTGTTGAGGTCTTCCAGGTAGATTTTTTCTCTCGCTGTTGTCATGGTCTTACCTTCTTGCTGTTCTCCTTCGTTTGACATGTGCTGGCGGCCATCTTGGTTTCTGGGTTTCCTGTAGCCTCCCACCCTGCGGCTCCTCCTTCCCACTGGGAGGAGCTGGATGCCTAGCTCATATATATAGGAGGTCTGTGGCTTCAGTTCCCTGCTTGGTCCTCCTGTGTTCACATGCTACTAAGACTGCTGCTACTTCTGGTTCCTGTTCCTGGCTTCGTCTGACTACCCTGTTGGTTCCTGATCCTGGCTTCGTCTGACTACCCTGTTGGTTCCTGATCCTGGCTTCGTCTGACTACCCTGCTGGTTCCTGACCCCTGGCTTCGCAAAGACTCTGCATCGGTTTCGCCATCCGTTTGGACTTTTGCTTTATAGCTTGTTTTTCAATAAAGCTGTCTTATTTTCACTTATCTGTTGTTGTACGTCTGGTTCATGGTTCCGTGACATTAGGACCAAGCCATGAATTCTGACGGTACAGGGCCATCCTCGCTACCCACGCTGGTGGCCAGACTTGATCAGCAGGATCACCTGTTGGGTCGGTTCGCCGTGGCGTTGCAAACCCTGCTTGAACGCACGGTACCACAGGCCACGAATTCTGACGGTACAGGGCCATCCTCACTACCCACGCTGGTTGCCAGACTTGATCAGCAGGATCTCCTGTTGGGTCAGTTCGCCGTGGCGTTGCAAGCCCTGCTTGAACGCACGGTTCATTTCGCTCCCGTTGCCGATGGGTCGGTTGTCGCTCCTGGGTCCGCTCCTACTGCCGCTCCGGTTGTTGTGCCAGAGTCTACCCCGACACCTGTTGTTGCGCCCGCGGTGATTCGGGGTATGTCCGGTTCTGCCCCCCTTCCACAGCGCTTTGGGGGAGAGCCAACTCAGTGCAGAGGTTTCCTTAACCAGGTGGGCATTTATTTCGAGTTGCTGCCACATGCCTTTCCTACTGAGAGATCAAAGGTGGGCTTCTTAATCTCGCTGCTCTCGGACAAGGCCTTGGCCTGGGCCAGCCCTTTATGGGAGAACAACAATCCGGTGGTTGCCGAGTTTTCCGGTTTTGTTGCTTCTCTTCGGAAGGTATTCGATGTGCCGGCTCGTGCTGCCTCTGCTGCGAAGCTCCTTATGTCCATCAGACAGGGTTCACGATCCGTAGCTGAATACGCCATTGAGTTTCGTACCCTGGCAGCAGAGGTGGGCTGGAATAATGAGGCTCTGGTCGCTGCTTTCTCTCATGGTCTCTCGGATGCCTTGAAGGATGAGGTTGCAGCTAAGGACCTACCAGTGGAGCTCGAGTCTCTTATTTCTTTCCTGATTTTGATTGACACCAGACTCAGGGAGAGACCTTCCTTTAAGGAGAGTCTGCGGAGGCCTCCTAACAGATTTTGCGCCTACCTTTGTTGTCCCACCCGTGCCTCCCTCTCCTCCCACGCCTCCTGGGGATGACTTGTCTGGGGGTGAACCCATGCAGCTGGGGTTTGCTCGCCTGTCCGAGGGGGAGAGGGTACTCCGGAGACGCGAGGGCCGATGCATGTACTGTGGTCTCGGTGGGCATTTTCGGTTGGCATGTCCGAACCGTCCAGGGAAACGCTCGCACCTGAGATCCTGTCGGGGGCAGATCTTGGGTGGAGTCTCCTCGTCCCCGGTTTCCCGTGTTGACAAACCACTGATCACTGTTGTCCTTTCCTGGGTCGGGGGCTCGGTGACGACCCAGGCGTTGGTGGACTCTGGTGCTGGTGGTTTGTTCATTGATAGTGTGTTCGCTGCCGCCAATTCCATTCCTCTGCAGGCTCGAGGTTCTCCTCTGGCTCTTGAGGCGATAGACGGCAGACCCCTCCTGCCGCCACACGTGACTCATGAGACCCTTCCAGTGGGGTTAGCCATTGGTGCCGTCCACAGAGAGTCGGTCTGCTTCCAGGTTATTTCGTCTCCACACTACTCGGTGGTATTGGGGTACCCCTGGCTCCAGAAGCATAATCCGATTTTCGATTGGAGATCGGCCGAGATCCTTTCGTGGTCACCGCAGTGTGGGACTAGTTGCATCCATGGGCCTGTCAAGTTGCTGTGTACTTCCTCGGACTCTCTGTTGCCCCCTGAATACGAGGAGTACCGGGATGTATTCGATAAGGTGCGCGCGGTTGTCCTACCTCCGCACCGCCCATACGATTGTGCCATCGAGTTACAATCTGGTGCCGTTCCTCCTCGTGGCAAAGTCTATCCACTGTCGGTAGCGGAGAATGAGGCCATGGAGGAGTACGTGAGGGAGGCGCTTTCACGTGGACACATTCGCAAATCCTCGTCCCCGGCAGGGGCTGGATTTTTCTTTGTGAAAAAGAAGGGCGGTGAGTTGAGGCCTTGCATCGATTACAGGGGTCTCAATCGCATCACGATCAAGAACGCTTACCCGATACCCTTGATTTCCGAGCTGTTCGATCGCCTTAAAGGGGCCACGGTCTTTACCAAACTCGACCTGAGGGCGGCATATAACCTCGTAAGGATCAAGGCGGGCGATGAGTGGAAGACCGCGTTTAACACCAGGACCGGTCATTATGAATCCTTGGTTATGCCCTTTGGGCTGTGCAATGCGCCCGCAGTCTTTCAGGAATTCATCAACGATGTTTTCCGTGACCTGTTGCAGCAGTGTGTGGTGGTCTACCTGGATGACATCTTGGTATATTCTGAGTCCATGGAGACCCACATTCTGGATGTCAAACGAGTGTTGCAACGGTTACGAGAGAACAAGCTGTTCGGTAAGCTTGAGAAATGCGAATTTCACCGATCCCAGGTAACCTTCTTAGGTTACATCATTTCCGCTGAGGGGTTCTCCATGGATCCTGAGAAGGTTTCGGCTGTCTTACAGTGGCCCCAGCCCAGTGGTCTTCGCTCCCTGCAGCGCTTTTTGGGCTTCGCCAATTATTATCGGAAGTTCATCAGGGACTTTTCCATGCTAGCCAAGCCTCTCACGGATCTGACCAGGAAGGGCAGTAATTCCCAGGTCTGGCCGCCCGAGGCCATCCGAGCTTTTGAGGCTCTAAATTCCGCTTTTGTGTCGGCTCCGATTCTGTCGCATCCCAACCCTGGGTTGCCCTTTGTCCTCGAGGTGGACGCGTCTGAGACGGGAGTAGGCGCCCTTCTGTCTCAGCGTAGAACACCAGAGGGTCCTCTGCTTCCTTGTGGGTTTTACTCCCAGAAACTGTCTTCCGCGGAGTGCAACTACCAGATTGGTGACAGGGAGTTATTGGCCATCGTGCAGGCTCTTAAAGAATGGAGGCACTTGCTCGAGGGTTCGGTGGTTCCGGTCCTCATCCTGACGGACCACAAGAATCTGACCTACCTCTCTGAGGCCAAGAGATTGACACCACGTCAGGCCAGATGGGCTCTGTTCTTGTCACGTTTTAATTACGTGGTCTCCTACCTACCCGGTTCCAAGAACATCAGGGCTGATGCCTTATCACGGCAGTACTCCGACCTGTCCAGGGAGGAGTCGATTCCGACTTCGGTCATACCTCCGAATCAGATCCTGGCTGCCATTCGCACCAGCCTGACCTCTCCCCTGGGTGAGCAGATTTTGGCGGCTCAATCTGGTGCTCCCTCTGGGAGACCCAACGGCAGATGTTTTGTGCCTGAGGAGTTGCGCACTCGGTTGTTGCGAACCTACCATAACTCCAAGACCGCGGGGCATCCTGGAAAGAATCAGCTGTCCTGGGCTGTTTCACGTCTGTTCTGGTGGCCTTCCCTACGTTCCGACATCGCCGCATATGTAGCGGCATGCTCCGTTTGTGCCCAGAGTAAGTCCCCTCGGCACCTTCCGTTGGGCCTTCTGCAACCCTTAGCCACCGGGGAGCGCCCATGGTCACACCTGGGGATGGATTTCATTGTGGACCTCCCTGCATCCCGAGGCCATACGGTCATTCTCATGATTGTGGATCGGTTTTCCAAAATGTGTCACTGTGTTCCTCTCAAGAAGTTACCCTCTGCACAGGAGTTGGCCACGATTTTTGCCAGGGAGGTCTTCCGGTTGCACGGTTTGCCCAAGGAGATTGTGTCGGATCGGGGGAGTCAGTTTGTGTCCAGGTTCTGGCGCGCCTTTTGCTCCCAGTTGGGGATTCATCTCTCCTTCTCCTCGGCCTACCACCCTCAGTCCAATGGGGCCGCAGAACGATCCAATCAGGCCTTGGAGCAATTCCTTCGTTGCTATGTCTCCGATCACCAAGACAATTGGGTTGACCTCCTGCCTTGGGCTGAGTTTGCCAGGAACACGGCGGTGAACTCTTCCTCTGGGACGTCTCCCTTCATGGCCAACTATGGGTTCCAACCTGCCGTGTTACCGGAGGTATTCTCTCCCCAGGATATTCCGGCTGTGGAGGATCACCTTTCCGTCCTACGTGCTTCTTGGGTACAGATCCAGAAGTCCCTTGAGGTCTCTGCGCAGCGCCAGAGACTCCAGGCTGATCGCAGACGAGCGCCTGCTCCTTCCTACCAGGCCGGAGACCGTGTATGGTTGTCCACCCGCAACCTCAACCTTCGAGTGCCCACTCCCAAGCTGGCGCCTCGCTTTGTTGGTCCCTTCCGAGTGCTTCGCAGGGTAAACCCGGTAGCCTATGCCCTTGCGCTTCCTCCTGGCATGCGGATCTCCAACGTGTTTCATGTCTCCCTGTTGAAGCCTCTGGTGTGTAATCGTTTCACTTCCTCGGTTCCTCGGCCTCGTCCGGTCCGAGTGGGCAATCGTGAGGAGTATGAGGTGAGCAATATCCTGGACTCACGCCTGGTCCGCGGTCGGGTGCAGTTTTTGGTTCATTGGCGTGGTTATGGTCCAGAGGAGCGTTCCTGGGTTCCCTCCGCAGATGTCCATGCTCCTGCCTTGCTCCGAGCCTTCCACGCACGCTTCCCTCAGAAACCGTTCTTTACTCCGCGGAGGAGGGGCCCTTGAGGGGGAGGTACTGTCATGGTCTTACCTTCTTGCTGTTCTCCTTCGTTTGACATGTGCTGGCGGCCATCTTGGTTTCTGGGTTTCTTGTAGCCTCCCACCCTGCGGCTCCTCCTTCCCACTGGGAGGAGCTGGATGCCTAGCTCATATATATAGGAGGTCTGTGGCTTCAGTTCCCTGCTTGGTCCTCCTGTGTTCACATGCTACTAAGACTGCTGCTACTTCTGGTTCCTGTTCCTGGCTTCGTCTGACTACCCTGTTGGTTCCTGATCCTGGCTTCGTCTGACTACCCTGTTGGTTCCTGATCCTGGCTTCGTCTGACTACCCTGCTGGTTCCTGACCCCTGGCTTCGCAAAGACTCTGCATCGGTTTCGCCATCCGTTTGGACTTTTGCTTTATAGCTTGTTTTTCAATAAAGCTGTCTTATTTTCACTTATCTGTTGTTGTACGTCTGGTTCATGGTTCCGTGACAGCTGTCCACCGAACAATGAGTGTTTCCTTTAATGCGGACATCTTCAAGTGAATTCCCACGCTGGGAGTGAGCCTCAAGGTGAATCTTTTTGCCTTCCCATGCAATTACAAACTGAAGAAGTTTTACATGAGGGGCTAATGCCCCCATGCCTTTTGGATAGATGCTCTGGCCGATCAGTGGAGGTTGTGCAAGGCATGCCCATTCCCTCAGGTCCCTGTCATCCTCAAGTTCCTTCGAAGGCTTTATTTAGAGAAGGTGGAACTAGTAGTAGCTGTGAACCCATTCTGGCCGAACAGGCTTTGATTTCCCCTTCTTCTGCAGCTCGGTCATCAAGATCCGATACCTCTCCATCTCAGATAAGATCTTCTTCTGCAGGGGACATACAGTACCTACACCCATGTCCAGCTTGGCTCCACCTGAGGGTCTGGTTCTTGAAAGGAAGAGGTTAAGAGGCGTTGGCTTGATCCCCTGGAGTTGTGTCCGCCCTGGCGGGCGCTAGAAGAACCAGTACCAGTGGGGTCTACAGCAGAATCTGGATGAAGTTTGCAGAATTTGCCACAGCCTTGAGTAGGTCATATATCGCGTCTAAAGTACATGTCATTATGGATTTTCTCCAGTCCAGCCTGGATCTTGGCCTGAGCGTTAATTTTCGCACTATTCAAACCTATCCCCTCTCTGCCTTCACCAGCATTGCATGGTCAAATCATCTATTGGTGGACTGGTTCTTTAAAGGGGCAGTCAGACTAAAGCCTCAGAGAAAGCCAAGATTTCCTAAGTGGGATCTTCCTCTCATACTTGACTTCCGCATTGTACCTTGTCTCAGCACCAGGGGGTTCAAATAAGGACTTGTCTGTTAAAGCAGCATTCCTTGTAGCCGTCACCTCGGCAAAGAGGGCATCCAAGATTACATCTTTGGGGTGCAAGGAGCCTTTCCTGACCTTCTTTCCTGACCGAGTGGTGTTAATCCCAATGTTGGATTCAAAACCTAAACTGACGTCAGTTTTCCATGAAAACCAGGAGATTGTCCTTCTCATCTTTAGGACAGCGGAGAAGGGCAGTTCTCACCCCCTTTATGTGGGGGAAAAACTACAGGCCTCTCTGAGGGCCACAGCCTCCTTCAGACTCTCTGACTGTCTCTTTGTACTCTTTTCAGGGAGGAACAGAAGAAAGCAAGCTTTTTTTTCTAGAACCATTCCTGCCTGGATTGTGCTGGCCATCCAGCAAGCGTATAGGGCCAAGGGCTTGACTCCTCCAGAGGCAGTGACAGCGCAATCAACGAGGATGGTGTCTACTTCTTGGGCGGCCTCTCCCCATGTGGTTCCTGAATGGATATGCAGGGCGGCATTCTGGTCATCTAATAATACATTTTTGGATCACATTCACTACTGCATCAAGCCTGCATCTTTATCTTCTGTTAGCTTTGGCCTTAAAGTGCTGTCTGTTTAATGGTAGAAAATGAATCCGTTTTTTTATTCAGCAATTCCGCCTGTGTTGTCTGTGTGGCTAGTTAGTTCCCAAATGTATGCTACCATGAGAGCCTGTCAGGAAAATGGAAATTTCTAATCCTTACCGTAATTTTCTTTTCCTGATGGACTCCATGGCAGCAGGAGTTCCCTCCCAGTGTCATGAGTAGACTAGTTATAGAAAATGGCCTTTGGCTCAGCCTGAAAATATATGAAGGTGGGGTCCTAAGGGGTAGTAGCAAGGGCAGAGCTACCCCAAACATATGCTGCCATGGTGTCCATCAGGAAAGAAAAATTAAGGTAAGTATTGATAGGAAATTTTCTGTTATTTCATCCATTTGCTACATCCCAGTGTTGCTTTTTGCAGCCTCTCCCTGTCTACTTGCTCTCCAGCAATGGTTGCACAGCATTTTCAGAGTGGGTTTTCTGATAGTTACAGTAGTGGCCTGTATAATGTGACACTTGTTGTCTCCATCAGAAGTCTGTGACAGCTCATGAGCCTTATTGGGAGACAAGAACAGAGTGCTGTCACCCTTTGACCGGAAGTGCCTAATCAAGGACCTCCATGGTGTGGTCACCAGGTATTATTTTAAAGAAAGTGGCAGATTAAAAAAAAAATTGAAGATGGCTTTTAAAATTATATATGAGATTTTGGTGATTAAGTTTACATCTACTAGAGGTCTGTAATAGCAAAAAAACTTTTCCCCAATACAGGCTTTTAATATTGACATTATTACATAATAATAATGACATTATTAAATAATATTTGAATTTGTCGATTTATTTTTATAATCATCATCACCCTACTTAAACCTTGTAATAATAATTTTATTTCAGAGTCTCGCCCAGGACTCCCTGGGGATGGGGATGTGTGTTACGCTGATATTAGGTTCATCCACAAAGGTAGACTACTCAAGCTTTCGACAAATAAATGAATTAATTGCTTTGATGGCCTTACAGGTCTGGATTAAAGGGAGTATACGGTATAGTGTATTTTAACCAGACCGGAAGATTTCCCCCCTTAATGACCAGGCCATGTTTTGCGATACGGCACTGGGTTACTTTAACTGACAATTGCGCAGTCGTGCTATGCTGTACCGAAATAAAACCGATGCTCTTTTTTTTCCACAAATAGAGCTTTCTTTTGGTAGTATTTGATCACCTGTGCGATTTTTTTTTTTTTTTTTTTGTGCTATAAACAAAAAAAGAGCAACAATTCTGAAAAAAAAAAATATATATACAGTATATATATATATGTATATATATATATATATATATATATATATATATATATATACATATATATATATATATATATATTTTTTTTTTTTTTACTTTCTGCTATATAACATTCCCAATAATAAAAAAAAAAAATCAAATGTTTTCATCATCTTAGGCCAATTTGTATTCTGCTACATATTTTTGGCAAAAAAAAATCCAAATAAGTGTATACAGTAAACCCCCGCTCCATCGCGGTTCAGTTTTTGCGGTCCCGGTATATTGCGGTTTGTTCTGTAATGTTATTTTACTATATAAATCATTAAAAATTAAATATTTTTGTGTTTTCCATAGCTCTTGCTATGTCTCTCAGTATCTTTTATGTGTTTAAATGAGTTTCTATTGTTTTAAATGTGTGTTTGAAGACCTTAAAATGCTTTTAAAAGTACAGTGACAGTAAAAAACCATGCCTACAGTGTAATTTAATAGGGTTTTTCTATTTCGCGGATTTTCACTTTTCGCGGCTGGGTCCGGAATGTAACCCCCGCAATGAAGGGGGGTTTACTGTATTGATTGGTTTGCGTAAAAGTTATTGCGTCTACAAACTAGGGGAAAGATTTATATCATTTTTCTTTATTTTTTACTAGTAATGGCGGCGATCTGCGATTTTTAGCGGGACTGCGACATTGCGGCGGACAGATCGGACCCCTAACTGACATTTTTGACACTTTTGGGGGGACCAGTGACATTACTACAGTAATCAGTGCTAAAAATATGCACTGTCACTGTACAAATGACACTGGCAGGCAAGGGGTTAACACCAGGGGCGATCAAAGGGTTAAATGTGTTTTTAGGGGGTGCTTTATAACTGTGTGGGGGATGAACTTGCTGAATGAACACAGAGACATGTGTTCCTAAATAAGAGGAACACAGGATTCTTGTGTTCATTACTGACAGTACAATGGTCTGCCGTGTTTACAATGGCAGACCGCCAGTTCTGTCTCCATGGAGAGCGATCGCGGGGAACATCGCGCCCACCGGACCTGCTAATTGGCTCCCCTGGTAGCCAATTGGTGCATACGTGCGCCCCCACTAGCGGACCCATTACGTCGTTTTGAGGGACAGAGCCGACCTGCCGTATATGTACTGCTGGCGGTCGGCAAGTAGTTAAGTGGCTACATTTTATGTATTGAAGTGTTTAGGATTTTAAATGCTCTTTTTTTAAACTTTCCTATTGATACATTTAGGCTCCATGCACACTATCGTTTTTTAAGCTCCTAGAAGCTGTTATGTTTTTTTTTCCTGCTCCTACTCCTAGAAGCTAATTAGTGTTATCCGGGTAAGTGTCCATGCACACTCCATTAGGCTATTAGCATTTTTTTTGAGCTTCAGCATCCAGGAGCAGTTTTTGTAGAGTTTCTTGGAGTGTTTTCTCCAGCAGATACGCTCCTAAACGCTACTAATAGCGTTTTTTTAGCTTTTTTGCAAAAACGCTAATAAAACCATAATGCTCCAAAAAGCTCCTAAAACACTGCAAAAACCACACTACAAAAAGTTATTACCAGCTTTTTTTCATCCAGCATTTTTTCCAGTGTTTTTTTAGCTAGTGGGCATGGAGCCTTAGGTTTTTTTTTATTCCTAGAAACTGTATTCCCATAGAGAGTACTTTTTACATCCCAGTTTTTATTATAGTCATTAGTAGCTGGGAATAACAATTTGTATTCTTCTAACTTTTTAGCTCCTGCCGCACACACTACTTCCAATGAAGACTTATGTTATGTCAACTTTACAACCAGCAAAACGGGTAAGAAGCACTCGTGCATTATGGGTGGCTAATTATACTTTTATCTGGGTTATTATTTGCAACCGAATAGTGGAACATTCATTTTGCATGGATTTATTCCTTAAACTAAACCTGTCAGCCCTTTTTTCAAGTTTAAAGCTAAAAGTCCCCCATAAGGTGCCCCATGTTGCTTTGCAAACCATCATTAGGTCACTGACGGATCCTACTTGAAGGCTTTGCCATTAGGTTTTTAAATATGTCAACCCTTTTTTTCTTTAGTTTGAATCTAAAACTCACCAATAAGGTGCTCCCTTTTATTTTTTTTAAGCTTGGAAACCATCATTAGGTCACCAGGAAGGATTAGAGCAGGGGTGTCCAAACTTTGGTCCTCCAGCTGTTCAGGAACTACAATTCCCATGAGGCATTGTAAAACTCTGACCTTCACAGACATAACTAGGCGTGATGGGAATTGTTGTTCCTGAACAGCTGGAGGGCCATAGTTTGGACACCCCTGGATTACAGGAACTGAATTTATTCTCTCTTGAGAAGAGGAGATAAGGGGAATATGATCAACATGGTCCATATAGTGAACTTGGTGTTGAGTTATTCACTTTAAGATCATCACAAAGGACAAGGGAACACTATTTACCTCTGGAGAAAAAGAGATTTTCAAATACAGAAAGGTTTCTTCACAGTAAGAGCTGTGAAAATGTAGAATAGACTCCCTCCAGAGGTGGTTCTGGCCAACTCACTAGATTGCTTTAAAAAAAAGTTCTGGATTCTTTCCTAAATGTACATAATATAACTGGGTACTAACTTTTATATGTAAAGTTGTTCCAGGGAAAATCTGATTGCCTGTCGGGGGATCAGGAAGGAATTTTTTCACTTGCTGTAGCAAATTGGATCATGCTTTCCTGGGGTTTTTTTGCCTTCCTCTGGATCAACTGTTTGTATAGGATTGTGTATATGGGATTGTATGGTTTAATTGGTTGAACTAGATGGACATGTGTCTTTTTTCAACCTTATTAACTATGTAACTAAAGAAGCCCACTTGCAGACTTTGCCAACAAATCGTTGACATCCTTGACTTGAGAGTTTAGTCCCTTAGTTGAGTCCTTCCCCTTTCCACTATCCTACTATAAAAATGAGAATGACTTCACAGCCAGTGATGATGTTCTCATTGCAGAGTACCATGGCAGTAACTAGAAATGAGCTGGGGGCAGGGGCTGACTGGCAACTTTTGGCCCAGGGGGCCAGTACAGTCCAGAGGCCCATGGTGCATTCGGCCCCCCTCCCACTCTCCCTCTTCCCGGCCTCCTCCTGACCCGCATTCCAGGCTGAAGCTCTGTTCCAGGTACTCTCTACCCATTGGCCTAATCCAGGTCCCCAACCTGGCCAGAAGGGGGGTGTTTGGGGGAAGCTGGGACATCCAGGTTGGGGCTGCCTGGGGAAGGAGAGTCTCCAGTGGGGCATCATGGAATCGGCTTCTGTTCAGACACAGTTTACACCATCCATGCTGGGGGGGGGGGGGTGTGCGCTTTGTCCTTGTCTTCATCCTGCACTCAGAAGGGTCAGCAGTGGGGACTTTTTACTTCTCTTCACCAGGAACCATTTAGGCATGTCTGTGGCAGAAGCAGTGCAGCCTTTTTACAGGGCATCAGAGCGGCCCAGGGGGGAATTGCCCCCCTGCCCCCTGGCCCAGTCCTCCCCTGGCTGGGGGATGAGGGGCTTAGCCCAAATGTTGGGCAAGTCAAGGTCTTAGTGCTGTGGTGTGCAGGAGAGCTCCCCCAGTGCACCTAATAGGGTTTCAAGTTACAACAGGATAAACAATTAGTTCCAAAAAATTTAAGAAGGCTGAAAGGTTCACTTGTAGCTTAAAAGAGAACAGAAGTCTAAATGTTATCACCTTATATGCTCTTTAGTACTGAGCTCAGCATGTTCAGAATAAGATCTGAACCTGTGTTTGCAAGCCCACCAGGAAGTGGTCACCTGTAAAGGCCAATCATCTGCTGTTGGGGCATTCACAAAAAAAAAAGCTGGAAATTTGTGCCAGGGAAGGAACTTAGAGACAGATAAGCAGAGAGTTTGTCTATTCACAGCACAGCTCTGCATGTTTCTTCATCTCTCTGCCTATGTGGAGGGGGGAGGGGCGTACCTTTCCTCCAATCAGCTCACACACAGTGTAAGCCTAGACTTCCCTCCCACTGCTGGAACAGAAAGAGACGTTTCCAACGCGATGTACACTTTCTAAAGAATATAGAAAGCTGAAGACAGCAGATATACGTCGATTTGTCTAATCTCTGTGTATCATCTGAGACTGTACACTTTGCTGGGTATATGTGAGGGTTTACATCCAATTTAAATTGGCAGCTGTGGACAGAGTCACCAAAGAGCCCCTGTCCAACACCAATTTTTGGGGCCCCCTATTCAATCATTGGCCAAGTAATGTGTATTGATTGATTGCTAGATAGACGTGAGCCATGTCAAGGTCTTTATGACATTGGAAGAGGTCCTAGCACCTATCTGATCTACTTCTAGTATAAATGGGCCCCTGAAGCCCAAGGGTCCCTTTTTCAGCGACACGGTCTACAAAAATGATATATCCACACCTGTAATTTAGTTCTGATATAACATTCTTCTTTGTCTTTTTGTAGCTTCTTCCCCTAAAGTTGCTGAAACAGTAAGTAACATTATATATAGCTATAGTGCTAAAATATATATTTACATATTATTTGGATTTTGAATACAGCTACTGTATTTATGATTCTCTGGATCTTCTACTCTGTAAATAGGATTTGTAATAATTTCTTTCATGTATTGCACATTCACATCAGTCCTTACCCTCAATGAACTTACAATATATGGTCCCTTCCTCAAAAGTTTGCATATCCCTTAACCACTTAAGCCCCGGAGGATTTGGCTGCTCAAAGACCAGGGCCTATTTTGCGATTCGGCACTGCGTGATTTTAACGGACAATTGCGCGGTCGTGCGACGCTACACCCAAATGAAATTGACGTCCTTTTTTTCCCACAAACAGAGCTTTCTTTTGGTGGTATTTGATCACCTGTGCGATTTTTTGATCATGCGCTATAAACAAAAAAAGAGCGACAGTTTTGAAAAAATAACAATATTTTTCACATTTTTTTTTATATGAAATTCCCCCCAAAAAAATGTAAAAATCTAATTTTTTTAACATTTTAGGCCAATTTGTTTTTTGCTACATATTTTTTGGTAAAAAAAAAATCGCAATAAGCGTTTTTGGATTGGTTTGCGCAAAAGTTATTGCATTTACTAACTACGGGAAAGATTTATGTCATTTTAATTGTTTTTTTTTTAACTAGTAATCTGTGATTTTTTTTGCGGGACTGCGACTTTGCGGCGGACAGATCAGACCCCTGGCTGACATTTTTGACACTTTTGGGGGTACCAGTGACATTACTACAGTAATCAGTGCTATACATATGCACTGTTATTGTAAAAATGACACTGACAGGGAAGGGGTTAACTTTATTAGAGATCCAGGGGTTAAGTGTGTCCCTAGGGGCGTGCTTCTAACTTTAAAGGGGCGTGACTTTTGATGTAACCACAGAGACATACGATCCTACATAGCAGGATCGTATGATCTCTGCAGTTACACCAGGGAGAATGACAGGCGGCTTTGTTTACATCAGCCGCCTGCCTTTCTCCCTCTCCAGCGGGAGATCGCAAGTGACCGGCGGACATCGGAGCCGCTGGTCACTCGCGCGGTGATGGCAGTGAACGAGCGGGGGCGGGAGTGCGCCTCCTGCGGCGGCGCTCGCCCCCTACAGGCTCCTGGGCGAATGACGTAGCCCTACGTCGGTTTGCCCAGGATCGGCTGACTGCCGCAGTAAATAGTCGTGCGGCTGTCGGCAAGTGGTTAAAAAGAAAGACCAGTTTGCAAAACTTGTCACGTACCTGTATGTGTGCACAGTATGTATTTTTTTTTACAGTTTTAAGCATATATACAGTGTTGTGAAAAAGTATTTGCCCCCTCCCTGATTTTTTTAATTTTTTTTGCATATTTGTCACACTTAAATGATTCAGATCATCAAACGAATTTTAATAAAGCGCAAAGATAATCCAAATAAATGCAAAATGCAGATTTTAAATGATGATTTATTTTATTAAGGGAAAAAAACTGTCCAAACAGATCAGAAATCAGGAAGCGGGCAAATACTTTTTCACAGCACTGTATAGTCTATTATTAACATTAGATTAAAATTTTTCCTTTTTACTTCTCTTGCTTGTGTTAGGACAGGCTTTTGAAGGATTCTTTTTTCGTAAGAATATTTATTGGTATTATTAATAATGATATGTATTTTTTTTTTTTTTTTTTTTAGAATAATAATAATAATGCAATCAGTAGTATGAATATTAGAGTATGAATATAATTAGAAACACAGAAGAGAAAAGATGGGGCTTTCTAGGCCAATTGGGAGGAGGAGGAGGATCAAGAATACCATACAATTATAAAAAATATATTTTTATTAAACACATATTAAAAACATGTATAACCCCGGGGCATGAATCCCGTACACATATACAAGAAAAATTAAAAAACACAGGTGCAGAAATACTTTCCCATAAGGGAATGCCGAAACTCAAATTAGATGTTACAGGGTCTCTGGTGGAACACGGTCTAGGGGTCCCAGCAAGCCGACGCGTTTCACATGGGGCTTCCTCAGGGCCAGAGAGACCAGAAAAGACCAGTATTTCCCACTGTGTATAGGACCATGGCGGACAAAATAGACCGACGGACCACTGAATTAGGAACTGCAACGGTGATGACCGCAGATTGTGAGATCGCACTAATCTAGAAGTCTTCAGATATGGAAATACATCTTTACATGCTTATACTCATATTGAAAATTTCTCCCATTTATGCTACCAGGGATTAAGTGGTTACTTATGCCTCGTACACACGCATTGATAGTTGGCCGTGAATTTTCAGCCAACGTCCGATCGGCCGACTTTCTGCTTGTTGGTATGACGCTTTCGACAACCGACTCCGACTTTTCGGCCGAATAAAATCTGGTGTGCAGGCTATAAAATTTTTGTTGCCCGTCACCACAACGGCCGATTTTCCGTCAGTCAGTACAGATTTCGGCAGACAAAAATCAGATGAGCAAGACTGGGCATGCTCAGAGATGAAAAAACACACGGAAAGTAAACCAACACATGACATCACTTCTGAAGTAGATTTTTGTTGGCCGAGAATATTCGTGTGCAGTCTAGAGCACATTTCAACCAACACAACAACACTGGACAAAAGTCGGCCGATCGGTCGGCCGATAATCGTTGCGTGTGTACGAGGCATTAGTCTGCGATATGGGCAGCATATAATCACAATGTATTGGGGTATTTCATTCGAGTTTTGCAAATCCGACTAACAGAGAATTAGACATAGCCAAGTACTCCAACCCGATAAGTTCCAAGGTTAGTCTGAGGCAGGTAAATTCAATGTATCATCCTCATGATATATTATAATAGACACCAACTCCCGCACTATACGGCAGAGTGAGGCTGGTGTATGGGGTTTCTGTCGGTATGCCTGCCTATGAATATAATTACCCTTTCAATATTAGGCATCATATCATTATTTAGCACATGTGCAATATACCTTTAACAGACCTTATTAGGTACAATAGACCTTCAACAAATAGGTTTAGCATACAATTTACACCAGTGGTTCTCAAATCCGGTCCTCGGGACCCACTAACAGGCCAGATTTTAAGTATTACCTTGGGGGATGCAGACTAGAATACTGCAATCACTGAGAAGCAAATGAGATCACCTGTGATGTAATTTAGTTATCTTGCAAACCTGGCCTGTTGGTGGGTCCCGAGGACCGGATTTGAGAACCACTGATTTACACAACTGGTACACTAGGGTGAGTCAATGGCCAAGTCTAGTGACCGAATATACTGAAGCTACTGTATATTCACACTAGAGGTCAGTGACAGAATGGAAGAGTCCACCATTTGTATCTATCCACAATCTTCTCTGTTTTCCAACAGGTTGTCTACTCTGAAATAAAACCCAGAACAGAGACATGAAGATCATCTGGTGATGGTGTCTCTACCAGCGCTTGGAGGCTTCCAGTAAAGTTCAAGATTCAGCATGGCGTACTCAGAATCACCGGTAGATTTTCATTATGAGATTTAACCCCAAAACTCAAAACTGAACAATGTACAAGTCGTAGACACAGGTTAAAGATCGGTTCTGCATCGAGTGATTGCTTATTTAGAGCAGTTTTCTCAAAACTATGGCCAGTGGTCCAGTTGCGGCCCTTTCATTTCCCTTATCCAGTCCTAGAGACGCTATTCCTATCACTGACACCAATGATGGGATATGATCCCTCCCACTGACACCAATGATGGGATATGATCCCTCCCACTGACACCAATGATGGGATATGATCCCTCCCACTGACACCAATGATGGGATATGATCCCTCTCACTGCGACCAACAATGAGGTACGATTACTCCCACTTACACCAACAATGGTCAGTATTCCTCCAATTGATACCGGTGATAGGGTATTGTTCCTCCTCCTCCTATTGACTGAAGGGGCTATTTAATTTTTTATGCCCCCTGATCATCAAGCTGAAGGTATTAGGTACTGACACCGGGGCTCTTACTACTCCTTTGGGCCAGTCTGGGCCCCAATATATGTCTGAGAGATAATAACCTGGATCTTTGTTTAGAAAGTGTTAAGACCACTGGTCTGGAGGAACATGTTCCATAACAAGGAATTTCTCGTTCAGTCTTTTTATATGCAGGTCATATGCTGATGTAATTTAAAGTTGAATTCTGTGCTAACTCTAACTCAGGGCTTTTTTTCTCAGAGAATAGGTTCAGGAACTCCTCCCTTTCGAGTCACCCTTTGATCCCGCCCCCTACCCACCTCCAAGCACCGTTCCTTGGTTCCACCCCTTACCCACCTCCCAATGCCGTCCCATTTTAGAGAGTACAGACCCAAGTATTTTGTGATGCTAAGTATTTTGTATGGAATTTGTTAATGATAACAAGAAAGACAGTAAAATAGATCTAGCAACAATGGACACTCCAATAACAATAGATCCACCCCAGCATCAATAGACCCTGCAGCAGCCAGCAACAAAGACCCCCTGCAACATAAGATCCACCCCCAGCAACAATAGATCCCTATCGGCAACAATAGACCTTCCCAGCAACAATACCCCCCCCCCCTGAAAAAATAGATCCCTTACAACAACTAAAGGTTTCTCAGTAGCCAGCATTAATAGACCCTACAGCAGCCAGAAACAAGACCCATCCTCAACAGTAAATCCCTCCCAGCAACATAAGACCCACCCTAGCAACAATAGACCCCTCACAAGCAACAGAAGAACTCCCCAGCAACAATAGACCCCCCCTTCCTACACAAAAATAGATCCCTCCAGCAACAATAGATCCCTCATCAGCCAGCATCAATAGACCCTCCAGCACACCCCAGCACCTGCTATTACATGCATTCAGTGCTGGAGGTGCCGGAACTGCATTCCACCGAGTTCCCCTGAAAAAAAGCCCTGCCCTAAATACTCCCAAAACTGACCCTTCACCCCTCCTAACACCTATGCTCACTAACCTGTGTAAGCAAAAATGTATATACTTACACATTTTCAGGCTGCTCTGGTCCAGTCACATGATCTTCCATGTATCAGACAGCAGTAGCTGCAGGGGAGAGGAGAGAGCACTCCAAGTGTTGTCATCCATAGGCTTCAATGGCCCACTTGTTGCCTCTGCAGCAGTGTTGGCTGACATAGGGGATCTGTATCACGGGACCGGACCAGGGTGGCCTGAAAATAGCTAAGTATATACATCTTTTTTACACAGGTTAGTAAGCAGAGGTGTTAGGGGGGGTAAGGGGGCAGTTTAAGAGTAGTTAGGGTTATCACAGAACTCAACTACATTACATTAGCATATGACCTACATATAAAAAGACTGAAAGAGAAAGTTGAGTAATTAGGGTTATCCCTGAATTCCACTTTTACCAAAGATATGATATGAGATATGTTTTTCTAAATGCACATGTAGCCTTGTTTTGTGTATGTAATTTATATAGTTTGGTTTAATAAAAGGCATTTTTGGCCATTAAACTCCAGTTTTGGTGTCTTGTGTATTACTTGGGTAAGGTAAAGGGGGGTGTGTTGGTCAAGCAGTCATAGTGACAAAATCATCTTTTATACCCCAGTCAAGTAAGGCCTGGAGTAAGGAAAAAGAAACCTAAAACGGAGGGCCAGCAAGACAGGGATAAAAGGAGGTTTGGATCGGTAGGTTTTAAAGTAAATAATGAGGGGACACCTACTGGATTGGAGGAGTGGAGAAAACAGGAGGGACTGCAGGGGACGACCTGTAGAATGATCTTGATGGGGTCTTCACTCAGGAGAAAGACTGGGTCGGGACAACTTCTCAACCTCCCTCCCCTTTTGTGGTTAATTTTTGGGCATTTTTTGGGCTACTTCCCTTGGTGCAAAACATAAAACCGTAATCTAGGGATACTAAACATCGTCCAGACCAATAAGCTGGAGGATGGTACTTCCTTGTGTCTATGTACCATATGGTCAAGTGTATTGGTGTGCCCCTTTATCCAGATGCAGGTGCAAGTCCCTTTAACTCAATTCCCCACAATCCTCTGGGCTCCCAGCATCCCCTGAGTTCCAGGACACACCCAGGGAGTATAAATGCCAGCTCCGCCCAGCTTCCTGTGCTCAGAGAGATCCTGCCTGATGGAACAGCAGTGACTGGGCAAGTGAGCTGTCCCCAGGTGCTGGGTCCTCATTCGACCAGTCTGGTGTGTGGGCCACCAGCAGTGAGCACAAGAGCACGCAGCATCTATCCAAGCCCCAGTCACTGGAGAGGACTCTGTTACAGTCCATGTGGAGAAGTTGTCCAAGCAGTCGGTTGGTCCTATCTACGGCCCCCAGAGCCTCCTGACCGAAGTCAGCATCAGCAGTGCCAGTGTTAAGTCTGTGCCAGCAGGAAATCCCCTCAGCTCACAGTCTGCTGAATGAACGATTGATCTATGGAACAAGTGAGAATCTTCTGCTCTTTATCCTATCAGTAAACTGAGCTCAGAGCACCCTACTGCCATCTAGTGGCCATTAGTAGAACTGCAATAGAATTGTTTTCATGTGTGTTATGCCTGTTTCTCCCTTCCTCATATTGCTGTTTTGTACTACAAATCCCTGTCCACATTATCTCCTGTGTAATCTATGTTCTACATTGTTAAGTAAAGTAGAAATTGCACATCACCACTGGTCTGATCATGTGGTTGATACCATTATATAACACTAGTAAAGACTGGGGAACCTAGGAATCCAAGCATTATAGGTACACAATGGAAAAAATAGAGGTGCCAGACTGGTCACCCGTAGAGAAGGTTGCAAAAAAAGGCTCTACTCTGGTTAAAGAAATGCAGAAAAAGCTTTATTGAAAATTGCTGATTGACAGAGACACTAAAAAATCTACAGCTGACTGGTAAACCCCCCCCCCCCCCCCCCATAAACTTGACGCTGCAGATAAACCTACATTCACTCACATACACACATAAACAGGCCCCGGTACTCCCACCCTGAACCTCTTCTAATGCTTTTTCTGCATTTCTTTAACCAGAGTAGAGCCTTATTTTGTAACCTTCTCTAGGGGTGACCAGTCTGGCACCCCTATTTTTTCCATTGTGTACCTACTTTCCTTGGTGGCTTGTCATGGCAGGTGACGGGGTACAAGGTCCATGTATGCGCTTTAAATGATAAAGGGACACGTCTTGGGTATGGATCCCTTTAGTTTGTTTGGGTTGTACCTGCTAGTAGTGGTGTTGTCTTCAAGTCTGTGTTTTTTGCAGCTGGAGGCCTAAGTTTGGTTAAGCAGGTACTTGAAGTTGTGGTGCCTACAAGGACCTTGGAGCTTCATATTTTCGCACTGTACTGACTGTTTGTATATTTTTTATATGTAATTTATACAATTTGGTTTATTAAAAGGCTGCTTCAGTTTCCTCCTGTACAGGTACGGTGATTCGCAGGAACCTGCCGACCTGCCACTGTATAACTGCGGTGGCTGGTCGGCAAGTGGTTAATTAATTCTGTAAGTAACCAAATATATTCACATAATTGTTACAAAATACTTAGTGATTTATAATAGAACATGGACACATTTTACTCTCTCTAGTGAAAATGTTCAAAGCCATAAGTTGTTTTCATACCTAGTTTATTAGTATTAGTAACCACAAGCTCAAAAACCATTTGTGCTTTGCAGGCAACAAGCCACAAGTGTCCCTTTTTGAAGCAGTTGAGGTTAATTTACGAGAAGTACAGATGAGTTACCAACACATCTTGCACAATAATAGGAACGTGTAAGCCTTCCAGTGGTGCACGGCATTGCTTTGCACAGCTAGAGAAGATCTCATGCACAATGGGCATTTAGGTCAGGTGCATGAGGCTTCAACCTTTAGCTGCGGGCAAAGGACACAAGTGCCCTGTTGAACTCTATGGAAGGCTGCCAACAGCTATGAATGGACAGGGATGGACGATGCACCTTACATTTAGGGCAGTAGGCACTCAGGAACAAATGCTTGTAATACAAGTAGTCCACCTTCTGAACATTCCACCCTGGGTGCATACTGCCCTAAATGTAAGTACCATGTGGTGCACTGTGCAGCCCTAGAAGCTAGAAAAAAAAATAGTGCATACATGGAAGGAGTGCCAGACCAAAGGATAAAAGAGTCCAATTTCATTTACTGGTAATATGCCAAAAGACAGCCAACACATGTCGGGGGTCAAAAAAACTCCCTCTTCATCAGGGCTCCAGTTAAAAATGAGAACCTTGAATGGACTTGAAGTAAGGCTTCCTTGTGTGAAGGGAAGCTAATTCCTGGATTCAGTGCCGAGACAAGGACATTTAGCTCCCAGGGTGAAGATGCCAAACTGTGCCCCCCACTGCACACACTTAGCCCCTCCTTCACTTGTACACATGCTGCCCCCCCCCACCCCATGCACACACATGCAGGTCCTCCCACACCTGCACACACTCAGCCCCCCCCCCACACACACACACACATACAGGTCCTTCCACACCTGCACACACTCAGCCCCCCCCATACACACACACATACAGGTCCTCCCACACCTGTACACACTCAGCCCCCCCCCACACACACACATACAGGTCATCCAACACCTGTAGACACTCAGCCCCCCCCCACACACACGAACACATACAGCTCCTCCAACCCCTGCACACACTCAACTCCCCCTACACACACACATACAGGTCCTCCCACACCTGCACAAACACATACAACGCCTCCTACACACGCACACACTCAGCCCCCCCCCCCACACACACACACACATACAGGTCCTCCTACACCCGCACACACTCAGCCCCCCCACACACACATACAGGTCCTCCTACTCCCGCACACACTCAGCCCTCCCCACACACACACACACATACAGGTCCTCCCACACCTGCGCACACTCAGCTCCCCCCCCCATACACACACACAGGTCCTCACACCCCTGCACACACTCAACCCCCCCCATACACACACATACAGGTCCTCACACACCTGCACACACTCAGCCCCCCCCCATACACACACATAAAGGTCCTCCCACACCTGTACACACTCAGCCCCCCCACACACACACATACAGGTCCTCCCACACCTGCAGACACTCAGCCCCCCCCCCCCACACACACACACATACAGGTCCTTCCACACCTGTACACACTCAGCCCACCCCCCCACACACACACATAATGGTCCTCCCACACCTGCACACACTCAGCTCCTCACATACACAGTACTGTGTATAAGCTGTGTGCTTTCAACCAATGACAGCTTACTACACACCATTCTATTTCCAGGGAATTACTTGAATCAAACCTGAGCACATTCATTCTAGTCTTGGAGTTTCAGGGATGGAGTCTTTCAGGTCTCAGTGGCTGTTTTACCACAAAAAGTTCTAAAATTACAACTCGCCGCCATTGTTTTCCTATGAACAAGCCTCATATTGGGTGTCAAAAATTGGGTGGACAAGCAGAAGCTTCAGATTTTGTTTTTAAGAGAATACATGTAATGTCTACGTGCAATGCCATGTGATTGACTTTAAGTGACACCTCCCTTACCCTGATGAAGGAGAGTTTTTGCTCTCTGAAACGCGTTGGGTGGAGGAAGTTACAACTTCATCATCACATCCTTCACAGTTGGTGTATTCGCAGTCCATCGTAATATCTATACATTGTGTCATGTGAACATTGTCATGTATTTTTTTGTATTTGTAATAACCAATTTTTTAACATGTATTAACCACTTCTGGACCGGAAGGATTTGCCCCCTTAATGACCAGTCCATTTTTTTAACATTTTTGCTTTGTGCCATCATAGTTTTGCTGTTAAAATTCTTCTGAGCCCTGAGATCATAGTTGTTGGAAGGTGCCAATTGTTGTCACTATGTTGTATGCTAATACCAGGTAACTGTAGGGTTAGCTGTGTGCAGTGCCTAGGTCACTTCCTGTCAAAAGGGTATAGAAAGGATAGGAAATGTGTCCCAGAGTGGTTGGAAGTCATGAGAAGCTGAAGGAAGGCCATAGATGCTGCAATGTAGATGTTAACATTGGGTGTAGATAACCCAATACGGGACCCAAATTTGGGAAAGTGCACAAAGACAGCCAGCCAAGTAAATGGGAAGCATCAAAGCTAAAGGTACGCATGCCACGGCTTAAATGCTTGTTGCAGTCTAAGCCCTATTATGAAGAATTTGTACTGCTTCTGCAAGGTTTTTGTTAGAGTAAAGTTGGAAACAGAAGAATTTCTTTGATACTGAACTATGTTAATGCCTTGTAGCATGTCAAGATATGGTTTTCAGTAAAAAAAGTTTGGTCTATTCAAATGAGTCTGGTCTGGTCACTTAATAGGGAAAGGTATTGGTAACTCTTACAGTGTATGCTAAAAGGGGAACAGAGTGTAAGCAAGTACATTGAACAGACTAGTCAGAGTGTAACATCTATATAGAAGGAGAAACACCCAGTTCATAATGGGGACGATGGTGACCAGTGAAAGAAGGTTGCAGTCAGAAGGGTGGTTTAGTGCTTGTTTAAATATGCCCATTCCCAGCAGGGGGTCCCTATCCTACGGAGCTTTTCCAAGGACCAGGTCTGCACCATGGAAGAATGGAGGCCTCGTAAGTGAATGGTGTCCCTTTCCTTGCCTACAAGTAGGAGCAAGACAGATGTGTTGTGCTGGTGTCCCTTTCCTTGCCTACAAGTAGGAGCAAGACAGATGTGTTGTGCTGGAGAACTGGTGGAGGATAGCTGGTATTCTGCACTGTTAACATGAAAATGTCTCTGTAGCTAGTGTTGAGACAGGTAGGAACAAGCTGGAGAGAAGACACTCTACTTCTGGTGTGAGGCCTTGTGAAGTGATATGGCCTCTGTCAGGGATTCACTATTATGCGCAGGTGCACTGGAGCCGCAAAACAGTGAACGCCTATGCGCATGCGCGTACGCAGAGGCGCCTTGAATAGTTAGAGGCTACCATGGAATAGTTTGAGGCTACCATGGAATAGTTCGAAGCTGCCATGGAATAGTTTGAGGCTACCATGGAATAGTTTGAGGCTACCATGGAACAGTTGGAGGCTACCATGGAATAGTTTGAGGCTACCTATCATAATTGGCGCCAAGCGTCCTATTTAAGGGCAGTGGTCACATTGAATCTTTGCTGTGTGATCTTCAGCTCTCCTGTACCTGAAATTACCTGCTGTTCCTGATCATCTGACCCGGCTTGCCTTCGACCTTGATTACCTGCTGCCCGCCCTGACCCCGGCTTGTCTTGACTACTCTTCTGCCTCACCCTGATCTGCTTATCCGCTACCCACTATTGGACCTGGACCTGCTCTTGGCCTGGCTGGGGAATCCGGAGGACCGTGACCTGGTGTTAGCATGCAGCCAAATCCATCCCCACCATCAGGGGCCCTGGTGAATACCGGCTAGCACTTAGCCTCTGGTGAACCTGTGTCCTGCTAAGATATCCTGTCAGCATCCCTGTCCTGGGATCGCACATAGTTCCAGGCTCTTCATCCGGTGAGACATTCCTCTACACATCAGGCTCTGCCACGACACCCCTGACAGCCTTTGACCACAAGATGACAATAACTCACATGAGAGCAAACATAAAACAATGGTATGTTGGCTTCACCCAGCCCCCAACCCCCCTTTCATGTGGCCACCATGCCAACAGACTCTAATGGCAGCCAAGAACAACAACATGCGTACTGTAATGCTATGAGCTAGAGTTTAGCAGATAAGAATATCCTCTGATAACCAGGGAGATAACCCTGAGTTGGCATTACAATATCAGGTGTGCCAACTCAATGTCAAGTTTAATACCTGCTTTGTGGAGCACCATATTTTATACTAGGTAACATATTTTACATCCAAGTATGCATGGATTGCTGAATGTCAAAAAATTATTTTGTAAAAAGAACTCTGTAAAAAACTCTTTTTTTTTGTAGAAACTTTTCAAGGCTACAGACTTTGGGGTTGAGTTACTAAAACTAGAGAATGCAAAATCTGGTGCAGTTCTGCATAAAAACCAATCAGCTTCCATTTTTTTTTGTGAAAGCTTTATTGAAGAAGCTGAAGTTAGAAGCTGATTGGCTACCATGCACAGCTGCACCAGATTATGCAATTTCTAGTTTCAGTAAATCAACCCCTTTGTGCATTACATCATGTAGTGCCCTGCCCTGGGCTGGATATGTTTAATATATAGCTCTGCTGTAGCCAGATGAGCTGTAATTTACTTTTTAAGTCTGGTCAGGTCTATACCTAAACCAGGGGGTTGATTGCTTCTGCTTGTCTCTGGAAGAACATTTCAGAAATAGTGTGGAAGGATCAATCCCTGGGCTATGAATATTTATTGGACCCTAGCCAATCCATGGGAGGTTGTCCCAGAAGGTGTAGAGCACATGTGTCAAACACAAGGCCCGCGGGCTGAATTCGGCCCTCTGGGCCATTTCATGTGGCCCTCGCACCTCTCCTGCAGCTGCAGGAGAGATCCAGCTTTCTTCCGGATCCTGTGCTTTCTGCTTTCCAGCACTGGCTCTATCTTATTCCCAGCAGGAGCACAAGGTAAGGGTGGTGCACTGTAATGTAAGGGAGGGTGGGGAACTCAACTTCTGATGGTGGGGAGGCTCCTGACGTCTTATGTAAGGGTACGGGATGCTCTCGACATCTAGTCTTACATATATAACCGGACCTTTTGAGGGCAATCATATTGCTGGTGCGGCCCTCAAATAAATTGAGTTTGACACCCCTGGTGTAGAGGGAAAGGGGTAATTGTTTGAGTTGCCTGATAAGAGCTCTCTCTCCTGGGATCTCCTACGGGAGGCAGCATGTGTGTGGTGCAGAAAAATGACTGATGTTAGGCATAAGCCTGTGCTATGGCTGAGGTTCTGAATGAAGCTGGACTGAAGAAAACTTCCTGGGAGTACACTACCTATAGGAGCTGGGCTGGAGAGGAAACCCTTTTACCGAAGAGAGTGTCAAATGGGTGCTGGTTGGGAGCTGCCTCTGGGCATGGTGAGTAGGACCTTTCGACCATAGCTCCAGGTGTGCAAATGCTTTGAGGTTTAGACACCAGAGCTTTCTGCAAGGACTGTGACTGCTTTTATAGAGTCCCAGATTAACTGACTGTTCCCTCAACTACCAGCATTACTTTGAGGCTGCTACTGAAGGGCCTAACATTACTGAAACAGGACCTGCTTGTCTTTTTTGGAGTATCCTGCACCCTCAACCTTCCTTATTGCCCATTTTCAAGATCTGTTTTTTTTTTGGTTGAAAATGTAATCTTTATTTGCATAAAAGATATACAAAAAACAATACTTTTGTCGGGGTACATTCTCCCCTGTACTGCGACGCAGCGCGTAAATACACTACATTACAATACATTTCCGGTCATACTAATAAATACATTCAATCACATACATTCATTCTGCGGTATGATGCCTGATGTGGTGTGCGGAGTAAGGATACCCCGTGCCATCACATCATGCATGACGCCGCAATACCCCTGAAGCATGAAACTAAATAACAGTGTCTATACGTTACGTTACTCAAACTGTATCAATACTAAAACATTTCAAAAAAGCAACAGGTGTGATGGGGGTTGGGAGAGTGGGGGTAGGGGGAGGGGGAATGAAATCACAGGCCCGAAGCTTTATTGAATGGACAAAGACACACAAGGGAGAGTGGGGGAAGGGGAAATCTTCAGACCTCCTCTTCCTCCATGAGATCCATCAGGTTATAGTCTCTGAGCAGACTGTGGATCAGTCTGCGACAGTCCTTAATGGACATCCTCTCCCTCTGGTGGATAAGGCGCTTTCTGGCGCACCATAAAGCGTCCTTAAAGCAGCACAACACCCGCCAGGCGTTGTCAATGTCCTCTTGGGAAAAAGTCCCATGAAAAAGTCCATTCAGCACAGCAAAATGTGTGATGGCAGTCTGTGGGACAAAGTCTCTCAGTTCAGGTTCCAAGGCCCTCAACAGGCTCTGTGCAAATGAGCACTCCCAGAAAACGTGAAATGACGTTTCCTCATGGATGATACAAAAGGGGCAGTGCCTGTATCTGCACAAGTTTCTGGCATGCATAAATGTCCTGAGTGGCAAACCCCCCTGGACAGCCATCCACGCCAGATCTTTATGCCTGTTGGTGAGTCCCTTTGAAGAAACATTCCTCCAGACCACTTTGCAAGTGGCTGAAGGGAGGCCTGGAACAGTCTCAGCAATGTCCGATGCTCTGATCAACTTGTAGATAGTTTTTGGCTTCCACAAGTCGGGCTTAACTCCATGCAGCCCCAGCTCCTTGATGAACTTGAAAGTGTCCAAGTAGTACCAAGGAGTGTCCCAGTTGTAGGGGATGGAGCTGTCCCATTTGTCCCATCCAAGGGACCTCCAGAGAGGCAGGAGGAAAAAACGGGACATGGAGTTGCCTCCAGAGTCCGAAGTTCTGTCAATCAAAGTTCTGCGGATGCAGTTGCAGGCAAAGAACACCCCCAGTAACGTTGCGATGTCGGGCACGCCCTTACCGCCCTTGAGGGGTTCCTTGAACATGACTGCTCGCTTCACTCTGTCCATCTTGGAGCCCCAGATGAAGTGGAACACCGCCCTGGTGATGGCCTTGCAGGTGTTGACCCGGGGGGGCCAGGCCTGGGCGAGGTACTGCAACACAGGGAGGATCTCGCTGCGGAGTACCAGTGTTTTCCCTTCGATGGTGAGTTCTCTGAGGCTCCATAGTCCAAACTTTTGTCTCATCTTGGACAGTCTCTCCTCCCAAGACTTCAGGGCTGCGCCCTCAGCTCCAAACCAAACTCCAAGAATTTTGATGAAGTCCGCCTTGATGCTGAAAGGGATTGATGCAGAAGAAGGCAGGAACCACTTTCCGAAGAGCATGATCTCTGACTTCCCGCAGTTGACTTTTGCCCCTGAAGCTTTGCCGAAGTCCTCACAGGTCTGGACGAGCGAGTCGATGGAGCGTTGGTCAGCACAGAACACCGTTACGTCGTCCATGTAGAGTGAGCACTTGACAACCCTTCTGTCCGGTCCCGGTGCGGTGATCCCTCTGATCTCTGGGTTCTGTCGGATGCATTCGGCAAAGAGCTCTATACAGCAAACAAAAAGCAGAGGTGAGAGAGGGCAGCCTTGTCTGACCCCAGAGAGAACAGGGAAAGGGTCAGTTTTCCAGCCATTCACCAACACCGTACTACAAATGTCATTGTACATCACATTCACATACGAACAAAACATGTCCCCAAGACCAAACCTGCGCAGAGCTCTGCACATAAACTCATGGGAGACACGGTAAAAGGCCTTTTCCTGGTCAAGACTGACCAGGGCCGCGTGCACACGGCGGCCTCGAATGTACTGGACCGTGTCCCGGACAAGATCTGTTATAAAACTTAAAAAAGACACCCCTAGAGTGAGCCTAAAATATGTTGAGGTGCTTCTGGAACTGGGACCAGGGCTGGCAACCTCTGAACAGGTAAGGGAGACCAGTATATTTTTAGCGGCCCATCCAGGGATTATCGCTACAGATACAAATAATCACACTTTGCCAATTCAGTGGAGGCATCATTTCCTAGCGAAGGGGTTGGCAGACACCTTACCAGACTCCACAGACAGGAAGATGGGTTTCAGCCAAAACCTATGAAATGAATTTAAGGTGCAAGACTAACCAACATGGATTTCAACATTTTTAGTGGAGTGGGATTGGTTGGATCACAAGTTTTTTACAGCTATCTGGGATGTCCAAGATGATATCTCTGCCCCCACCCAGCATGGCTGTTACCAGTGTCACCCAAAGACTGAGAATCCACTACAGAGTAGCTAATGAAGCAGATACAGTATGTTAGGCCATACAGGACATGGTTGATAAATTTCCTGGCAATGTAGTACAATATCACCTGATCCCTGAGCGGGCTCAGACTAACCCACCAGAGGAGCGGGGGATCCACCATTAGACCCTTGCTACATTCGTAAAAGGAAGCGCAATTGTTTTACAGGGCCTCATTGTGTTGTGAAGAGAGCCTGAGACAGCAGAGCAGGAGAAAGGCAGCATTGTGGTAGCCCATACTTGGGTAAGTAAAGCCCTTGAACACCAATGCTGCATTTATATGCAAGAACAGATAATAAGACTGAGACGCAAGGGCTGCAAGATTTTTTATTTTTTTTTGCACCCGCTGACACCAATTCTGGCACCACTCCTGGGGGCTTCTTCCTGCACCCACTGGCTACTTAACGCTGAATTAGGGAATTAGTTATATCTATATTTTATTTTCACAACTACTACTGCTATGAACTGGGGATTAGCAGATAACGAACTCCTCCACTCTGATCGCTTGTGTTATAATAGAGGGGCCTGGGAGATATTTCTGAGCTGGCATTACCATTTCAGCGATCACAATGGAGTTGTGTTTACTGCAGTACAGATGTGTAATACCGAATACCTCTAATGTGGGGATAAAGATAAAGAAAGATAACATGTACTTAGGGTCAAGTGTAATTCCTGATGGATGCCAAATGAGGTTTAATGTGGAGAAGTGTAAGGTTTTGCACTTGGGGACTAAAAACATAAAAGCGCAATACACTTTAGGGGAGGAACCTTTGGGGGAATCAAAAATGGAGAAAGATCTGGGAGTCTAGGTAGAGGACAGACTAAGCAATAGCATGCAATGTCAAGCGGCAGCTGCCAAAGCCGGCAGAATATTAGCATGCATAAAGAAAGGGATGTATTCCAGAGATAAGACTATAATCCTTCCACTTTATAAAACTCTGGTCCGACCGCATCTGGAGTATTCTGTCCAGATCTGGTCGCCAGTCCTCAGGAGGGATGTGTTGGAGCTGGAGAGAGTCCAGAGAAGGGCAACTAAACTAATTAGGGGATTGGAGGACCTTGATTATGAAGAGCGTCTTCAATCGCTTGATTTATTCTCCCTGGAGAAGAGACGCCTGAGAAGGGACATGATAGCAATTTATAAATATCTCAATGGTGATCTCAGCATAGAAAAAAAGCTATTCAGTCGAAGGGATTGCATGAGGACTCGAGGGCATACAATGCGATTAGAGGAGAAGCGTTTTAACCTCAGGCAACGTAGGGGGTTCTTTACTGTTAGGGCTACAAGATTGTGGAATTCTCTATCACAAGAGGTGGTTTCTGCGGGAAGTATGGTGGCTTTCAAAAGACTCTTAGACGTACATCTCAAGGATCAGAACATTCAGGGGTATGAGAGATGATTACGGCCACACACACCTACACAGGTTGAACTGGATGGACTATTGTCTTTATTCAACCTCACCTACTATGTAACCTACTATGAATGGTGGAACTTCACAAATCACACTAGGTGAAGCTATTTTAAATTCAACAATTAATGGATCATTGAATGTCTAAGAATCCAATTGTGGGTAATAAATAGGGATGATCGAAAGGTTCGGGTCAACCATCGGTTCGACCCGAACATTGGATGTTCGATATTCGGCCGAATACCAAACTTTTTGCGGTAAAAGTTCGGTATTCGTCCACCAGAACCGCCCAAAATGCACTGGGACAGGAACTGGGCTTTAAAAGCCTGTGATTGGCCCAGAAACGTCAGCAAAAGTGAATGAGGGGGCAGGAGTCTCCTAGGAACGTGATTGGAGTGACTACGGGGACCAGAGGCCAATCAGGAGTGAATACGCCCCACAGTATATAAGATAGCCCCGCCTAAACCCTAGCACAGTGATACGTAGCCTGTTGAAGAGAGTGGAAGCATTTCTCTGACTCCTGCTTTGGAACACTACATTTTCTGCATAAACGAGTGGTTCTAAAGCTCCATATAGCAGAATTGTATTTAGTTTACAGCCAGTGTAGTTAGATACAGCGATTGTGCTGGTTTTTTGAGTTACAAAAAAAAAAAAATTTAAGGGACAGTGTCAGTCTTCTGCTGTATGGAGCTTTCTATTTAGTGCGAGGAAAGGGATATCTAGTGTAGTTAGGGAACTTTGTACTACAGTAGTTAGATGTAATAATTGAGTTTCTGTAGGGAAAGTGAAAGTGTGAGGGTTCTGTGTAGTGAGCACGTTGCACAGTGCTGCTGAATTGATATATCTACAGCAGGTATACGTGCTTGCTAGGCAGCAAAATACAGTGACAACTTAACGCCTGTTCTTGAAAGCGTTAGGTCAACTGTGCAAAAGCCTTTGCAACTGTGTGTGACACGCATCTGCTGTGCTGTATTCAGCGAAAACTGTGGGTCGCATAGCAGTGTGCGTTTTTCACCGCACACAGTTTCCAACGCCTCAGTGACAACTTAACGCCTGTTGTTCAAAGCGTTAGGTCCACTGTGCAAAAGGCTTTGCTACTGTGTGTGACACATATCTGCTGTGCTGTATCCAGCGACAACTGTGGGTCGCATAGCAGTGTGCGTTTTTCACCGCACACAGTTGCCAACCACTCAGTGACAGATATGCCTGGTAGACCAAGAAAAGGCATACGTGGCCCTGCTGCGGAAAGGGGCACAGCTTCTAGGGTGTCTAGAGGCAGGGGTGGACGTGGTGGTCAGTCCTCAGCCAGGCCACCATTTGGATTGTTCTCCGGCAGTGGCCAAGCTATACGTCCACAGTATGTACAGGAGGTGGTGGACTGTATGACCAAACCCTCATCATCGGCATCATCTGCAACTACAGTGACCCAGGCAGAGAAAAGTGGTCAGTCTTCTGCAGTTGTCAGAACAAATACAGATGAGTCCATGTCCACCTCACGTCCTCCCTTAGACCCAACTTCAGACATGGCAGAGGAGTCAGCTGAGCTGTTTTACCACAGTGTCGGCCATCTACTCCAGCCTGATGCTCAGTCCTTGATGGAGTCAGATGTTGGGTCTGAGTTTGAGAAGGAGGCAGAGCAAGCAAGAGGGGAGAGCAGATGGCCCGCTCCATCTAAGGCCACACCTGTTGTCTCCCGGGCCAGGCCTGATGCTCAGTCCTTGATGGAGTCAGATGTTGGGTCTGAGGTTGAGGAGGAGGCAGAGAAAGCAAGAGGGGAGAGCAGACGGCCCGCTCCATCTAAGGCCGCACCTGTTGTCTCCCGGGCCAGGCCTGATGCTCAGTCTTTGATGGAGTCAGATGTTGGGTCTGAGGTTGAGGAGGAGGCAGAGCAAGCAAGAGGGGAGAGCAGACGGCCCGCTCCATCTAAGGCCGCACCTGTTGTCTCCCGGGCCACTATACACACCTCTTCTTGCTGGGCCTTTTTTGAGACATCCCATGCAGACAAAACAGTTGCGATCTGCAAGATTTGTAAGAAGGGTATTAAACGTGGCAAAAATGTCAACCACCTGGGTACAAGCTGCCTAAACAGGCATTTGACAACCCACCACTCGGCCCATTGGCAGGAGCATTTGAAGAACCCACAAAAGGGCCAAAGATCGGTCAGTCGGCCTCCTAGTCCTCCTCGCGCTCCTCCTCGTGCTCCACCTGCTCCACTTGCACATCAGTCTCTTCCTGGCCCTGCTATAGTCACTCGTCACCTGTTGGCAGCCTCCACTGACAGGGATGATGATATAGCAGGCAGTGTCGCATCTACCTCCAGCACACCACCAGCTGTAACATCTAGACGGCAAATTTCGATTCCACACATGCTGGAACGAAAAAAAATGTATACTCCCTGCCACCCACATGCCCAGCATCTAAACAGTAGTTTGGCAAAACTACTGGCTCTGCAACTATTACCATTTAACCTGGTAGAGTCTGCTTCCTTCCGTGACTTCGCAAAATGTGCAGTTCCACAGTGGCAGGTGCCAAGTCGGCATTACTTTGCCCGTAAGGCCCTGCCATCCCTATACCAACATGTGGAAGGCAATGTAGTGTCGTCCCTGGCCAAGTCAGTCAGCCATAAGATACACTTGACGGCTGACACTTGGTCAAGCAAACATGGGCAGGGACGGTACATTTCTGTCACTGCTCACTGGGTGACACTGCTTGCCAGCGGAAGGGATTGTAGCCAGGGCTCGGTGTTGCAGCCAGTGTTGCCCCCACGTCTGCAAACAGCTGGTGGTGTCGCTGATCCGGGTAGATCGATCACTTCTACCCCCTCCTGCTCCTCCTCCTCTACCTCCTCCATGCCCTCCTCTGCAGAATGGTCCTTTGAATATGATGAGGTACCACGTAAGCGTTCAAAGGGCTATTCTATGTCTCAGGCCAAAAGGTGTCACGCAGTGCTGCAGCTTGTGTGTCTAGGGGACAGGCAGCACACTGCCCCTGAGATTCTTGGGGCTCTGCAGGCATAGGCCCAGAGGTGGTTGACACCACGCCAGCTGCAGCCAGGGATGGTGGTTACTGATAATGGGTCAAACCTCCTGGCCGCCCTTCATCAGGGAAAGTTAACCCATGTGCCATGCCTGGCGCATGTCCTGAATCTCGTGGTACAGTGGTTTTTGAACTCGTACCCGGGAATGCAGGATGTGCTAAGGATGGCAAGAAGGGTGTGCAGTCACTTCAGGCGGTCGTACAGTGCCACTGCACGTTTGGCCGAAGTGCAGCGCGAGTTTCAGCTGCCGGTACACCGCCTCGTCTGTGACATGCCCACCCACTGGAACTCCACCTTGGCTATGCTGCAGCGCCTGTACACGCAGCAGAGGGCCCTCAATGAATATCTATGCGAGTACGGCACCAGCACTGGCTCTGCGCGCCTGGGCTTCTTTTCACCACGGCAGTGGCTTTTGATTAAGGATGCAAGCGCTGTCCTCTCGCCATTTGAGGAGGCCACAAGGATGGTCAGCCGGGACAGCGCATGCATCAGTGACACCCTACCGGTACTGTTTTTGTTGGAGCACACTCTGCGTGGCATTATGGACAGGGCACTGGAGGCAGAGCAGCAGGAGGAAGAGGAGGACTTCCTTGCCTCTCAAGGCCCCCTTTATCCTGAGATTCCTGACCCCATTATGCCTAGCTCCCAGAGGCCCGAGCAGGATCCAGGGGTGGAAGAGGAGGAGGACGATTCTGCGGGAACTTTTGCAGGGTTTGAGGAGGAGGAGGAGGAAGACATGCGGCAATCTGGAAGGCCTAGTTTGACTCCCTCGGGACACTTTGGAGTAGTGCGTGGCTGAGAGGAGGAGGAGCCCGTTCAAGATAATGTTGTTTTGAGTGACCCCGAGGAGTCAGCTTCTGAGGCCTACTTAACCACCGGTACAAGTCAAAAGTCTCTGAGCTTTTCCCATCCACCGAGAGAGTCCACAGGATCAAATCCCTTGAGGACAGTCTCAAGAGGATTCTGGTGAACACGTTCCCCGTCTCCCGTAGGGTGCAGGGGCGGGGACAACCTACCATGGACTCTACTGCGGGTCACGAGAGCAGTGTTGGAGAAGGCGCGCGGTTGACAGGTGCCTTTCGGTCTTTTTTTAGTCCTCACCGCCCAGGCCTCTCAGCTGCCACATCGCATCGACAGCATCTGCATCACATGGTGGACGATTACGTCAGGGCACAAAGTGACACAGAGGGCTTTTCATGTGACGAAGCCGATCCACTGGCATACTGGGTCTTAAGATTAGACCACTGGCCAGAACTGGCCCAGTATGCCATGGAGTTGTTGGCCTGCCCTGCTTCCAGTGTCCTATCGGAACGGGCATTCAGCGCAGCAGGAGGATTCGTCACAGACCATCGAACGAGACTCTCCACCGATTTTGATGCACCTGATGCAGACCTTGTAGACTAGGCTATCGTTGTGATGTGGCTGCTGAGCCTCAGTTTAAGCCTTGACCATGGTGCCACCCTCAAACCCTCCTCTCATTCTCTTTACGTTCACAGAACCTCATTTTGGTTATAACAAAAATACCATGTTTGCGCACCTGTTCCACAGGTGCACACCTTTACAATTTTTGGGCCTCCTTCAACACCAGCTCTTTGGGGTTATGGTGGGGAGGCAATGCTAAACAAAAACTACCATGTTTGCGCACCTGTTCCACAGGTGCACACCTTTACAATTTTTGGGCCTCCTTCAACACCAGCTCTTTGGGGTTACGGTGGGGAGGCTATGCTAAACAAAAACTACCATGTTTGCGAACCTGTTCCACAGGTGCACACCTTTACAATTTTTGGGCCTCCTTCAAAACCAGCTCTTTGGGGTTATGGTGGTATGGCTCCGCCAACACCCAAACAACAATTTTTGCGCACCTGTCACACAGATGCATATCATTGTAATTTTTTTCCTTACAAAGGCAATTATTGCCTTCATTACCAGCACTTTCATAGGGATATGGTGTCAAGGCATCGTCTGGCACCACCAAAGGCCAAATTTTTAAGCATCCTTTACTTCTATTCAAAGTCAAGAGACAACAGTATTCATCCAAAACATCTCTAATCTTGTTCACTCTGCACTACATTGTGGCCCCTACCCCTAACCCTAACCCTCAATGTATCCGTGCATATATGTCTGTTTCTTGTGAGAATTCAAGTTAAAGTGCACCAAACACCATTTTACATGAAATAAAGTGCAACTACATACATCTTTGGACTCTATTACATACATTTGGTAATAATAGCCCCATTGTGGAAATACACCCGTTAATTATATGCACATTTAAAGAGACAGCACCTTTTTCCAAAAAATTCTCTAATCTTGTTCCCAGTGCACTGCATTATGTCCCCATCATACACATTGGCTGTGCCGTTGATTAGGAGCAAAAGGAAGGTGCGGTTAAGCAAAAAAGTCATTTTTGAAGGTTTGGTATGCTATAATGGAGGTGATGGCGCTGCTTATTCTATAAAGTGCAAATAGGTGCCAAAATATAGAAATATGATAAAGGAATAAATATGTAAACATGTATTATGAAATGAAAAAGATATAAAAATGTATGATAATTATTGTATGATTACATCATCATACATTTTTATATCTTTTTCATTTCATAATACATGTTTACATATTTATTCCTTTATCATATTTCTATATTTTAGCACCTATTTGAACTTTATAGAATAAGCAGCGCCATCACCTCCATTCTCACATACTTATATGGCCTTTCGGCTATAGTTCAAGTGAGGCTGCAGCTTATTAGTGCACATTAATTTATCCTTTGATTCCTTAGCGCGGATTTAATTATCTACTTGGTATGCTATAATTCTGGTTCTGGACATGCTACAGAGCTGAAACTTCACAGGTACACATTTTAGACCCCCCCCCCCCCCCCCCCCCAGACACTAAATCCAAAGAAATCTCTTTTTTTTTTTTTTAATTTTTTCAATTATTGGCTCTCTATCAAAAACGACAATTTTTAAGAACTTTTTTTGTGTGATTAATAGTCCCTGGGGCATGACCCAGAACCCTAGGCACTTTTTAGGGGCATTTATTGGGTTTTAGGGCTTCAAAATTGTGTTTTTTGATTACCGAAGTTTGGGTCCCATGGATTTCAATGGGGTTCTGAAATCTGGGCCGAACTTTCGGGAAGTTAGGGTGTTCTGGTCGAACCGAACTTTGCAAAAGTTCGATCATCCCTAGTAATAAACTCTTTTTGAGTGAACATTTCAAGGATATAGTCATTTTGCTTCAGATCAATAAACACACGCACACACACATAATACATTTCACATTTTTTTATTTAACAATTATTGAAATAATACACAATCTTTTGTAGAACAGGGTACATAAGCTTGGTGATTTCTATGAAAACAACAGAAATAGAAGCACAATATATCTATGTTCAAATCCAAATAGCTTTACATATATACTGTACATAACCCATCCTGTGCATCAACTCTCTGCATACTGCTATATACTCTTACACATTTCTTGCAAACATGGCATGAAAAAAAGGGATTTTGGTTCATATGCATTGCAATACAAGTTTAGGCTTGCCAACTGCATCAAAGTAATCCCTCTTTGGCCAGTCCCTACATTACTCTATTCTACTTTACTCTCTCTACTGGAAATATTACTGGCACTTATATAGCACTGTCAATTTATGCAGCGTTTACATATATATTATACATTCACATCAGTCCCTGCCCTTAAAGAGCTTACAATCTAAGGTCCCAAACTCACATACATACATATAAGGAACAATTACTCTACCAGTATGTCTTTGGATTTTGGGTGGAAACCCACACAGGCACAGGGTGAACATGCAAACTTCATGCAGGTAGTGCCGTGGTTGAGATTCAAACTGGCAGAAGTACTAACCACTATCCTATCCTCTACCCTCCCCTCCCCAGTTCCTGACAGTTTCCCCCTCTAAGGAGTGGCCTCTGCATGCTCCAATCAGACTGTTTCATATAAGTCCATATGAGAGATCCAAATGCCAAAAAGGTCCAAAGAGAAAATCTTCCATTCTCAGAAGACTTGCCAGATTCCCTACTTCTGAAGTCTGGAAACAAGCATGATGCTCTGCCATCAGAATTATATTACAGGCTAGATGCCCCACTACGGGGATCTGGCAACTGGCCTGGTGCCCCACTACGGCCGTCAGGCAACTTGATGGGTGTATCACTGCCAGGGTTTGTGGACTGGATTCTCACAGAGATATAAAACTCAATACTGCAAATCCCTCAATAGAGCAGGTACCCCAACTCTGGGATACCATGGTTATCTGAAGACCTAACACTAGGGTCAGAAAAGGCACATCATGGTGTCTTTTTATAACCAAATAGCTTGCCTAGTCCCCTCAACTTGCTCTGCATATTAACTGCCACCTAGGTCTTTCCAAGGCACTGGTTACCCAGCAAAGGTCCCCTAGTCCGCTTGAAGTTGCAGCAAGAGCATCTGGAATGTGGCAAGGTATATATGATACTCGACCACCCCCCAAAAGATTGCTATTTCCTAGGCTTTTATGGCAAATGCAGCTTCCAGTTACCGAGGGAATGTGTGGACCACCAGGGTCCCCTAGTGCACCTGAAGTCACAGCAATTGCATCTGGGTCGTTGTAAGGTACATATGGTACTCGACCACTCCCCGGAAAATCGCTACTGCCAGGGCTGTTATGGCAAATGCAGCTACCGGTTACATGGAAATATCTGGACCACAAGGCTTTGGTGCAGCAGAAGCCATGCGCTGCAAAATGGACTTGCATAAGAAGACTACTAGAAGAATCTCAGGCCAGACAGACAACCCGTGTAAGCCACGTGACAACAATGGATACATAGCACGTAATCTTGGCGGTTGCTTTATATACAGTCTCTGTAGAACAGGGCACATGAGCTTGGTTGTTGCTTTATATACAGTCTCTATAGAACATGGCACATAAGCTTGATGGTTGCTTTATATACAGTCTTTGTAGAACATGGCATGTAATCTTGGCGGTTGCTTTATATACAGTCTCTGTAGAACATGGCACATAAGCTTGGTTGTTGCTTTATATACAGTCTCTGTAGAACATGGCACAGCTGAGCCTTACTGTGCCCGCAGTCCATTAAAGTCCTTGTTCAAAGGTAAGTGTCCTTTCCAGCACAAACATTGGTATCCAAGTTCTTAGGGACAAGCAGCCATGCTCCCAGATGCTTCCTCTAATGGAGACACCCACCCTCTCACTGAGATCCAGGTCCAGCTGCCTTAAACAAGGCCTAGCCAGAGACCATGAAACTGTGGTCCATGGAATTGGGAATCTGTCCCACCCAAAGCGCTATCAGATTCCCAGTAAAACCAGCCCCAGAACAGACTTTACTAATAAAGGGTAAAGAACTAGCACTCTTTACCATAACATCTTTTCTGATTTTACCTTAGATCGAAAAATCTAAGAAACCATGGACGAAACTTAGATCCCATCAACCACTTTCCCCGACATTTGGAACTCTTTTACCAGCACCCTGCTACATAGTCTCTGTAGAACAGGGCACATACGCTTGTTGTTGCTAAATATAGTCTCTGTAGAACAGGGCACATATGCTTGTTGTTGCTAAATACAGTCTCTGTAGAACAGGGCACATACGCTTGTTGTTGCTAAATATAGTCTCTGTAGAACAGGGCACATACGCTTGTTGTTGCTAAATATAGTCTCTGTAGAACAGGGCACATATGCTTGCTGTTGCTAAATATAGTCTCTGTAGAACAGGGCACATACGCTTGTTGTTGCTAAATACAGTCTCTGTAGAACAGGGCACATACGCTTGTTGTTGCTAAATATAGTCTCTGTAGAACAGGGCACATACGCTTGTTGTTGCTAAATATAGTCTCTGTAGAACAGGGCACATACGCTTGTTGTTGCTAAATATAGTCTCTGTAGAACAGGGCACATACGCTTGTTGTTGCTAAATATAGTCTCTGTAGAACAGGGCACATACGCTTGTTGTTGCTAAATACAGTCTCTGTAGAACAGGGCACATACGCTTGTTGTTGCTAAATACAGTCTCTGTAGAACAGGGCACATACGCTTGTTGTTGCTAAATACAGTCTCTGTAGAACAGGGCACAAACGCTTGTTGTTGCTAAATACAGTCTCTGTAGAACAGGGCACATACGCTTGTTGTTGCTAAATATAGTCTCTGTAGAACAGGGCACATACGCTTGTTGTTGCTAAATACAGTCTCTGTAGAACAGGGCACATACGCTTGTTGTTGCTAAATACGGTCTCTGTAGAACAGGGCACATACGCTTGTTGTTGCTATATACAGTCTCTGTAGAACAGGGCACATATGCTTGTTGTTGCTATATACAGTCTCTGTAGAACAGGGCACATACGCTTGTTGTTGCTAAATACAGTCTCTGTAGAACAGGGCACATACGCTTGTTGTTGCTAAATACAGTCTCTGTAGAACAGGGCACATACGCTTGTTGTTGCTAAATACAGTCTCTGTAGAACAGGGCACATACGCTTGTTGTTGCTAAATACAGTCTCTGTAGAACAGGGCACATACGCTTGTTGTTGCTAAATACAGTCTCTGTAGAACAGGGCACATACGCTTGTTGTTGCTAAATATAGTCTCTGTAGAACAGGGCACATACGCTTGCTGTTGCTAAATATAGTCTCTGTAGAACAGGGCACATACGCTTGTTGTTGCTAAATACAGTCTCTGTAGAACAGGGCACATACGCTTGTTGTTGCTAAATACAGTCTCTGTAGAACAGGGCACATATGCTTGTTGTTGCTATATACAGTCTCTGTAGAACAGGGCACATACGCTTGTTGTTGCTAAATACAGTCTCTGTAGAACAGGGCACATACGCTTGTTGTTGCTAAATATATTCTCTGTAGAACAGGGCACATATGCTTGTTGTTGCTAAATACGGTCTCTGTAGAACAGGGCACATACGCTTGTTGTTGCTAAATATAGTCTCTGTAGAACAGGGCACATACGCTTGTTGTTGCTAAATACAGTCTCTGTAGAACAGGGCACATACGCTTGTTGCTGCTATATATAGTCTCTGTAGAACAGGGCACATACGCTTGTTGTTGCTAAATATAGTCTCTGTAGAACAGGGCACATACGCTTGTTGTTGCTAAATATAGTCTCTGTAGAACAGGGCACATACGCTTGTTGTTGCTAAATACAGTCTCTGTAGAACAGGGCACATACGCTTGTTGTTGCTAAATACAGTCTCTGTAGAACAGGGCACATACGCTTGTTGTTGCTAAATACAGTCTCTGTAGAACAGGGCACATACGCTTGTTGTTGCTAAATACAGTCTCTGTAGAACAGGGCACATACGCTTGTTGTTGCTAAATACAGTCTCTGTAGAACAGGGCACATACGCTTGTTGTTGCTATATATATTCTCTGTAGAACAGGGCACATAAGCTTGTTGTTGCTAAATACAGTCTCTGTAGAACATGGCACATAAGCTTGTTGTTGCTATATATATTCTCTGTAGAACAGGGCACATAAGCTTGTTGTTGCTATACTGTATATAGTCTCTGTAGAACAGGGCACGTAATCTTGGTGGTCTAGGTGAAACTAACCAGTCCATTTAAAATGGTCCCTTATATTTGTTTGCTGCTCCACAAACAAAGTGCCTTCTTGATGCCAACTCTGAGACCGTTGTTGAAGACGTCCAAACCAACATTCGTAAGGTGAACCCCATCTCAACCGATGTATGATGTGTCCTTTTCCAATAAATGGTTGCGCACCACCACTCCACCAGTCTCATGAACAAAATAGGAGATTGTCCTGTTCACTACGATTCTGGCATGTGAAGTGGCCTCGTGGGATTTGGGCCCCCTCCAGGACACCCTTGGGACAATCTCCGACCATACAAGGACAAGGGATGGGTACAGTTCAGAAAACCTTGAGAAATCACTCTTGATCTGATGGATTAAGGTTCCCGTAGGCACGTTGTGAAGGTCATTTCCTCCAGCGTGAAAAACTAAAATATCCGGGGGTCCCCACCGATGCATTTTATCCTGTATGACAGGGCGCAGTCTTTCCCAGGTTGCTCCTCGGATTCCGATCCAACGTATCTCCACCTGACTGTCATCCAATCCGAGAGCATGCAGTCTTGATCGTCGTTCAGCCCAGTATACGTAGGAGTGGCCTACCACCCAAACGATGCATTTTCTTTGGGGAACACTAGGTTGTGAAGCCCCAGAAGGATGACCAGCTGTCTTTTCCAGTTTTTTTGCATTAATAACATCACTTAGGTGTTTCGTGTCCGCGAAATTGGCCTAAAAGACAAGACAAAAAATATGTTATACGGTGAAGTCATAAACAAAACAATAGCCTAGTCTCTATATATGTAATCCTTAACAGATCTAATGTCTACTGCATGTTTAGTGTGAGATGGCTAGGATAAAAGTAAAATAACTTCACATTGCCATTCTGTTAGGGTCCTTTCACACGGGCTTTCCACCGGGCGGACTCCGTTTTACTCAGCGAGGATCGATCCGCGATCCCGGCTGAGCAGGTGGATGATAGGTCTATCTCCGCTTACTTTGCAGAGACAGACCTGCCAGAGCCCCGCTCTCCTCTATGGGAGATCAGATGAAAATGGACCGCCTGTCTGTTCTCATCCGATCCAATCCGATCTGATCCTCAAGACAGATCGAAAATAGGGCTTCCTTCCGTCTGGAATTCACGGACAGGATTGGATCGGGTAGCAGCGGGTATCAGCGGACATGTCACCGCTGACATCCCCTTCTCCATAGAGGTGCATGCGCATCCAATCAGGTCCGACTGAAACTGACAGGCGGACATGGTCGGAAAGCTCGTGTGAAAGTGGCCTTAATATTATGTGACCAGATGTTGATACTAGGTCATGTTACTGGCCTCCATGGAAGCCCACGTCTGTGGATTCTTTAGGCTAGGTAGGTACTTCACCCCTTCTATTATTCTTACTGCATTTGCCACAGCAAGGCAGATTACATCCATTATATATAAAATAATAGTTTTGGGTGGAGTTTATCTTTTTAGCCCTTGTAGACATTAAAAACCATGTTTTTTGGGCAGAGGCGTAACTAGAACCTTCAGGGCCCTGGAGCAAGAAACCATGAAGTGCCCCCTGGATCCCTGGTCGGGGCCCTTCCCTTCAAGCCTGGGGCTCTTCCCACTGATCCTGGGGCCCTCTACTCTCATTATGGTCCTGCAGTGGGCTCCCTTCCTGCCATCTTGGGGCCTCCAAACGGTGGTGGAATGTCAGGGTCTGGTTGCAAGTGTGACCTTTGCGATCCTGGAAGTTCACCCACTGGTGTCAGTAGTTTTTAGTTTTTGGTATTTTATTTGCATTATTTTTTTATCATTTTATTTTATTTTTTTACAATGTCACTGACTATGACTCTGTCCATTCAGAAAAGGAAGGAGCTGGTAAATTACATATTTACTGACCCCTTCCTGGTTCTCTATTGTGACACATCCCCTGCAGCAGTCAGCAGGAGAGGGGAGGGAGCACAGTAGGGGGGCGGGGGGAGCACAGTGGGGGGGGAGGACCAGGGGAGCACACAGGGGCTCAGAAACAGCAGAACACAAGTGAACTGGATAGGAGGAGAGGAGGGGGCAGCATACAGAGGAACCAATCTCCTCCATTTTCCTCCTGCAGCTACAGGAGGAAAAAGGAGGACAGTGATTTCTCTACATGCTGCCCCCGCCGCCCCTCCTATCCAGGTGTACAGGGGAGCCACAAATGCCCCCTGGAGCATGGGGCCCGGTTGCAATTGCAACCCCTATAGTTACGCCCCTGTTGATGACACCCAGAAGATTCAAAAATATCTACTTACTTTCTGCTTGATGTTAAAGTTGTGATGTTTTCTGTCCAGTCCGATGGGAAATGGATCATTTGGACGTCGGCTTCCATCACCGTTGTAGGGTCTGATGAAGGAGGAGACATAAAAATAATTGATTAGGTTTAGATTCATTAGCAGTGCTAATAGCAACATACCAAAAAAATAGAGTCCTTAATAAATATTTACTACACCACATCGCCAGATCCAACATGCTAATACCAGTAAGGTCATGGGAGTTTGAAAGAAGAACTTTAGTCCCATGCGATCCGATTCTGGTGCGGACCCAATAAAGGGTCCTGTGCGAGTTGTGTCCGAATGCGATTCAAATTCAACCATAAAATCTGTATGGCTGAATTTGCATTGCACAGACATCTCATGTGATTTGCAGAGCAGTACACCACGAATAATATGCAATGTCTGTCATCGCATATATGTGATCCGGCCCTTAGGCTTTTTTTTTTCGTTTTGGATAGAGTAACTCCTATCATGTTTTTTTACCATTGGGGGGCTCTCCCTTCACTTCCTTCCCCATAGCCAATACAGGAAGTGAGAGGAAATCCATTGGGCCCATCCAGGTCAGCAGAACTAGTGTCCCCATTGGTGAGAGTTCCCCTCTATTACTGTTCTGGTGACAACCCAACATTTAGGAATTTCTTTCACTTTTAGTAAACAGGACAAATAGAGAGGGTGAATCTCCATAATGGGGGGGGGGGGGGCACAAACAGCAATAAAAACTGACAGGTGTTCTAATCCCTCTCCAATCCCTACAACACTAAAAATACTTTTTCCTTTACGTATACTTTAATGTAGAAGTCCAGACTAATACTATCTAAGCTTAAACCTGCTCCCACCTCCATTCTAATCCCTATACTAACCCCCCTCTAACGGCAGGGGTAGGCAACCTTGGCTCTCCAGCTGTGCTGAAACTACAAATCCCATCATGCCTCTGCCTTGGGGAAGCATGCCTGTGGCTGTCAGAGTCTTGCAGTGCCTTACGGGACTTGCAGTTCTACAACAGCTGGAGAGCCAAGGTTGCCTACCCCTGCTCTAAGGGAAAGATGTCTATACTTACCTAATCTAAGGGTGCTTTGGTCTGGTCATGTGATCTCCCCTGCGGTCGGCTTCAGAGCAGAGTAGTGGAAACAGCTGCAATGCCTGGCTGTTGACGTCACCCATAGGCTTTCTATGGGGCATCCGTGGTCAGATGTTCCTCCTTTACACTGAAGCCAGCGATGGAAGCCAATCACGTAACGGGACCAGAGAGCCCTTAGATTAGGTAAGTATATACTGTATATATATATATTTATATATATATATATATATATATATATATATATATATATATAGTATGTCACAGAAGTGAGTACACCCCATCCGCCGCCTGGATGGAGCCCCGATCAAAGCCGGATACGGCTTCGATCGGGTCTCCGATGACTTAACCCAGAGGCGGTGTCCATGACGTCACTTCCGGGTTACTCTGCTGCAAAAGGCGGCAGTTTTAAAAAACGGCTGTATGCAAAAACGCCGTTTTCGGTGTTTTGCATACATGAAAGTGTACTGGAGGGGTTTGGGGTCTTTTAGACCCTCGATCCCTCCATAAAGAGTACCTGTGACTGCATATTGGTGTCACAAGGGATGTTTACATTGCTTGTGACAGCAATAAAAGTGATCAGATTTTTATTTATTTTTTTTAAAAACCTGTAATAAAGTTAAAAAAAAATAAAATAAATAGGAAAAAAAAAATTTTAGCCGCCCCCATCACCGTTAGCTCGCGCACAAAAAAAACGTATACGGAAGTCGAGCCGCGAATGAAATCGCTGTTCAAACCACACATGTGAGGTATCGCCGCGATCACCAGAGCGTGAGCAATAATTTAAAAAAAAGAGCTACACTCTAACTCTAAACTGGTAACCGTTAAAAAAATTTAAAGCGTCGCCGATTGAGATCTCTATTGACCGTAGTTTGTCGTCATCCCACGGGGGGGGGGGGGGGGCGCAATTTTAAACCTTAACATGTTGGGTATCTATTTACTCGGCGTGACATCATCTTTCACAATATACAAAAAAAATGGGCTAACTTTACTGTTTAGTCATTTTTAAATGCAGTGAAATGTGATTTTTCAAAATTTTTCCCAAAAAATGGCGTTTTAAAGACCGCTGCGCAAATACCGCGTGACAAAAAATATTGCAATGACCGCCATTTTATTCTTCAGAGTCTTTGCTAAAAAATATATATATATATAATGTTTGGGGGTTCTAAGCTCTGGCGATCGCGGCGATACCTCACATGTGGGGTTTGAACAGCGATTTCATTCGCGGCTCGACTTGCGTATACGTTTTTTTTTGTGCGCGAGCTAACGGTGACGGGGGCGGCTAAATTTTTTTTTTTTTTTTTTCCTATTTATTTTTTATTTTTTTTTCAACTTTATTACAGGTTTTTAAAAAAAAAAAAAATCTGATCACTTTTATTGCTGTCACAAGCAATGTAAACATCCCTTGTGACAGCAATATGTGTGGCAGGTACACTTTATGGAGGGATCGAGGGTCTAAAAGACCCTCGACCCCTCCACTACACTTCCCTGTATGCAAAACGCCGAAAACGGCATTTTTGCATACAGCCGTTTTTTAAAACTGCCGCCTTTTGCAGCACAGTAACCCGGAAGTGACGTCATGGACGCCGCCTCCGGGTTACGTCATCGGAGACCCGATCAATGCCGTTTCCGGCATTCATCGGGACTCCATCCAGCCGGCGGACGTGCCGGCTGGGTGCTCGGGGCTCCCGGTGGGACGGGAGCCCCGAGCAAAGCCAGGGAAGGCGGCGGGAGGGGGGGGGACGTCCCCTCCCGCCCCCCGGGTAACGATCGAGCGGCTCCCGAGCCGCATCGGTCATTACCGACGGAAAGCCGACCGTCGGCTTCAAACCACGGTATCGGGATGATGTCTCTAGCTAGAGGCATCATCCCGGTATAAACCCGCAAAGTTTACCGACGTAGGCCTACGTCGATATGCGGTAAGTGGTTAAATGAACCCTTACAGACAAACCAATTATAATTATAATGATCATCTTTTATTCAAATATGTAAAACATTTATCCCAAAAGGGGAAATAAAACTGTAGCTATAACTGCCTATTAATAAGTGTTAGTTGGAGTTCAGATTAAAATTGTTAGTCACTTATGTAAAGTTCATTAAGGGGAGAGGATATGGGGAGAGGAAGGGGGGGGGTGATGTCACAATCTCCACCTCATCCAATCAAAGAATGCTTTGTACCCATTGAGAAAATATAAAGTGATCTCTGGATCCCACACCTGCACACACTCAGCTCACCCCCCCCCCCCCCACACACAAGCACACGTCCTCCCACACCTGTACACATACAGTAGGGTGACCAGACATCCCCGGTTTCCAGAGACAGTTCCAGGACTGAGGACACTGTGCCTGGACCAAGTCTGTTCCTGGATTCAGAGGAATACCTGTTGCTGACAGCCTAGCAAGGACATTCAGCAGTGTGACCATCCATCCAGCACAGGCAGGGATTGGTGGGCAAACTGGGGGCGTACCGCTACAGTGAGAGTGGAGCAGAGCTGTCAAATCGAAGCTCTGATGTTGGGAATGGGTGGTGCTAATATATGGAGCTTCTCCTCCCCCATTCCATCTATAGCCAGTCAGCAGGCAGTATAACCTTCCTCCCCCCGCCCCTCTCCAGCCCACCACATTTGACTGTAAACAGGTACTGGAGCAGGGCTGAATGGGGGCGACGGGACGGAGATACAAGAAGGTATGACCACTACAGCAATACATATCCTGATAATACTGATGTGGACTGGGTAATGTGTTAGGATCTATACTGGTTTGGACTGGGTAATGTGTTAGGATCTATACTGTTATGGTCTGGGTAATGTGTTAGGATCTATACTGGTATGGACTGGGTAATATGTTAGGATCTATACTGGTATGGACTGGGTAATGTGTTAGGATCTATACTGGTATGGACTGGGTAATGTTTTAGGATCGATACTGGTATAGACTGGGTAATGTGTTAGGATCTATACTGGTATGGACTGGGTAATATGTTAGGATCTATACTGGTATGGACTGGGTAATGTGTTAGGATCTATACTGGTATAGACTGGGTAATATGTTAGGATCTATACTGGTATGGACTGGCTAATGTGTTAGGATCTATACTGATATGGACTGGATACTGTGTTAGGATCTATACTGGTATGAACTGGGTAATGTGTTAGGATCTATACTGGTTTGGACTGGGTAATGTGTTAGGATCTATACTGGTATGGACTGGGTAATATGTTAGGATCTATACTGGTATGGACTGGGTAATGTGTTAGGATCTATACTGGTATGGACTGGGTAATGTGTTAGGATCTATACTGGTATGGACTGGGTAATGTGTTAGGATCTATACTGGTATGGACTGGGTAATGTGTTAGGATCTATACTGGTTTGGACTGGGTAATGTGTTAGGATCTATACTGGTATGGTCTGGGTAATGTGTTAGGATCTATACTGGTATGGACTGGGTAATATGTTAGGATCTATACTGGTATGGACTGGGTAATGTGTTAGGATCTATACTGGTATGGACTGGGTAATGTGTTAGGATCTATACTGGTATGGACTGGGTAACGTGTTAGGATCTATACTGGTATGGACTGGGTAATGTTTTAGGATCGATACTGGTATAGACTGGGTAATGTGTTAGGATCTATACTGGTATGGACTGGGTAATATGTTAGGATCTATACTGGTATGGACTGGGTAATGTGTTAGGATCTATACTGGTATAGACTGGGTAATGTGTTAGGATCTATACTGGTATGGACTGGCTAATGTGTTAGGATCTATACTGATATGGACTGGATACTGTGTTAGGATCTATACTGGTATGAACTGGGTAATGTGTTAGGATCTATACTGGTATGAACTTGGTAATGTGTTAGGAATGAAAGAATGCCACATCGTTTGATGGAAATGAAAATGATCACCCTACGAATTCTTTGAGACCCCCCGAAAATCAAAGTGAAAAAATTATGCAGCAGGCTAGTCCATTTTGCTGAAATTTCATTGCAGCAACTCAGAATTGTCCTCACTAGTTTGTATGGCCCCCACATGCTTGTATAAATGCCTTACAACATAAGGGCATGCTCCTAATGAGACGATGGATGGTGTCCTGGGATATTTCCTCCCAGTTCTGGACCAGGGCATCACTCAGCTCCTGAACAGACTGAGCTGCAACCTGGCAGCATTGGATGGACCGAAACATAATGTCCCAGAGGTGTTCTATTGGATTTAGGTTAGGCGAGCGTGGGGGGCATTCAATGGTACCAATTCCTTCATCCTCCAGGAACTGGCTGCATACTCTCATCACATGAGGCCGGGCATTGTCGTGCACCAGGAAGAACCCAGGACCCACTGCACCAGTGTAGGGTCTGACAATGGGTCCAAGGATTTCATCCCGATATCTAATGGCAGTCAGGGTGCCATTGTCTAGCCTGTAGAGGTCTGTGCGTCCCTCCATGGATTTGCCTCCCCAGACCATCACTGACCCACCACCAAACCGGTCATGCTGAAAGATGTTACAGGCAGCATAATGTTCTCCACGGCTTCTCCAGACCCTTTCACGTCTGTCACATGTGCTCAGGGTAAACCTGCTCTCATCTGTGAAAAACACAGGGTGCCAGTGGTGGACCTGTCAATTCTGGTGCTCAATGGCAAATGGAAATCAAGCTCCACAGTGCCGGGCAGTGAGCACAAGGTCCACTAGAGGATGTCGGGCCCTCAGGCCACCCTCATGAAGTCTGTTTCTGATTGTTTGGTCAGAGACATTAACACCAGTGGCCTGATGGAGGTCATTTTGTAGTGCTCTGGCAGTGCTCATCCTGTTCCTCCTTGCACAAAGGAGCAAATACCGGTCCTGCTGATGAGTGAAGGACGTTCTATGGCCCTGTCCAGCCCTCCTAGAGTAACTGCCGATCTCCTGGAATCTCCTCCATGCTCTTGAGGCTGTGCTAGGAGACACAGTAAACCTTCTGGCAATGGTACGTATTGATGTGCCATCCTGGAGGAGTTGGTCTGCCTGTGCTACCTCTATAGGGTCCATGCTACCAGTAGTGACACTGACCCTAGCCAAATGCAAAACTAGTGAAAAACAGTCAGAAAAGATGAGTAGGGAAAATAAATGTCAGTGGCCTCCACCTGTAAAACTATTCCTGTTTTGGGGGTTGTCTCATTGTTGCCCATCTAGTGCACCTGTTGTTAATTGCATTAACACCAGAACAGCTGAAACTGATTAACAACCCCCTCTGCTACCTAACTGACCAGATCAATATCCCAGGAGTTTAATTAACTTGATGCTTTACTCTGATTAAAAAGTGCTCCTTTGATTTTGTTGAGCAGTGCCAAAGAGATCAATGATGTCATTGGGAACTTATCTGAGAGGCAGAAATTGCTCATTGCTCAAGGAACCCCTACCAACCTCTGAAGGAAACCCTAGTGTCCCATAGAACCCAGGTTAAGAAACCCTGATCTGTAGTATGTATGCACCATTTCTCACCAAATGGGCTAAGAGCTATGAAACGTGTTCGCAGTTTAATCTAAAACCCAAAACAAAAATGTAATATATTACAGCTTACCAGTACGTAGATAATGGTGGATGCATTACCTGTCATTTCTTAGGCTAAGACCATTTTTAGCAAGTACAGAAAATACTTGAGAAATGCAGAGTCCCTGTCTCTTCCTGTTAACTTCAAAGAAACTCAAAAGAACCATATCATTATTATTAGGGGAACAAAGGCAGATACACTATATTACCAAAAGTATTGGGACGCCCACACATGAACTTTAATGGCATCCCAGTCTTAGTCCGTAGGGTTCAATATTGAGTTAGCCCACCCTTTGCAGCTATAACAGATTCAACTCTTCTGGGAAGGCTGTCCACAAGGTTTAGGAGTGTGTATATGGGAATGTTTGACCATTCTTCCAGAAGCGCATTTGTGAGGTCAGGCACTGGTGTTGGACGAGAAGGCCTGGCTCGCAGTCTCTGCTCTAATTCATCCCAAAGGTGTTCTATCAGGTTGAGGTTAGGACTTTGTGCAGATCAGTTAAATTCCTTCACCCCAAACTAGCTCATCCATGTCTTTATGGACCTTCAAAAAGTAACACTGGTGTGTTGTTCTCCTCTTGGGGGGGGGGGGGGGGGGGATATTTAAGGCAATCAAAGATAAGAAAAGAGAAAGAAACAGCAAAATATGTAAAAATATATAAATATTTATTAATCCAAAATTGATTTAAAATGACACTGAACCAGACATGGACGGTTTACATAACCTCATCCCAATCCCATGGCCAAAAACGAAAGAGACCAGAGTTGGTCATGGGCATCTTGGGACCAAGGAAATACACAACACAATAGCAAAAAAAAGGGAAAAGGGGAAGAGGGGAAAATGGCGCCATTATAGCCATAGCCATTGCTCTCCGCTCTCCCCCGAGGTAAGGAGGCGGATCAGCTGATTGTAGTTCATACTTGGATTCCACAGATCGGGGTCGCGCTGCTTGCAACTTTACATGGACTTTGCCATACTTGAAACCCAGGATACAACCCTATGAGTTTTTTGCACCGCATCTTAGGGGTTTCTTTATATCTGTACACCCTGACCCCACTGGGAGTATCAAGTTTTTCCACCATATTGGGGTTGGATTGGTCTTTGGCCTCCCCTCCCCTTCTCTCTGTTACCAGTGCACCAAAATACTTGAATTCAGAAGAGATGGATGAACTAAGCTGAAACAGGAGATTTGAAAGGGGATCACAACATGTAGACATCCCTGATGAAGATTTGAACTCAAAAGTTCATCAATTATTTCGAAACGAGTTGGATTATCTACTTTCCCTCTCTTGGGGGTCCTACCCGAGGGTGGGAGCTGTGTACCCCCTCTTCCCCTTTTCCCTTTTTTTGCTATTGTGTTGTGTATTTCCTTGGTCCCAAGATGCCCAATGCCCGTGACCAACTCTGGTCTCTTCCGTTTTTGGCCATGGGATTGGGATGAGGTTATGTAAACCGTCCATGTCTGGTTCAGTGTCATTTTAAATCAATTTTGGATTAATAAATATGTATATATTTTTACATATTTTGCTGTTTCTCTTTTCTTATCTTTGATTGCCTTAACCCCCCCCCCCCCCCCAAGAGGAGAACAACACACCAGTGTTACTTTTTGAATGTTTCATGGGATGACGGCAATCAATGGTCACTCACCATCTGGGATCATTTTTCTATGTCTTTATGGACCTTGCTTTGTGCACTGGTGCGCAGTCATATTGGAACAGGAAGGGGTCATCCCTAAATTGTTCCCACAAAGTTGGGAGCATTAAATTGTCCAAAATGTCTTGGTATGCTGACGCTCCCTAAGAGTTCCTTTTACTGAAACTAAAGAGCCAAGCCCAACCCCACGCCATAATCTCCCCTCCACCAAATGATTTGGACCAGTGCACAACCTCACAAATGCGCTTCTAGAAGAATGGTCAAACATTCCCATAGACACACTCCTAAACCTTGTGGACAGCCTTCCCAGAAGAGTTGAAGCTGTTATAGCTGCAAAGGGTGGGCCAACTCAATATTGAACCCTACGGACTAAGACTGGGATGCAATTAACGTTCATGTGTGTGTAAAGGCAGGCGTCCCAATACTTTTGAAAATATAGTGTATGTTTGAAGTCCAATCGGTGTGACAACCATGGCTGCCCCCATAGATGCAATGAGGGAATGTCGGTAGATGGGACAGGAAGTGTTATTCACAGGATAACCAGGTGAAAATAAAGGAAAAACGAATGTAGCCACCGCATCTACAGACTAGAAAGCAGTACTATATTACATTTTAGCCTTTTGGTTTATATACGTTTTAGGATCTTTTTTTTTTTTTAAATGTCACTTGTTGCCAAAATGAATCTACAAATAAAGGTTATTTCTAAAGAAAATATATACTTACCTTTCCTACTGCCCATGCCACCAAACCGGAAACCCCTGGCTAAAGTCTCTTTAGAAAATGACACTCTTGGTCTCCTATTGCTCTTAGTGGTTCCTCCTACAGACCTCTACATCACTACTGGACATCATGAAACATGGATAGGAATGAGCTTGGTGTTTAGATTGAACATGCGTTCAACTGTAGCCCAGCCTGTTTGCAGTTTGGCGAATGGGCCAAGAAACTAGCCATATTTGGGCAGTTCGCCCATCCAAATCTCTGGACAATGTAGATGGAAGAATGTCATTTAGTGATTGTAGCCCTAACTCATTAAAATGAGAGATCCCAGCTGGCTTCTATTGGAAACAAGTCGGGTTGTAATCCTGGGTGATACATTGATCAAGTATGGTTACGACCATAATTGATCAATGGCGTCAAACAGGATCCTGTAGATCCTGCCGAATTGGATATTTTCTGGCAGTGTGGGATTTCTTGGTCCCCCCCGCATGCTGTTCTTCCTTCCGCCGGCCCCTTTATTACTTCACCTCCTCGTGCAATAGCAGTCTCTATGCTGATAAACCCATTGCAAATGGCCCTAACCATAACACAATGACCCTGCAGTGATGAGGTTCTGGATTGCTTTACTTTAGAATTGGATATTTTCTGAAAGAGTTGGATTCCTTGGTCCCCCTGCATGCTTTGCTTCCTTCTGCCGGCCCCTTCATCACTTCACCTCCTCACGCAATAGCAGTCTCTATGCTGATAAACCCATTGCAGGTGGCCCCAACCATAACCCAATGACCCTGCAGTGCTGAGGTCCTGTGTTGCTTTACTTCAGAATTGGGTATTTTCAGGAAGTGTTGGATTCCCGGGTCCTCCCGCATGCTGTGCTTCCTTCTGCCGTCCCCTTCATCACTTCACCTCCTCACGCAATAGCAGTCTCTATGCTGATAAACCCATTGCAGGTGGCCCCAACCATAACACAATGACCCTGCAGTACTGAGGTCGTGGGTTGCTTTATTTCAGAATTGGGTATTTTCTGGAAGTGTTGGATTCCTTGGTCCCCTCGCATGCTTAGCTTCCTTCTGCCGAACCCTTCATCACTTCACCTCCTCGTGCAATAGCAGTCTGCATGCTGATAAACCCATTGCAAATGGCCCTAACCATAACACAAAGACCCTGCAGTGATGAGGTTCTGGATTGCTTTACTTCAGAATTGGATATTTTCTGGAAGTGTTGGATTCCTTGGCTCCCCCGCATGCTTTGCTTCCTTCTGCTGAACCCTTCATCACTTCACCTCCTCATGCAATAGCAGTCTGTATGCTGGTAAACCCATTGCAAATGGCCCTAACCCTAACACAATGCAGTGATGAGGCTCTGGATTGCTTTACATCAGAATTGGATATTTTCTGAAAGTGTTGTATTTCCTGGTCCCCGCATGCTTTGCTTCCTTCTGCCGGAACCTTCATCACTTCACCTACTCGTGCAATAGCAGTCTGTATGCTGATAAACCCATTGTAGGTGGCCCCAACCATAACACAATGACCCTGCAGTGCTGAGGTCCTGGGTTGCTTTACTTCAGAATTGGATATTTTCTGGAAGTGTTGGATTCCTTGGTCCCCCTGCATGCTGTGCTTCCTTCTGCTGACCCCTTCATCACTTCATCTCCTTGTGCAATAGCAGTCTCTGTGCTGATAAACCCACTACAGGTGGCCCCAACCATAACACAATGACCCTGCAGTACTGAGGTCGTGGGTTGCTTTATTTCAGAATTGGGTATTTTCTGGAAGTGTTGGATTCCTTGGTCCCCTCGCATGCTTAGCTTCCTTCTGCCGAACCCTTCATCACTTCACCTCCTCGTGCAATAGCAGTCTGCATGCTGATAAACCCATTGCAAATGGCCCTAACCATAACACAAAGACCCTGCAGTGATGAGGTTCTGGATTGCTTTACTTCAGAATTGGATATTTTCTGGAAGTGTTGGATTCCTTGGCTCCCCCGCATGCTTTGCTTCCTTCTGCTGAACCCTTCATCACTTCACCTCCTCATGCAATAGCAGTCTGTATGCTGGTAAACCCATTGCAAATGGCCCTAACCCTAACACAATGCAGTGATGAGGCTCTGGATTGCTTTACATCAGAATTGGATATTTTCTGAAAGTGTTGTATTTCCTGGTCCCCGCATGCTTTGCTTCCTTCTGCCGGAACCTTCATCACTTCACCTACTCGTGCAATAGCAGTCTGTATGCTGATAAACCCATTGTAGGTGGCCCCAACCATAACACAATGACCCTGCAGTGCTGAGGTCCTGGGTTGCTTTACTTCAGAATTGGATATTTTCTGGAAGTGTTGGATTCCTTGGTCCCCCTGCATGCTGTGCTTCCTTCTGCTGACCCCTTCATCACTTCATCTCCTTGTGCAATAGCAGTCTCTGTGCTGATAAACCCACTACAGGTGGCCCCAACCATAACACAATGACCCTGCAGTACTGAGGTCGTGGGTTGCTTTATTTCAGAATTGGGTATTTTCTGGAAGTGTTGGATTCCTTGGTCCCCTCGCATGCTTAGCTTCCTTCTGCCGAACCCTTCATCACTTCACCTCCTCGTGCAATAGCAGTCTGTATGCTGATAAACCCATTGCAAATGGCCCTAACCATAACACAAAGACCCTGCAGTGATGAGGTTCTGGATTGCTTTACTTCAGAATTGGATATTTTCTGGAAGTGTTGGATTCCTTGGCTCCCCCGCATGCTTTGCTTCCTTCTGCTGAACCCTTCATCACTTCACCTCCTCATGCAATAGCAGTCTGTATGCTGGTAAACCCATTGCAAATGGCCCTAACCCTAACACAATGCAGTGATGAGGCTCTGGATTTCTTTACATCAGAATTGGATATTTTCTGAAAGTGTTGGATTTCCTGGTCCCCGCATGCTTTGCTTCCTTCTGCCGGAACCTTTATCACTTCACCTACTCGTGCAATAGCAGTCTGTATGCTGATAAACCCATTGTAGGTGGCCCCAACCATAACACAATGACCCTGCAGTGCTGAGGTCCTGGGTTGCTTTACTTCAGATTTGGATATTTTCTGGAACTGTTGGATCCCTTTGCCCCCCTGCATGCTGTACTTCCTTCTGACAACCCCTTGATCACTTCACCACCTGCTATTGCAGGTGGTCCTAACCATAACACAATGACCTTGCAGTGCTGAGGTCCTGGGTTGCTTTACCATTATAAAAAAATTTAGATGGGATAATGCTATTTTTCTGTGGGTGACCCATTTTCCTTCTATGTAAGCCAAACACATATTAGTAGACTAACGTCTGCTTTCGTAAAAACTGCCCCTAGATGTTTCTGCATGATTGTGGTAAGTAACATGTTAGCACCTTCTGGCACAATACGTGATATGAATGGTTGTATTTCTTCGCAATGGCTTGAGTCCATCCTGCCTGCATGTTGTTTTGTGGTCTGGGTGAGCGGATGAGAGATCAGAAAAAAAAATTGGCCCCCCCGGCGAAAGCAGACATTCAGTTTCACTGGCTGAAGGAACCATGTCAACTCTGGTATTGCTCTTCTTAGTCTGTAAGTATTGCCATTTTTTATATCTTTTATATCCCTCAATTGTAGCTACCAACTGCCCCTAAAGCTAGAACACATAAGGATTAGATCATTCTTTACATTTCATTCATTCGTAACTTATGTTTTCAATCAATTTAATTTTTATTTTTTTTATTTTATTAATTTTTTTTTTTAATTATTATTTTTATTTATTAATTATTGTGCTTATTGTATTTGTGTTGTTTTGACGTGCATTTTTTTTTGCCTTGCAAAGTATACAATCAGACATTATTCCTAAATTCGTTTTTAACTTAAAACTGAATTTTTATTTTCAACCACTTCCATATCGGGCTTCTTCTGGCACTCCTCTCCTACATGTAAAAATCTTAATTTTCTTTTTTGCTAGAAAATGACTTAGAACCCCAAAACATTACATATTTTTTTTTTTTTTAGCAGAGACCCTAGGGAATAAAATGGCAGTCGTTGCAACTTTTTATGTCACATGGTATTTGCACAGCAATTTTTCAAACGCGTTTCATGAATTTTTAGCAGAGACCCAAGGGAATAAAATGGCGATCCTTGCAACTATTTATGTCACACGCTATCTGCGCAGCAATTTTTCAAACGTATTTCATGGATTTTTAGCAGAGACTCTAGGGAATAAAATGGCGGTCGTTGCAACTTTTTATGTCACATTGTATTTGAGCAGCAATTTTTCAAATGCGTTTCATTATTATTATTATTACTATTAAGGATTTCTATAGCGCCGCAATTTACGCAGCACTTTACAATATTAGAGGGAGACAGTACATATACAATACAATAAAATACAAGAGGATTTAGAGGGCCCTGCTCAGAAGAGCTTACAATCTATTTCATGAAGTTTCATAAATTAAAAAAAAAAAAAAAAAAATACAAAAAGAGAGAGGTGGGAAAGCTTATTGACTCGAGTATAAACCTAGGGTGGGAAATGCAGCAGCTACTGGACCCAACTGGACCACCAAGAGACCCAAAACAGGGGCTGCGGGCATGATGCAGGGGCTGCGGACATGGTACAGGAGATGCAGGGCTGTGGGCATGGTACAGGTGATGGTTCAGGCATGGTACAGGAGATGGTAAAGACATAGCACAGGGGATGGTACAGGCATGGCACAGGAGGTGGTACAGGCATGGCACAGGAGATGGTTCAACCATGGCACAGGAGATGGTACAGCCATGGCACAGGAGATGGTTCAGCCATGGCACAGGAGATGGTTCAGCCATGGCACAGGAGGGGGTACAGGCATGGCACAGGAGGTGGTACAGGCATGGCACAGGAGATGGTTCAGCTATGGCACAGGAGATGGTACATGCATGGCACAGATGGAACAGGCATGGCACAGATATGGCACAGATGGTACAGGCATGGCACAGATATGGCACAGATGGTACAGGCATGGCACACATATGGCACAGATGGTACAGATGGTACAGGCATGGTACAGAAGATGCAGAGCTGCGGGCATGGTACAGGAGAATCTCCTGTACCATGCCCGCAGCACTACATCTCCTGAGGAAATGCAGGGGTTGCGGAGGAGTCTCACTTACCTTTCCACCTTACATTTAAAAATGGTGCCGTCCGGCACCAAGACATCACTGCGCATGCTCCCTCTGCCCGGGAATAGCCGAACGTGTACGGGCTTTCCCGAGTGGTGGCGGCGCATGCGCACTGACCGGGGAAAAGGTAAGTGAGACCGTGACTCGAGTATAAGCCAAGGGGTGCTTTTTCAGCTTAAAAAAACATGCTGAAAAAGTCAGCTTATTGTATACTCGAGTATATATGGTAATCAAATGTAAAAAACATTTAATAATTAGTTCATATGTATATACAGATCAAACAGTAACCAAATAGCATAACACAGCCCATTCACGACAATGAAAAAACTAATTTGTGTTAAAGTCTTCCTTTTTGAGCTTGTAGACAGATAATATATAGTTACAGAAAACTGCATATAAAGCAGACGTAAAAAAGCATAAATATGGCAAAAATGCATCAAAATGTCTTGACGTGTTTCGTAGAGAACGCTCCACTTCCTCAGGAGCAGGTGCATAATGCATGAATGCACATCTGTAACAAAATGCATATATATGTATAAACATCAAAAGTATTCTGCTTAACCAAAAACTGGAGGGAGGGGAAGAGGAAAAAGGTGGAAAGGGAAACACCCCCATGAAAAGATCCCTTCCCATTGAACTTACTAAGTACAACATGTGATGCTTTGAACCAAGGATTGCTGGGAAGATCTGTGCTGGGAGCTGTGGCGGTGATATCCGTGACCAGCGAAAAACACAAAATAGATAGCTTCAGAAGAAAGAATAGTGACTCACTCGTCCGCAATTGGTGTTAATATAGCTAGCAGTTCCAACGATTGTCTAAAGAGGATATATGGGTGCAAAATATTCATGGTAAGCATAGAGTATTTAATATATAAATATAAATTCTATATTTAAGATATAAATATATAAATATAAGTATTTAATATATAAATATATAAATTCAATTATAAATGGTGGCTGCTAGTTAAGTCTAAGCAAAGACAGTCAGTCGTGGGGTGAAGATATCCTGCCATCCTGGTACATCTTATCCCCAGGGAGGACAAGGATGAAATAAAGTGTGAGTGACTGAGATAAAAGCCAAAAAGGGAAGGCGAAAATGCAGCAATTAATCTGCCACCTGGATGAGAAGAAAAAAATTAGATAATGTGGAAAATACCACCAAGTAAAGGGTGATGTAGATTTTTTATCTACACCATTATTATCCCCCCCGATAATAATGGTGTAGATAAAAAACAATAAACAAGAAAAAGCAATAAAATAAAACACTAAAGTTAACACTAAAAAAAAAAAAAACACTAAAGTTAGCCCAATTTTTTTATATAATGTGAAAGATGATGTTACGCTGGGTAAATAAATACCTAACATGGCACGCTTTAATATCGCCAAACTTCGGTACTTAAACATCTCCTACAGGTGACGCTTTAAAACATTTTTATAGATTTAGAGTTACACAAGGGATCCTGGGCTAGAATTGTTGCTCTCGCTCAAACGTTCGTGGTGATACCTCACATGTGTGGTTTGAATGCTGTATACATATGTAGATGCGACGTACGTATGCTTTCACTTCTGCGTGGGAGCAGATTTCTATTGTTTATTTTAATATTTTTAAACTTTCCCTTAATTTTTTTTTATCATTTTTATTTTTATTACAAGGAATGTAAACATCCCTTGTAATAAGAATAGGCCATAACAGGTCCTCTTTATGGAGAGATCTGGGGTTTATAAGACCCCACATCTCTCCTCTAGGCTATAAAGCCTGAGATTTAAAAAAAACAACAAAAAAAAACACTAAAGTTAGCCTATTTTTTTTATATAATGTGAAAGATGATGTTACACTTTCCCTTTAATTTTTTATTTTTTTTTTATCATTTTTAATTTTATTACAAGTAATGTAAATATCCCTTATAATAGGAATAGGGCATGGGAGGACATCTTTATGGAGAAATCTGGGGTTTATAAGACCTCACATCTCTCCTCTAGGCTATAGAGCCTGAGATAAAAAAAAACACTAAAGTTAGCCCATTTTTTTTATATAATGTGAAAGATGATGTTACGCTGGGTAAATAAATACCTAACATGGCATGCTTTAACAGCGCCAAACTTCGGTAGTTAAAAATCTCCAACGGACGACACTTTAAAATTTTTTTATAGGTTACCAGTTTAGAGTTTACAGAAGGGATTCTAGGCTAGAATTGTTGCTCTCGCTATAACGTTCGCGGTGATAACTCACTTGTGCGATTTGAATGCTGTTTACATATGTGGATGCGACGTACGTATGCTTTCGCTTCTGCGCGGGAGCAGATTTTTATTGTTTATTTTAATATTTTTAAACTTTCCCTTAAATTTTTTTTTTTATCACTTTTATTTTTATTACAAGGAATGTAAACATCCCTTGTAATAGGAATAGGCCATAACAGGTCCTCTTTATGGAGAGATCTGGGGTTTATAAGACCCCACATCTCTCCTCTAGGCAATAAAGCCTGAGATAAAAAAAAAAAAACAAACAAAAAAAAAAAAAAACGCATAATGTTAGCCCAATTTTTTATATAATGTGAAAGATGATGTTACGCTGGGTAAATAAATACCTAACATGGCACGCTTTAATAGCGCCAAACTTCGATACTTAAAAATCTCCAACGGACGACGCTTTAAAAATTTTTATAGGTTACCAGTTTAGAGAATTACTGAAGGGATTCTAGGCTAGAATTGTTGCGGTTTGAATGCTGTTTACATATGTGGATGCCACGTACGTATGCTTTCGCTTCTGCGTGGGAGCAGATTTTTATTGTTTATTTTAATATTTTTAAACTTTCCCTTAAATTTTTTTTTTATCACTTTTATTTTTATTACAAGGAATGTAAACATCCATTGTGATAGGAATAGGGCATGACAGGTCCTCTTTATGGAGAGATCTGGGGTTTATAAGACCCCACATCTCTCCTCTAGGCTATAAAGATTGAAATAAAAAAAATAAAAAACAATCTCAGCCTTTCCAGCCAAGTCCATGGCAGTATTTACAACAGCCAGGCCAGACATGACTTCAAAAAGTTGTGCCCGGGGCCTCCGAGAGTCAAAGAGACTGCCGGGGATCATCTGGTCCTCGGTATTCTCTATGGTGAACTTCCTTGGCAGATTCCTTCTTCAGGTTGCCTATCACACAGGTGAACCGGTAGAAGCAGCTGGAGGTGGGGAGACATCCCCTCCCACTGCCAGTAAGAACGATCAAGTGGCTGAACAGCCGCTATGATTGTTCTTACGGTGCAGGGAATCGTCGGCAGAAAAAGATGATATCTGAATGATACCTGCAGCTGCACCCATCATTCACATATCTCCACTCAAAGTCCATGACGTCATATGATGGCCTTGGGCTGGAAGTGGTTAGTTATTACCAAAATAAATATCACAATGGCTAAAGATTTGCAGACAAAGTCGCATGTGATGTTTAGTAGAAATTGTTCTTTTAATCGTGTTCCTATCTCTTTTTCCCCATGTCTCTATGAATGGAGGCCTTCTCAGACCTGCTAATTCAGTTAACATTTTATATATCTATGAAATACCATGTTTTACTTTTATTTGTGGATTACAAAGTTTTTCCACTAGGTTCAAATCCTTCTCCGTCCTAATGGGTCGTAGCAGGGACTCCACAAAATGTTTTAACTGGGAATATCTCCATTCATTCAGAGTTCTCCCTCTTAGCTTTGAGTTGGTGGTATGGCCTTAATTTCCCTCTCGTGTAATGCCTTTTAGCTGCGTGTTTTTGATCCAGTTACCAAATTGTGTCTCGTTCCCTGGGGCAAAATAATTTGTGGCTTCTAGTGATATTAGTGGTGAATTGTATACCTACAGTATTTAGCTTGTCTACATATCATGTCCCATGTCTTAAATATGACTCTAGTTATTTCTTGTATATATTCATGTGACTCCCTATATTTAGGTGTAATCCTGACATTCTTATCTAATTATCTTACATTTAATGTGGTTTTAATCTTAACCCATCTGAATTTATTTTTGCCCAATCTATAATTCCTGAATTTGTAACTACGGTTTAATATCTTTAATATCTGGTGCAGCTAACCCCCTTGTCCTTACTAAGTACCATGTACTGTAACCTTGGCTTCTTTCCTTGCCAAATAAACTTTAGTATCATTGTTTTAACTACCGTATTTATCGGCGTATAACACGCACCTCACATTTAGGAGGGAAATTTTAGGAAAAAAGCATTGAACTCAGAACTATTTTTTTTAAATCAAATGCAGTCTTACCTGTGCCCATGAATGCAGCCTCATCAGTGCTGTGTCCCCAATGTAGCCTCGCCAGCGCAGTGTCCCCAATGCAGCCTCGCCAGCGCGGTGTCCCTAATGCAGCCTCGCCAGCGCAGTGTCCCCAATGCAGCCTCGCCAGCGCAGTGTCCCCAATGCAGCCTAGCAAGAGCAGTGTCCCCAATGCAGCCTCACCAGCGTGTTGTCCCCAATGCAGCCTCGCCAGCACAGTGTCCCCAATGCAGCCTCGCCAGCGCAGTGAAGCCTCGCCAGCACAGTGTCCCCAATGCAGCCTCGCCAGCGCAGTTTCCCCAATGCAGCCTCGCCAGCGCAGTGTCCCCAATGCAGCCTAGCAACAGCAGTGTCCCCAATGCAGCCTCACCAGCGTGTTGTCCCCAATGCAGCCTCGCCAGCACAGTGTCCCCAATGCAGCCTCGCCAGCGCAGTGCAGCCTCGCCAGCACAGTGCCCCAATGCAGCCTCGCCAGCGCAGTTTCCCCAATGCAGCCTCGCCAGCGCAGTGTCTCCGATGCAGGCTCACCAGCGCAGTGTCCCCAAAGCAGCCTCGCCAGCACCATTACATTGCATTACATTACTTTTTAAAAAAAGCCGGGCAGCGCTGAGGCAGAGGGGGGCGGGCCGTGCGAGGAGAAGCGAGTACGAGCCGCTGCTGTTATCTGACGTCCCGGCGCCGTTCCGTGTCCCGGCATTGGGCCACTGTGCTGTGTATCATAGGAGGCGAGACTTCCTATGACAGCAGCCGCTCGTCCTTCCTTCTGCTCCCCCCGGCCCGCCCCCCTCCTCTTCCTCTCAGCGCTGCCCGGCTTTTTTTTTTTTACTATATCGGCGTATAACACGCACTGGTGCTTTGCCCTTCATTTTTAGGGAAAAAAAGTGCGTGTTATACGCCGATAAATACGGTATTTTAAAATATGTCTGTGAGATAGCTATTGGTAACATTTGAAATTTATATAAGATTTTGGAAAGAATTACCATTTTGACCATATTTATTCGACAAAAGCACAAACAAATAACCAGGCGCTCCTGGAGTGCCTGTTGGGTGAAGGATAAGAACCGGCCAGTGGGCCACCAAGGAAGTCACTATGCTGCCGACCAGTAAAGCATGGGACGGATGCTGGAGCAGGAAAAACCATGTGATGGCAGCGTATAGGGACAACACAAAGGGATCCAAGGGAATACAAGAGAGATGTCCAATAAAATGAAATTCAGTTTAGTGATATAAAAAGGGGAGGGAATCACCAATGTACATACCACCCTGGGTCTGGAGTCAGGCAGGGGCACCGTCAGAGTGGAAGACTGAATGGCCGATTGCCACATGCCGCTGTGTACTGAGTAGTTGAGATCCTTGCCAGAAACCAGCCGGCGTGAGGATGAACCGTCACTACTCTGCTCTGATGTGACGGCCGGAAAGACATCACTCGCCTTGCAGGAACCAGGGTGGAACGCAATCTTCCTCCGAACTGAACTTCCTTTTATTGGACATATTTCCTTGGATCCCGTTTGTGTTGTCCCTATGCGCTGCCATCACATGTTTTTACCATATTTATTTGGCCCAACCATGAGAGTGGCCGTGGTGATATTTTTTTAATATCTGCTTTTATCTCATTAAGTAGGGGGATGAAGTTGGTGTGGTATAAGCTCTTTGTCGGAGAGACTATTTTTATTCCTAAGTATTTTAATTCTGACTTTGTCCATATAAACGGAAATTCCTTCTGCAAAGCTAGCTCTTCTCTCTTACCGAGCCCAGTGTTCAAAATTCCTGATTTTATTGGGATGATCTTAAAGTTTGAAACTTCCCCGGATTTTTATAGTTCTTTTATTATGTTTGGAAGTGTTATTCTAGAGCAGCCTTTTTCAACCAGGGTGCCCTAAGCTTTCTTCAGGGGTGCCTTGGCAAATTACCTAATCATTTCACAAAAAATGTATATAAGCCAGCAGGTGGATCAAGCCTGCTCTTTAGTTGCACAAAGACAGAGGTTTTATTGTGCATCATTTCAACCTTCCAGCCACTGGTGTCGTAAAAACCAGTGATGTCATCGGTGTTGTTAAAAAAGGGTGTTGATTGCCAGCATCCTTGTTTTACCCTTTCTGCCAGAGTTTTGTGGACACATGACCTTCCGACCTGCTGTATGGTCAGAAATCTGTGGATCTCCATCCATATGATTAGGTTCAAGTTTTTCCAGTGGAGGGAACTATTAGTTCTACAACAAGAAATACATTTTAGATAATTGTATGCTTCGGACCTCGTGGTAACAGTGTGAGGAAAACCCTTTTCCAGCATGGAAATGTGCACATGTGCCCCTGTACAGATAACCAGCTCCAAAATGCCCTGGGCTGTTGAGTTTGATGTGGAGGAACTCAAGTGGCTGCACAGAGCCCTGACCTCAACCCTACTGAACACAGGGGCAGACTGGCAACTTTCGGCCCAGGGAGCAAGTACAAACCAGAGGCCCATGGGGCAGCAACTCTGTCTCCGTCCCACTTCCCCTCACCCCCATCTCCCAATCCTCCTCCTGATCCCCATTCCAAGCAGTAGCCCTGCTCCAGATACTCTCTGCTTACCGGCTGAATCCAGACTCCCGTCCTAGCCAGCAGGGGGAGGTTGGAGGGAGCTGGGACAACTCGGTTGGGGCTGCCCGGGGCAGAAGAGTCTCCAGTGGGGCATGGAACCGGCCTCTACTCAGACACAGGTTGCACCATCCATGCTGGGTGGGGGGGGGGAGGCCTGCGCTTTGTCTTCAACCCACACTCAGTAGGTCAGCAGTGAGGACTTTTTACTTCTCTTCACCAGGAATCCTTTAGGCATGTCTGTGGCAGAAGCAGTTCAGCCTTTTTACAGGGCATCAGAGCAGCCCAGGGGGCAATTGCCCCCCTGCCCCCTGGCCCAGTCCTCCCCTGACTGAACACCTTTGGGATGAATTACGAGCCAGGTATTTTCATCCAACACCAGTAACTCAACCTTCCATATATTCTTTTAGCTAAATGGGCAAAATTCCTACTGACACTCAATTATCTTGGTTAAAAGCCTTCCCAGAAGAGTGGATGCTGCTATAGCCACAAAGGTGGGCCTCTTCATAATAACGTCCATCATTTTGGAATGGGGTGGCCAACAAGCTCATATAAGTGTAATGTTCAGGTGTTCACACAGACCTTGAAGATATGGTAACAAGTCTGTTATTACATTTCACCAGATAACTGTGTATCAGGAGCAATAAACAAACCTTTTGTGACCTTCACGCCAAACTGGAACAAGATATTTCAGAATGAAGGAATCACTATCAGGTGTAACATGGAATCAACAGAGACAAGGAATGGAAATTACAAGTGGTACAAAAATGGTGTTCAACAAAGCACAAGACATCAGAGCATTTACATTGCTTCTGCCCTCCCCCACAACACTGGAGGATACCAGTGCCAGATTGATGAGAGCATACGAAGTGACCAGGTCAATCTAAATGTCAAGAATGGTGAGTTCAGCAGTGACTGCATTAGACAAAACTTTTACAATAATGTTTTGAGATCAAAGAGCAACTTCACCCTAAAGGGAAAGTTCTGCTTTATGCACTCCTTCCCTCCTCCTCTTTTATCATTGGCACTAATTTGGGGAGGGGTAGCGGGTACCTTGTTTTGATAGGCACCCACTTCCACTTTTGGTTGGATAGCCACCGCAATCCACTGGAAGTCGCCCCCATTCCACAACCTTCTGGAACATATACACAGTGAGCAGCCGGCTTTGAAGCCACACAGACTCACAGCCGATAGTAAACATGCCGGTGCCAGGGACCCGAAGGCAGGCGAAGAAGAGGTTTTGGTGAGCACAGAGTTGGACCCTAAACAGGTGAGTGTCCTTTTAATAAAAGTCAACAGCTACAGTATTTGTAGCTGCAGACTTTTAATTTTTTATCCAAAAGGCTGAAGAACCGCTTGAAGCAGAGGCTTAAAGGTAGTGATTGACTGCTGCCAATTATTCTGAAACCAGAACTAAAGTCTTCATTAAAAAGCTGTATTGGGATTTGAATTCGGCTTTAATATAGTGTGTAACGCAGTAAATTGGAATACCCCACCCAGCACAGGCAGGCACACCGAATTTCCACAGGCACTCGAGTCAGAAACCAGTCCATGACCTTGGTTTTGTTATTTATTGAGGCTAATAACTTGGGATGGGAGGTTATGGGATGCTCATTTGACTTCAACAACAACTTCAACAACAGTATACAGCTCCTTTTCTTCACTCACTTGTTTGCAAAACCTAGCTGGAACACTGTGAATACCTGATAGCTACTCAGTCAGATGAAGCAATGGCCCAATACAGGCAGGAACCCAAGGCCCCTTAGGTGTGTAGTAGAATTTCATTGATCCCAGCACCACCTCTTCAGACACTGCCAACTGACCTGGCCTTTCACTAGCCCACCAGGCTTACTTTTCCCCACAGCCCTTCAGACTGACATTCACCAGTCCACCCAGCTGACTCTCAGGAGATCTCCCAGACATGCTAACCTTCTCCTGCTGTCCTCTGTCCTTGCTCCTGTGCCTCCAGGAACGTCTTTCACTGTGTGTTTTGGTAGGAACCTTCCAGCACCTGAGCCCCAGGCCTGAGGTCACCCCCCCCTCAGACTAGGGGACCCCCTCAAGGGCCATTGACAGCCTCCTCAGCACTCCATCTCCATCTTTCACCCTTTCGCTCCATCTCTCATGTTTCTGCCCCTCCCTAGCATAATTCATGCTTATTTATGAGGTGGCCTGACCCCTGCCAGCCCATTACTAGGGATTGGCTGAGGCCCTCATAGATATTTGAAGCAGCTCCTCCTAACCTCCACCCAAGGTCTAGAACATTCTTATTATGGAAAAAAAAGGAACATTCCCCAAAGTCCCAGAGAACAGGGGGAGGTACCAGGGAAACCGCTAGGATGAGTCACCCAGCCCTAAGTCACTAAACCCTGACCCAGATTCATAGCCCAGGCTTGCCCTGAACTAAAACTAACTTTTACCCACACTAACAGCAAAACCTATCTTTATCTAGAACACTAGAGGATAATACAAGTGTAATAGAGTTGGTCCCAGCAGTTCCCAACTCCTGTGTATTACCAATACCAGGAGCTCTTACTTTAGATTTCATCTGCAGCTCCACTTAGTGATGCAATCTGGTACTGCTGTAACTTTACTAATCATAGCAACAAACGTTCTCCGAGCAACGCAGGAAAAAAAAAAAAGAGGGTTCTGATGTTTCTTATATTGGGATTTTGGAATAGGTATCGTGTCATGGAGAGTTCCAATTTTCTTGATATTCTGTTACAAAGCTGCTTATTTTTGAATGTAAGTTATCTAATGTATATTTTTTACAGAAGGGGTCATCTTGCAAGCTCCTATCTCTGTTTTTGAAGGAGAATCACTCCATCTCAGATGTCTCAGTTTTCCCGGATATAACTATGTTGTTCAGAATATAACGTTCTCCAGGAATGGAAAGATCATACAGACATCAAACCAAAATTCTGATTTCTATGTTAGTAGAGTGGCTGTGGATATGACTGGCAAATATCGCTGTTATCAGAAATTGAACTATTCTTCCGATCAAATACATTTTGATGAAACATATATTAATGTCAAAGGTAAATCTTTTCTAAAATCGGGAATTTCCATAAATGGGATACAAATTGCACAAAGGAGGTTAATTTATGAAAGGCAAATAGGCTGTTCACAATAAAAGAGAAGTTGCACTTTGCAAGGTGATTTTTTCTAGAGCTTAGGGGATGTGATGAATCCTAACTTTGCAAAGAATACCAATCATGTACAAGGAAAATACAAAAACAGAATTCTGCTTCCACATTGGATGATTTCGATAAAAATAAAGGAACGCAATGTGACTTTTGAAATATGGATCTTTAATAAAAACTAGCAACATGTACATGTATAAGCAGCAAACAAAGAAAGCCAGCATCCCGCTATTCAGAAACTTTGATCTAACATATCCACTCCTGGAAATATTTCCCATTAAATAGTACTCAGCAACAGCCCTGAAGAAGGGGGTGTCTATTCCCCCGAAACACCTTGGCTTGATGTACATGTGGCTAATTTTTATTAAAGAAGATGAACTATACTTTAGAAGTCACATTTCTTTGGACCCTGCCCGTTCCTTTCTGTTTATCTTGTGCCTCGTTTCCACTGAGCGGCACGGTTCGGTTCGGTTTGGTACGGTACGCAATTTTTGCCGTTTCCATTGTCAAAAGTTGTGAATGGTCCCCTAATTCCGAACCATACCGTACCACTTTTTTGGGAACCTTTCGTTGGGGTACCAAGCACATTAGTACCGTACCAACAGGGTAGAGCTACACTGTTGAGGTACTGTTGAGCTGAGGTACTGTTGGCGGTGGAAACGCAAGCCTGATCAAGGTGTAACATTCCGAACCGTACTGAACTGTACCGAACCGTACTGTACCGCTCAGTGGAAACGAGGCATAGGTCTACACGCTGAAACAACCCCAAGGTCGCACATAAAAGGCAGAAGCCCAATTGCCCAGAGGGCCCATTGCCACCTTCCATCACTGGGCACCATCCACCTGAAGACATTTATTCCTTCTGCCCACACGAATACCCACTCAAGACCAGTGACCTGTCCAGTCAGTCCAGCATGGACTCTAACACAAGCCAGATACAGGATTGCATGATGGAACTTAGCAGAGCTTTGCCTCATTCGCCAAGCTCTGAAGAGAATTCCCTTACAGAGTGCAACTTCCCAAGTGAATAGTCTATATGCCTTTAGTAAATCAACCCCAGAATATTATTTTACAGTTGTGTTGTTCATTACTTATTTTGGGGGTGTGTTGTCTTTTAGAGGTGTTCTATTCTCCTGAAATGAAAATACCATATCCAAAGCTAGAAGGTGATCTTGTGACCCTAACATGCGACACGAGCCTCAGTCCTCTCAAACAGATGGTGGAACTAAAGTATGCTTTCTACAGAGATGGAGAGAACGTTCGGAGATTTGGTTTATCCAATCAATATGAAGTCCAGTCCGCTCAGCTGGAGGATTCTGGGAATTATTCCTGTGAGGTGAAAACGTCTGATGACAGTGTAACAAAGACCAGTAAAGAAATATATCTCCAGATTCAGAGTGAGTTATAAAAACACGCAGCTTAGATATCACAAATAGTCATTCTTTATATGGATTATACGGTGTGGCTTTGGTGCAGTTTTATATGATGATTTGTTATTTTTTAGGTCTTTTTTCTATGCCAAAAGTAAACACCACTTCCTATCGGATCATAGAAGATGACAACATGACCCTGACATGTCATACAAGTCTTTCTCCATTAGGACAGACAACTGAACTGCAGTTTGCGTTCTACAAAAATCACCAAATTGTTCAAAACTTCAGCAAATCTGATCAATATGAAGTCCAGTTGGCTCAGCTGGAGGACTCTGGGAATTATTTTTGTGAAGTGAAAGCTCCAAACAAAAATGTGAAGAAGAGGAGTGATGTGTCAGCAATAGCTGTACAAAGTAAGTATAAGATGAGAACCATACCAAACAATACGTTAGTTAGAAATGCTATTCAGCAAGCACTACAATGACCTTTACTGGAAAATTTTGTTTAAAAGTTTAAATTAGCAGTTTTTGCTGGAAAATTTCTTAGAACCCCCAAACAGTGTATATATATAATATATATATATATATATATATATATATATATATATATATATATATATATATATATATATATACTGTATATTCATACATGTGTGTGTATATATATATATATATATATATATATATATATACATATTCTATATATATATATATATATATATTTATATATATATTTACTTATTATTTTATTTATTTCAGGTATATATATATATATATGTATATACATACATGTGTGTATATATATATATATATATATATATATATATATACAGTATATATATATGTATACATATATATATTTATTTATTATTTTATTTATTTCAGGTATATATATATCTATATATATATATATATATAGATATATATATATATATATACGGTATATATATAATTTTTTTTAGCAGAAATCCTAGAGAATAAAATGGCGATTGTTGCAATATTTTATGTCACACAGTATTTTCACAGTGGACTTTTAAACGCAATATTTTTGGAAAAAATACACTTTGACCACTTCAATACTGGGCACTTTTATCCCCTTCCTGCCCAGGCCAACTTTCAGCTTTCAGCGCTGTCACAGTTTGAATGACAACTGCGCAGTCATGCAATGCTGTACCCAAATGACATTTTTATCTTTTTTTTCACACAAATAGAGCTTTCTTTTGGTAGTATTTAATCACCACTGGGTTTTTTATTTTTTACTAAAAAAAAAAAAGAAAAAAGACAGAAAATTTTGAAAAAAAAAAAGTTTTTCTTAATTTCTGTCAGTAAATTTTGTACATAAATATTTTTTCTCCTTCACTCATGGGCACTGATAGGCTGCACTGATGGGCACTGATGAGATGACACTTTTGGCCACTAATGAGGTGGCACTGTATAGGAGGCACTAATATGCCGCACTGATGGGCACTTATAGGTGGCACAGATATGCAGCACTAATGAGCACTGATAGGTGGCACTGATGGGCACTGATAGGTAGAACTGATGGGCACCGATAGGTGGCAATGATGGGTACTGATAGGCGGCACTGATGGGCACTGATAGGCAGCACTGATGGGCACTGATAGGTGGAACTGATGGGCACTGATAGGTGGCAATGATGGGCCCTGATAGGCAGCAGTGATGGGCACTTAAAGGGGACACTGGTAGGCGGAACTGATGGGCACTGATGGGCAGCACTGATGGGCACTGACTGGCATCATCAATGGGCGCTGATTGAGGTCATTGTGGGCACTGACTGGGGTCACTGATTGGTGTCACTGATGGGCATTGATTGGTGTCACTGATGGGCATTGGTTGGTGTCACTGATGGGCACTGTTTTTTCTTTACTGTAATCAGGGCACGGATGATCAGAAAGCCCACGTCTACTGTTGGACCTTTTCTATGCTCATGATACCAAGAGTTGAAAAGAACAATTAGTGGGCTATGTCATGAAGAGCCATTTTATGTGGCCTTCAGATACAGCTTTGGTGTTGGGGTTACTCCAAGTCAGGCACCCTTGAAAGTCATGACCCAGGAGCATCCCATAGCAAAAACCCCTCTACCTCTTGTCATGGTCTGCTGGTTAGGAAGGACTAGATGCTTCTAGACTTCACACTACAGAAGGCCCATATCTTTTGTTGGATCTTTTCCATACCAATGACACCAAGAGTTGAACAGAACAATTTGTGGTATAAGAGCCATTGTGTGTGGCCTTCATATACAGCTTTGGTATTGGGGTTACTTTTTTGACCATAATATTTGTAAAAATATAGAAAACTAATGGGAAGTATCAGAGAAAACAAATGAGATGTGGTCATGACATGGTCTGTAATGATTCCTACATTTGCTTGTTCACAAACATTTCTGCATGTAAGATAGATAATATTAATTGCTTTAAATCCTTGATTTTGTTTTTAATTTTTCTAGGAAGAAAAGATGGCTATAATCTGCAAAATGTTATCCGAATGGTACTATCTGGCCTCATCATAATTGCACTTGCCGTTATCCTGACTGATTATGTCAAGACGAGCTAAACCTATTTTACAGAAAGTAGACATAATAGATTGTGAGAATGTTGGATAATTGGAACTTCTGATATCTACTCGACGTATACAATACCATTGGAACGAAGCATTTTATCTAGATTGTTTTTTCATTGACGGCTTTGACCTTATGTGTAAGGAGAAGAATGTAGACCTCGCTCATATAAAATGACATGGTGAAGGTTTGTTCCACCAAGCAGTACAAACTAGGGATCGACCGATATATCGAGGGCCGATATGCACTTTCCCCGATATATCGGAATCGGCCCTGGAGGTTACCGATATTGCCGATATTGTCGTGACATCATTGAGTATGTTGCGCTACGTCCCTCAGTGCACTGGGACAGCTTCTGCCTTCTTAGGCTGCCTCCCTCAGCCTCGTCTGGAATCGGGGAGTCTTGGGACAGTGAGTGTACAGTGCACACAGTGTGTTTAACACAGCCGACACATACATACATCCACCCACAGCTGCCCGGTGCCAGCCAGCCACCCACAGTCTTACACACCCACAGGCCTGTGCCAGCCAGCCAGCCACAGGCCCTGCCTGTACCAGCCAGCCACCCACCACACAGGGTTCCAGCCAGCCACCCACCAAAGGGTGCTAGCCAGCCAGCCACCCACCACAGGGTGCCTGCCAGCCACCCACCAAAGGGTGCCAGTCAGCCACCAAAGGGTGCCAGCCAGCCACCCACCACAGGGTGCCAGCCAGTCAACCACCAAAGGGTGCCAGCCAGCCACCAAAGGGTGCCAGCCAGCCACCCACCACAGGGTTCCAGCCAACATGAACATGTTAAGTAAGAGATTTGTGTCGAAAATTGTGTTTATTTTGCAAAAATTTAAATGTTCAAAATATCGGCCCATATTGGCCGATACCGATACGCAATGGCCTCAATATCGGTATCTGCAACGAAAAAAAACGATATTGGTCGATCCCTAGTACAAACTCTATTCAAATCATACACAGAGGAGCTCACTTGAAATTCAAAGAATGACTTAAAAAGCATAATTGACCAGCACAGAAGGCAAACATTACATTTTGGCAAATGGCCAAAAGGAATAATTCAGTCCCAAAAAATTGAAAGCCCAACTTTTTTAATTTAATTTTGAAAAGAAAGCAAGAAAGGGCCTTGAGACTCTTTAAGGTGGTTACTGCCATTTGTGCTCCTGGAAAGAATGGGAAATCTCTCCAATGGGACACAAAATCAAACTTTTAGTAGAGTTGGGGGGAAGTTAGAAACATCTGACAATGCTTTTATTTCTGTCTATGTATTCATGTGTCGGGGACAACAACATCCTTCCAGTTTCTTGTATAGGTGTCACAGGACCAGAAAAGAGTGGTCATATTTTTAAATGTTTAAAAAAAAAAGCTGCAGAAAAACATTTCACAAAGTGTTAGACCCAAATCCAACAGTGTGGACTGCGACAAACAAGCCATGTGGAGAAAGCAACCCGAGAATCCCTGACTTGTTTCACCATAATGGCATCATCAGGACCGCGGAAATGCTGGAAAACGCTCCTTCCTGCAGCAGACTAATTCCATCATCTCAGCCAAGGCAAAGTCACCTGACTTGAGCTCAAGGATTGCTTTTCAATGGAAAGGGGTACAATTAAAAAAAAAAAAAAAAAAAGATGCTGCATATTTTGACATGTTTGTAATTTATTAATGCGGAAGTTACCGAAACAACTGTAGGATTGTCACCCATTTCGGAGACTAAAAATAGATACCCTAGCTGTTCTTACAGTTCTTACCAAGGGTCTACATCAGTGGTGGCTGGTGCTCCATAGGCCGGGGGGTGGGTGGCAGACGAACCACACCATACCCCCCCCCCAGCTCCAGCCCTCACATCATACCCCCCGGTCACTGGCTCACTCATCCTGGACTGGCAGGCAGCAGCGGCAGCGGCTTCCCCCTCAGTCTCCTCCGTGGGTAGGGCTTCCCCTGTCTCTTCTCCCTCCTCCTCCTTCTTGGCCAATAGCATGGCTTCTCCTTTCGGCCAATCGGGAAATGGGTCTCAGGACCCGCTTCCTGATTGGCCAGGAGGAGAATCCGTGTGACAATAGCGAATATTCATTCTCTATTGTCACACAACTGGGTGGTCTCAGGGCGCAGTGCTCTGCGCCCCGAGCCCACCCCTTTTTAGAAGCCTATTAGAGCCTCTGGCTCTAATAATGTGCTTCAAAAAAAAAAAAAACCCCATTGGAATCTGAAAGAAGAAGCCTCTGGCTCTAATAACGTGCTTCAAAAGAAAAAAGAAACCCGATTGGAATCCATGCGTCCGGCACCCTCAGATTGTAGATTAGGGGGCCGGACGCATGGATAGGAGGGGTGGCGCCCCTGCGCCCCCAATGGACGGGCTGCTACTGGTCTACATCTTCTGCACAATGCAGAGAGAGAGAACAGATGAAGAAAGCAAAAGCTTGTTTATATATATGGTGTGCTCTGTAAAGCGATCTACAGTGGAATGTTTGACAGGCAGGAGGGAGGCTCACTCCAGAGATGGACTATGGGATTTGTAGTTAACTGTTTGTTCCAAACTAAAGGAAGTGAAGGGGAAAAGGAGAGGTTTGAACAACAAGGATTTAATGAAAAACAGGTCACAGGGCCATTAAGTAGTGGATTTGTGTGTGGGAAACCTTTCAGTGGCAGGGAATGTTGGGTGGAGGGGGGGGGGGCAGTAAAAATAGGAGGAAAACTATTATGTAGCCAAAAAAAAATTATTCTACTTACAATACTCTGTAAATAAAGGTATTTTTTATTTAAAGTTAGTTCTACTTTTTTCTTGTGTATTATATAAATAAAATGCTTTCGTGTTTTTGTTTTTGTCTTTTTTTTTTTTTTATATATATTTTCACTCTTAATGGTGTATGAACTTCAAAGTGGGTGGAATTTCAGGGTCATGGCCATATTATGCAGAGTGTGAAACAAACACAAACGTGTTACATTTCTGCATCTCACATGGGCCAATAATATACTTCCTGCCACAATATAACTTTTATATACTGTATATATATATATGTATGATCTCACAAAAGTTAGTACACTTCAAATCTGTAAAGAAAAGCGCACGCAACCTCGGGCAATAATGCTTTAATAAAGGACAATAACACAGTACATTGGAATTGCACTCACACTTTTCCTATAAGACAATCGCTTTACAGCATTCCAACAGGAGCTACTCGCTCCTCCCGTCCCTCCAGATGGTGACTCTGCGGTCTCCTCATTCGCGGCTGCCGCCACTGTTTCCCCGCTCTCCTTCACTTCCTGTGTTGCCTGGTCACCGGATGCCGGTTCTAGTGCGCCTGCGCACTATACCAACGTAATCTACGGCGCCTCAGGAGAGCCTCAGCCAAAGCCGGAGCCACAAGTTGTACGGAGCTGCGAGGTGGGAGATTCAAGACACGGGTGCACTACCTCTGCTGTTACTACGGACAACGCGTTTCGGAGGCGGAGCCTCCTTCCTCAGAGGCTCCGCCTCCGAAACGCGTTGTCCGTAGTAACAGCAGAGGCAGTGCACCCGTGTCTTGAATCTCCCACCTCGCAGCTCCGTACAACTTGTGGCTCCGGCTTTGGCTGAGGCTCTCCTGAGGCGCCGTAGATTACGTTGGTATAGTGCGCAGGCGCACTAGAACCGACATCCAGTGACCAGGCAACACAGGAAGTGAAGGAGAGCGGGGAAACAGCGGCGGCAGCCGCGAATGAGGAGACCGCAGAGTCACCATCTGGAGGGACGGGAGGAGCGAGTAGCTCCTGTTGGAATGCTGTAAAGCGATTGTCTTATAGGAAAAGTGTGAGTGCAATTCCAATGTACTGTGTTATTGTCCTTTATTAAAGCGTTATTGCCCGAGGTTGCGTGCGCTTTTCTTTACAGATTTGAATTGTTTTGATCCGCCCCCCCCAGTGGAGTGAGAGAGGAGCAGCAGCAACCAGGACATTTCAGCTATAAAACATACAAACAAAGGAGGTGAACACATGGACAGCGCCATGGGCTGGTGAAGTACTCCTCTTTGTACTTGTTGTATATCAGCATGTGCAGGATCTGTCCTTTTTGATTGTTATCAAAAGTTAGTACACCCCTCACATATTTGTAAATATTTTATTCTATCTTTTCATGTGACAACACTAAAGAAATGACACTTTGCTACAATGTAAAGTAGTGAGTGCACAGCTTGTATAACAGTGTAAATTTGCCGTCCACTCAAAATAACTCAACACACATCCATTATTGTCTAAACGGCTGGCAACCAAAGTGAGTACACCCCTAAGTGAAAATGTCCAAATTGGACCCAATTAGCCATTTTCCCTCCCCGGTGTCATGTGACTCGCTAGTGTTACAAGGTCTCAGGTGTGAATGGGGAGCAGGTGTGTTAAATTTGGTGTTATCACTCTCACTCTCTCATAATGGTCACTGGAAGTTCAACATGGCACCTCATGGCAAAAAACTCTCTGAGAAACTGAAAAAAATAATTGTTCCTCTACATAAAGATGGCCTAGGCCAGTGATGGCGAGCCTTGGCACCCCAGATGTTTTGGTACTACATTTCCCATAATGCTCATGAACTCTGCAGTGTAGTTGAGCATCATGGGAAATGTAGTTCCAAAACACCTGGTGTGCCAAGGTTTGCCATCACTGGCCTAGGCTATAAGAAAATTGCCAAGACCTTGAAACTGAGCTGCAGCACGGTGGCCACGACCATACAGCGATTTAACAGGACAGGTTCCACTCAAAACAGGCCTCACCATGGTCGACCAAAGAAGTTGAGTGCACGTGCTCAGCATCATATCCAGAGGTTGTCTTTGTGAAATAGACCTATGAATGCTTCCAGCATTGCTGCAGAGGTTGAAGGGGTGGGGGGTCAGCCTGTCAGTGCTCAGACCATACGCCGCACACTGCATCAAAATGGTCTGCATGGCTGTCCTCCCAGAAGGAAGCCTCTTCTAAAGATGATGCACAAGAAAGCCCACAAACAGTTTGCTGAAGACAAGCAGACTAAGGACATGGATTACCGGAACCATGTCCTGTGGTCTGATGAGACTAAGATAAACTAATTTGGTTCAGATGGTGTCACGCATGTGTGCAACCAGGTGAGGAGTACAAAGACAAGTGTGTCTTGCCTACAGTCAAGCATGGGGGTGTGAGTGTCATGGTCTGGGGCTGCATGAGTGCTGCCGGCACTGGGGAGCTACAGTTTATTGAGGGAACCATGAATGCCAACATGTACTGTGACATACTGAAGCAGCGCATAATCCCCTCTCTTCAGAGACTGGGCCGCAGGGCAGTATTCCAACATGATAACGACCCCAAACACCTCCAAGACGACCACTGCCTTGCTAAAGAAGCTGAGGGTAAAGGTGATGGACTGGCTAAGCATGTCTACAGACCTAAACCCTATTGAGCATTTGTAGGGCATCCTTAAACGGTGAAGGAGCAAAGGTGGAGGAGTGCAAGGTTTCTAACACCCACCAGCTCCGTGATGTTGTCATGGAGGAGTGGAAGAGGACTCCAGTGGCAACCTGTGAAGCTCTGGTGAACTCCATGCCCAAGAGGGTTAAGGCAGTGCTGGAAAATAATGGTGGCCACACAAAATATGGACACTTTGGGCCCAATGTGGACACTTTCACTTAGGGGTGTACTCACTTTTGTTGCCAGCTGTTTAGACATTAATGGCTGTGTGTTGAGTTATTTTGAGGGGACAGTAAATTTACACTGTTATACAAGCTGTACACTCACTACTTTACATTGTAGCAAAGTGTCATTTCTTCAGTGTTGTCACATGAAAAGATAGAATAAAATATTTACAAATATGTGAGGGGTGTACTCACTTTTGTGAGATACTGTTTATATATATATATACACACAGACACACTATATTACTAACAGTATTGGGACACCTGCCGTTACATGCACCTCGTTCAATTTATTTATTGAAAAGATTGCAGAATATACATAACAAGAATAGTGCTGAAAGCACATGCAATCGTAAATGAAACAAAGAGGTTCACAAGTATTAACAAAACAGTAGGAAATAAAAACTGACACACCCATGCTGTATTTTAACCACTTGCCGACCGCTCACTGAGCTGGTACTGCGGCAAAGTGGCTCGTTATCGTCAAGCGACGTAGGCCTACGTCGCTGGACAACGCCCCCTCTTGGCCGCCAGAGGCTCGCTCCCACTGTATTCAGTCACAGCGGGAGTCGGGCCAGGGGAGGAGAGGCGGTGATCACCGCCGCTCTTCCCCGATCGTCGGAGATCGAGTGAGGAAATCCGCCCACTTGTGTAAACAAAGCGGGCGGATCTCCTATGTGACAGGCAGGGACAGATTACAGGATTCAGCATAGCTGAACCTGCGATCTGTGTCTGTGTCACACAGTCCCCTCCCCCCACACACGTCAGTAAGCATGAGGCATACATTAACCCCTTGATCACCAATAAAGTTAACCCCTTCCCTGCCAGTGTCATTATTACAGTAACAGTGAATATTTATAGCACTGATTACTGTAGCAATGTCACTGGTACCCCCAAAAGTGTCAAAAATGTCAGTTAGGGGTCCGATCTGTCCGCCGCAATGTCGCAGTCCAGCAAAAAAAATTGCAGATCGTCGCCATTACTAGTAAAAAATAATAAACAATAAAAATGACAAAAATTTCCCGTAGTTAGTAAACGCAATAACTTTTGCGCAAACCAATCAAAATACGCTTATTGCAATTTTATTTGCCAAAAATATGTAGAAGAAAACAAATTGGCCTAAAATGTGAAAAAATGTTGTTATATATCAGAATGTAAAAAATATTGTTTTTTTTTTTTCAAAATTGTCGCTCTTTTTTCCAAAAATTAAAAATCGCACAGGTGATCAAATACCACCAAAAGAAAGCTCCATTTGTGGGGAAAAAAGGACATAAATTAAATTTGGGTACATCGTTGCACGACCACGCAATTGTCCGTTAAAGTAACGCAGTGCCGAATCACAAAATATGGCCTGGTCAGGAATGGGGTAAAATCTTCCGGTCTTAAAGCAGTTAAAAATATGCTCATTGAGAATTTGTTTGTCAAAGACATGTAGCTAAATACATTTTGGACTAAATATATGACAAACATTGAATATATTGGATATTTTTTAACTGTCAAAGTAGAAAATGTCAATTTTTTCGCAAAATTTTCGCTCTTTTTTTATTAATATCGCAAAAAATGAAAAGCGCAGAGGTGATCAAATACCACCAAAAGAAAGCTCTGTTTGTGGGGGAAAAAAAGGACATAAATTTCGTTTGGGTACGGCGTTGCATGACCGCTCAATTGTCAGTTAAAGTCGCACAGTGCTAAGTTGCAAAAAGTGGCCTGGACGTAAAGCAGGAAAATCCTCCGGTGGTAAAGTGGTTAATTTGAGGGTCCACCTCATCTGGTAAGAGTACCCCTGTTGTTTTTTCACGGTGGTGGATCATCATTCTACTGTGGGAGTGGCTTCCTGTCATCACTTCCTCATCAATTTTTCTAGAGACTGTGTTTATTTCCAGCAGTGTTTCCATACATGTGTACACCACTTACGAGGATTTTTTTTCGTCTTGGGAGACTGTTGTCATTTCATCTCCTCTATTGGCTTCTCATTTACATATGCATATATGTGTATTAGCATTTATCATCAGGCGCTGCACTGTTCTTTTTAAAGTGTCTGAGAAGGTGTGTAGACCAGAACAATTGAAACACGTATATACAGTAGGATTAGAGCAACGGATCAAGAAGTGAGGAATGGAGGTTGGAGCATTGCTGAACAGCCCATGGCACAAGCGAGCCTCCGGCGGTGCGCAAGCTGCCGAAATCACTGGGAGTCCAGCGACATAGGTCTACGTCGCTGGACCCAGGGGAGCCGCACTGCCGCAGTAGGATTACTGTGAGCAGCCGGCAAGTGGTTAAGCTTGTGGTTCCTTCAAGTGTTTATGGGTTTTTCCATGGATTTCCTATCACCTGGTAAATCTAGTTATCTTCCATACCAAATCACTGGGAGTCCAGCAACGTAGGTCTACGTCGCTGGACCCAGGGGAGCCGCACTGCCGCAGTAGGATTACTGTGAGCAGCCGGGAAGTGGTTAAGCTTGTGGTTCCTTCAAGTGTTTATGGGTTTTTCCATGGATTTCCTATCACCTGGTAAATCTAGTTATCTTCCATACCAAATCACTGGGAGTCCAGCAACGTAGGTCTACGTTGCTGGACCCAGGGGAGCCGCACTGCCGCAGTAGGATTACTGTGAGCAGCCGGCAAGTGGTTAAGCTTGTGGTTCCTTCATGTGCTTATGGGTTTTTCCATGGATTTCCTATCACCTGGTAAATCTAGTCGTCTTCCATACCAAATCCCTGGGAGTCCAGCAACGTAGGTCTACGTCGCTGGAGCCAGGGGAGCCGCACTGCGGCAGTAGGATTACTGTGAGCAGCCGGCAAGTGGTTAAGCTTGTGGTTCCTTCAAGTGTTTATGGGTTTTTCCATGGATTTCCTATCACCTGGTAAATCTAGTTATCTTCCATACCAAATCACTGGGAGTCCAGCAACGTAGGTCTACGTTGCTGGACCCAGGGGAGCCGCACTGCCGCAGTAGGATTACTGTGAGCAGCCGGCAAGTGGTTAAGCTTGTGGTTCCTTCAAGTGTTTATGGGTTTTTCCATGGATTTCCTATCACCTGGTAAATCTAGTTATCTTCCATACCAAATCACTGGGAGTCCAGCAACGTAGGTCTACGTTGCTGGAGCCAGGGGAGCCGCACTGCGGCAGTAGGATTACTGTGAGCAGCCGGCAAGTGGTTAAGCTTGTGGTTCCTTCAAGTGTTTATGGGTTTTTCCATGGATTTCCTATCACCTGGTAAATCTAGTTATCTTCCATACCAAATCACTGGGAGTCCAGCAACGTAGGTCTACGTCGCTGGAGCCAGGGGAGCCGCACTGCAGCAGTAGGATTACTGTGAGCAGCCGGCAAGTGGTTAAGCTTGTGGTTCCTTCAAGTGTTTATGGGTTTTTCCATGGATTTCCTATCACCTGGTAAATCTAGTTATCTTCCATACCAAATCACTGGGAGTCCAGCAACGTAGGTCTACGTCGCTGGAGCCAGGGGAGCCGCACTGCGGCAGTAGGATTACTGTGAGCAGCCGGCAAGTGGTTAAGCTTGTGGTTCCTTCAAGTGTTTATGGGTTTTTCCATGGATTTCCTATCACCTGGTAAATCTAGTTATCTTCCATACCAAATCACTGGGAGTCCAGCAACGTAGGTCTACGTCGCTGGAGCCAGGGGAGCCGCACTGCGGCAGTAGGATTACTGTGAGCAGCCGGCAAGTGGTTAAGCTTGTGGTTCCTTCAAGTGTTTATGGGTTTTTCCATGGATTTCCTATCACCTGGTAAATCTAGTTATCTTCCATACCAAATCACTGGGAGTCCAGCAACGTAGGTCTACGTCGCTGGAGCCAGGGGAGCCGCACTGCCGCAGTAGGATTACTGTGAGCAGCCGGCAAGTGGTTAAGCTTGTGGTTCCTTCAAGAGCTTATGGGTTTTTCCATGGATTTCCTATCACCTGGTAAATCTAGTCATCTTCCATACCAACCCAGCCCTAAGTACGTCTGTATGATTGTGGTACAGGTAGTAAAACGTACAAACTTATAGCTGGAAAAAGTATTATGGTTTCATTACTTTGAAAGAGCTGAATCATTCTGCTTGTGGTCAACGTGAGGAACAGACGTTGGATGGAAACTTGTCTCAGTTATAGAAGACATTCATCTTCTGCAGGTTACAGAAGCTATGCCACCTCTGGTATTGCTCGTCCTATTCTGTAAGTATTGGAATTTTCTATATATTTTTTTACATTTCTTTGAAAAGTAGTCCCTTCATCCTTGATGGAAGAATTTTCTATATTTTTATATCCCGTAGTTTTATCTATGAAATGCCCAACAAAGAACGATGAACAATAATCTTCTAACAATGCAACTTATTAAATTAGATTGTTTTTAGAAATATATTAAGCTCATTGATTTAAATACAAAGCCATCAGTAATTAATAATTTATGTTTCATACTATTGTTTTTATTTATTTATTTATTTATTTATTTATTTTTAGTAAAGACTGTAAATTATGTCTCCCAATAATTTAACCACTTTCAGACCGGAGGATTTTCCCCCCTTAACCACTTAAGCCCCAGCCCTATTTCGGACACTTTTTGTTTACAAGTTAAAATCAGTATTTTTTTCCTAGAAAACTACTCAGAACCCCCAAACATTATATATATATATATATATATATATATATATTATTTTTTTTAAGCAAAGACTCTGGAGAATAAAATGGCGGTCATTGCAATATTTTTTTGTCACGCGGTATTTGTGCAGCAGTCTTTAAAACGCCATTTTTTTGGAAAAATTACGAAAAATCACATTTCACTGCATTTAAAAAAAACTAAACAGTAAAGTTAGCCCATTTTTTTGTATATTATGAAAGATGATGTCACGCCAAGTAAATAGATACCCAACATGTTTCAGTTTAAAATTGCGCACACCCGTGGAATGGCGACAAACTGCGGTCGATAGAAATCTCAATAGGTGACGTTTTAAAATTTTGTAATAGTTACCAGTTTAGAGTTGGAGTGTAGCTCTTTTTTTTAAACTATTGCTCACGCTCTGGCGATCGCGGCGATACCTCACATGTGTGGTTTGAACAGTGATTTAATTTGCGCCTCGACTTCCGTATATGTTTTCTTTTGTGCGCGAGCTAAAGGTGACGGGGCGGCTAAATTTTTTTTTTTTCTATTTTTTTTTTTTTTTACTTTATCACAGGTTTTTTTTAAAAAAAAATAAAAATATGATCACTTTTGGTACCGGGATGGTGCCTCTAGCTAGAGGCATCATCCCGGTATAACACCGCAAAGTTATCCGACATAAATATACGTTACTTTGCGGTAAGTGGTTAATGACCAGGCCCTATTTTTGCTATTCGGCACTGCGTTAATTTAATGGATAATTGCACGGTCATGCGAAGCTGTACCTAAATGAAATTGAAGTCCTTTTTTCCCCCCACAAATAGAGCTTTCTTTTGGTGGTATTTGATCACCTGTGTGATTTTTAGCTTTTGCGCTATAAACAAAAAAAGAGCTACAATTCTAAAAAAAAAACTATATTTTTCACATTCTGCTATATAACATTCCTAGTAAAAAAAAAAAAAATGTAAAAATCTAAATTTTTCGTCATTTTAGGCTAAATTTGTACTCTGCTACATATTTTTGGTAAAAAAAATCCCAATAATCGTATTTTGATCGGTTTATGCAAAGTTGCACGGTCGTGCGACGCTGTACCCAAATAAAATTGATGTCCTTTTTTTCCCACAAATAGAGCTTTAATTGGTGGTATTTGATCACCTGTACAGTTTTTATTTTTTGCGCTATAAAAAAAAAAAGAGCGACAATTTTGCAAAAAAAAAAAAAAAAAACAATATTTTTCACAAGATCTTGGTGAGAAATGAATGCAAAACTGGAGGGAAATAAATCTTGTGACATTGCAGAAGCTTATCAAAACAATGCCACAGTGAATGCGTGCCGTAATCAAAGCCAACAAAATATTAGAGTGTGTGACCTTTTTTTGTGGTGGCGACTTTTTTTTGGCCAGGCAGTGTATATACATGAAATATGAGGGCTTATTTTTCACTGAGAGCTTCTGTGTGCGGCGCAAATTTAGAAACCAATCATTCTTGTAAGTGCCATTTCAAATAAAGCTGTTCGTGTGAACAACTGACCACAAACATCTTTGTATGCATTGTAGACAACTGACCACAAGTGTTTGGGGTTTTTTTTTAATACAAGTGGGTCAGGCCAACTTATAATGCAGTGTTTTAGCTTTAGGCAAGATACATATACTATATATGCAGCAAATAAAATAAGTATTGAACAAGTCACCATTTTTCTAGGTAAATATATTTGTAAAGGTGCGATTGACATTACATTTTCACCACATGTTGGTAACAACCCATGAAATCCATGCATACAAAGAAACCGAAACAAATAAGTTCCGAAATGAAGTTGGAAAATGGAATGGCACAGGGACAAAGTACTGTATTGAACACGCTAACTGAAATTTATTTAATACTTTATACAAAGTATACGATCCTTTGTTAGCAATGAGAGCTTTAAGAGTCCTCCTGTATGGAGAAACTAGTCGCATGCTTTGCTCAGGTGTGATTTTGGCCCATTCTTCCACACAAACAGTCTTTAAATCTTGAAGGTTCCGTGGACCTCTTCTATAAAACTCTGATCTTTAGTTCTTTCCGTAAATTTTCTATTAAAATCAAGTCAGGTGTTTAGATGGGCCATTCCAGCATCTTCATTTTTACATAGTTACATAGTTAGTCAAGTTGAAAAAAGACACAAGTCCAAAAAAACAACAAAAAACAGTATTGAAAACCCAACCATACAATCCCATATACACAATCCTATACCCGTTGTTGATCCAGAGGAAGGCGAAAATAAACCTCAGCAAAGCATGATCCAATTTACTACAGCAGGGGAAAAAAATTCCTTCCTGATCCCCCGAGAGGCAATCGGATATACCCTGTATCAACTTTACCTAAAAAAAATTGTAATACCCATTAATATTATGTACACCTAGGAAAGAATCCAGGCCTTTTTTTAAAGCCATCTAGTGAGCTGGCCAGAACCACCTCTGGAGGGAGTCTATTCCACATTTTCACAGCTCTTACGGTGAAGAAACCTTTCCGTATTTGGAGATTTTATTTGAAACCAATTAAGAGTTTCCTTGGCTTTATGTTTGGGATCATTGTCTTGCTGAAATGTCCACCCTCGTTTCATCTTCATCATCCTGGTGGGTGGCAGCAGATTTTAATGAAGAATGTCTTGGTACATTTTTCCATTCATCCTTCCTTCAATGATATGAAGTTTGCCAGTACCATATGCTGAAAAACAGCCCCACACCATGATGTTCCCACCTCCAAACTTCACTGTTGGTATGGGGGTCTTTTTGGGGTGATGTGCAGTACCATTTGACCTCCAAACATGATATGTAATATGGCATCCAAGGAGAATAATTTTGGTCTCATCTGACCAGACTATATTGTCCCAGTATTTCACAGGTTTGTCTAAATGTTGTGCAGCAAACTTCAAACGAGCTTCAACATGCTTTTTCTTCAGCAATGGAGTCTTGTGTGTTGAGCGTGCATACAGGCCATGGCGGTTGAGTGCATTACAATTTTACCTGCCAGGTCTTTCTGAAGCCCTCCACAAGTGGTCCTTGGCTGTAGGGATGTATAAAAAGGGGATTCACTCCAGAAATAAAGAGATTATTCTCCCTCTCTACAAGACTCTGGTCCGGCCACATCTGGAGTATTCTGTCCAGTTCTGGGCACCGGTCCTCAGGAAGGATGTGCTGGAACTAGAAAGAGTCCAGAGAAGTGCAACAAAAATAATTAGGGGAATGGAGGACATCAGCTATGAGGAAAGACTACAAGCACTGAACTTATTCTCTCTGGAGAAGAGACGATTGAGGGGGGATATGATATCAATGTGCAAATACTGTACTGGCGACCCTAGCATAAGGAACAAACTATTCAGAGAAAGGGAATACAATAATGGCCACTCACTAAAACTAGAGGAAAGGCGGTTTAACCTTAAAGTACGTAGGGGGTTCTTTACTGTCAGAGCAGTAAGGATGTGGAATTCTCTTCCGCAAACAGTCGTGTCAGCAGGGAGCATCGATAGTTTCAAAAAACTATTAGATGGGCACCTTGAAGACCACAACATACAGGGGTATACAGTGTACAACATACAGGGGTATACAATGTACAACATACAGGGGTATACAATGTACGTTAACAGACACACACACACATCATAGGTTGAACTGGATGGACTGATGTCTTTTTTCAACCTCACTAACTACAGTATGTAACTATGTAATTGGCTCTTGGACCACTCTTCTGATAATCCTTTTCACTCGTCTGTCAGAAATCTTGCGAGGAGCACCTGGTCATGGTCAGTTTAGGGTAAAAATTATGTTCTTTCCACTAACGGATTCTGGCCCCAACAGTGCTCACTGGAACGTTCAGAAGTTTAGAAAACCTTCTGTAACCAATGCCATCAGTATGTTTTGCAACAATCAGGTTTTGGAGGTCTTGAAAGAGCTCTTTGCTTTTATCCATCATGAGATGTTTCTTGGTAATGAGAAACCTTTTTATAGGCCATCAGTTGAGACTCAACCAGCTGATATTAATTTGCACTGACAAGGAGCAGGATTGCTTTCTAGTTACTGATAGTTTTCAGCAAGTGTCATGGCTTCCTTTGTCTGTTTGCACCTCCCTTTCTTTATGTGTTCAATACTTTTTCCCTGTGTCATTCCAGTGAGGACTGTAGGAGACACTAGACAAAAGGGTGGCATGACTAGGGGAGGAACAGGGTCAAGGAAGGGTCAGCTAGGTCAGTGTAGTGTGAAGGGGAGTAGGCCTTACCTGATTGGAAGCAGAGGTTGGTGGGCAGGGTTCAGATGTGTAGGGGTCTGCGCAGGTAGACGTCCATCCAGTCAATCTGAAGAATTTCAGGAGAAGAGGTGACTTCCCTCCTTTCTGCCCTTGGGTTAGCAGTTATGGAAGTATATGGGGGGTGGTAATGTTTTTTCTTTTGTTTGGTGTCAGGAACGTGGATGTAGGTTTTAAAAAAAAAAGAAAAACGGGAAAAATGGAAAAAAATCAATTACTAAATCAAAAAATAAATAAATTAATTAAATAAATAAATAAAAATAAAATATATAAAATAAAATAAAATGGAAGAAGTGAAAAAAAAAAAAAAAAATTATTTGTTTGATTTGTTTGTTTAAATGATGCAGTTTTTTACACTTTGTCACAGCAGCGGCGGGTCAAGGGGTCTTTGGGGGGGTCAGTGAGCAAGTAAATTGTTAAAAGAATTGTGGGGCCCATCTAAGGTATGGTGCTTTCATTTGGTTAGTGGTGGTCCTCCCAGGAGCTAGGTCCCCTGGGGGGGAAAAATTGGAAGTATGTGTGGTGTCGTAACGTCTTCGAGCCAGTTGGGGCACAACTGAGGACATGGACGATTACAGTTACAATCGTGTATAAGGACACCCAAAGACCCCTTCTGGTTTAAGCATTGTTTATGTTTTTATTTATTATTTGGTTAATAAAAATGGCTGCTATGGCCGTATTAAACCCATGTCACACAGTCCATGTCCTTATTTTGTAGTATTAAGGACCCCAGGTTGACGAATCATTTAGCCAAGCTTATAACACATAACTTAATTTCTGAACTTAATTGTTTAGGTTTCTTTGTATGTGTGGATTGCATGGGTGGTTACTCATGTAGTAAAAATGCCATGTCAATAGCACCTTTAGAAATAGATTTACCTAGAAAAATGGTGACGTGTTTAATACTTATTTTACCCGCTGTGTGCAAATATATATATATATATATATATATATATATTTTTTTTTTTTTTAATATTGATATTAAGTTTACTTGTATACAACCACTTCCACTGACCACAGCTTAGCTTAGACTCGTAACTCAAAGTGTAAAGGAGATAGAGGAGATAGAGGAGATAGAGCGCTTCCTGCCACAACAGCAAAGCTTTTATCAGGAAAAATCTGCAACAGGGACATATACATCAATACAAATCTACAACAACATCCTCAAAGAGGTGCGGGGAACTTTAAAACTTGCACATTTGGACATACGAAGAAAAACTTCGAACAAGCTTTGAAGATCTGGTGAAGTGGTTCCTGCACAGCAAGGCTTCCCTCAATGGGCACCCAACAGTACTAAAAGAAGATCCAGACAGCCCCACATCCTGAAAATCCCCTTTATTCCTAAAAATAGTAAAACAGCAACACAGGCATTATTATTATTACTATTATAAAGGATTTATATAGCGCCAACAGTTTGCGCAGCGCTTTACAATGTGAGGGAAGACAATACAGTTACAGTACAATTCAAAACAGGAGGAACTAGAGGGCCCTGCTCGTTAGAGCTTACAATTTAGAAGGGAGGGTCAAGTGGAACAAAAGGCAATAACCGTGGGGGATGGGTTGATGGAGAAAACGGAGGTACATTTGTTAGGGGTTGGTAGGATAGGCTTCTCTGAAAAGGAGGGTTTTCAGAGATCGCCTAAAAGCTAATAGAGTAGGAGATAATCGGACAGATAAGGGTAAGGAGTTCCATTGGATTGGAGAGGCTCTGGAAAAGTCCTGGAGGCGAGCATGGGAGGAGGTGATGAGGGGGCTAGAGAGCAGGAGGTTTTCAGAGGAACGAAGCAGGCATCAAGCAGACTGATGATTAACCACTTCTGGACAGAAAGGATTTGCCCCCTAAAGCCCCGTACACACGTACCGATCGTCGTCATACAAACGTTCGTCTTTTCTCCCCGGGATGTCGATGTCTGTTGAAAAGTGCAAAGACAGCACAAGAATTTTGTCCGCCGACTTCAGCTGACTGCAGAAGTGATGTCATGTAATGGTTAACTTTCCCTGTGTTTTTTCTTTTCTGAGCATGCCCAGTCTTGCAAATCTGCGGTCTGTCGGCTGATTTCTGTACTGACAGGCGAACAATCGTCCGTTCTGGTGTCGGCATACAAAAATTTTTATGTTTGCAAGAAAGACTCTTGTCCGCAGAATGTGCGCAGACAGCTGTCGGAGGCACCATACTAACAAGCGTACAATCGGCAGATCTTTCGTCCACCGACGTTTGTATGACGACGATCGGTACGTGTGTACGGGCCTTTAATGACCAGGCCATTTTTTTGCGATTTACCTAAAAAACATTGATGTCCTTTTTTTCACCACAAATAGAGCTTTCGTTTGTGGGTTTTTGATCACCTGTGTGAATTTAAATTTTTTGCGCTATAAACAAAAATAGGGCGACAATTCTGAAAAAAAAAAAAAACAATATTGTTCACATTCTGCTATATAACATTCCCAAAAAAAAATAAAAATAATTTTTTTTTAACATTTTAGGCCAATTTGTATTCTGCTACAAATTTTTGATAAAAAAAATTGCAATAAGCGTAGTTTGTATGGTTTGCGCAAACTTTATCGCGTCTACTAACTACGGGAAAGATTTATGTCATTTTTAATGTTTTTTTTTTTTACTAGTAATAGCGGCGATCTGCGATTTTTAGCGGGACTGCAGCGGACAGGTCGGACCCCTTACTGACATTTTTTACACTTTTGGGGGGACCAGTGACATTACTACAGTAATCAGCGCTAAACATATGCACTATCACTGTAATAATGACACTGGCAGGGAAGGGGTTAACACAGCGGGTGATCAAGGGGTTAAATATGTACCTAGGGGAGTGTTTCTAACTGTATGGGAGTTGGTCTTTTGAAATGATCATAGAGACCTGTGGTCCTATATAGAAGGAGCTCTGTGATCATTCCAGAGAGAAGAACGGTCAGCTGTGTTTACAACATCTGACCGTTCTTCTCTCTCAGCGGGGAGCAATCGCGGGTGTCAGGCAGCAATCGGAGCTGCCTGCCCCGTGCATTGGAGTCCCCACTGCCAAATGGGGGCTGGAGCGCGCCGCCGGCAGCGCACGCTCGCCCCCTAGCTGCCTGCACGCGATCTATGTATACCTACGGCGATTCGCGCAGGAGCGGCTGCCTGTCGCAGTATAACTGAGGCGGGCAGTCGTAAAGTGGTTAAAAGAAGATCCAGACCGCCCCACATCCTGAAAAATCACCTTTGTTCCTAAAAATTGTAAAACAGCAACACAGGCATCAAGCAAATGGATGACTAAGCTGGGGGGGGCGGAGCGAAACACATTGAGGTCGTGGTCTGGCGGGATCCCAGGCTGAGGTTGAAATTTTAACCTTTGAACACTTCTATAGATGTGCGGCACCGGGGGTTTTTTCCTCTCTATCAAGCAGAGGGAGTTGGGCAAGAAGCTAACGTGTTTCACACTTACCGAGCGCTTAGTCATAGCCTATTATTTGGGCACCCAGAAGTAGCTCCAACCATAAAAATGCTTAAAGGAGCTGCAGACCAAAGCTAGATGAAAGAATCTAAGATCATTTTAGTTGTTTGTAAAAAAAAACTCATAAAAATAGCCAAAGCGCTTCAGGGCAACGCATTTCAGGACAACGCCACTCCCCTAGATCAGGGCTCAACACGGGATAAAACTTGGATGGATGTATATTAGAACTAGTAACTTAAAAAGTGACTCTACTTTTGTTAGGAAAACAACATCCCCCCTCTGGGTGATCTACTGTATGCACTGTAGTACTGCCCCCTCGAGGGCCGCTGGATTTCTCACCATTTCGGGTCCCTCTGGGTTACCGGTAGCAACCGCATGTAGAACCTTAACACATTACTCTCTGGCTCAGTCAATAAACAGTCTAGGGTTTGTTGTTTTATTATAAATAGGGATGGGAGAAGGGAAGAGTGGGATACTCCAGAACTTGAATTATTCACAGTGCTGAGGACTTCTATCTGAAGGTGCGGCAAGGCCGCAGTTTCACCTTGCCAATAGATTAATCTGAGGTAAAGTCTCTGAATATAATGGTTGCTTAGCACTTATCTTCAGGGTACTTGTCTAGCACCCCCTTTCACTCCACCAGCTGACACCCGTCCTTTGGCCTCTCTACTACAGGTTGTCCCCCTTCCTGGTCAGGCCCTTAAACACGATCCCCTGTATTCACAATACTGTTTTTCCAGGTTCTCCTGTGTCTCAACCCCTCTTAGTCAGCTCTCCTGGACCTCTGGGTTCAGCTCCTGCCCTCTGGCTCACCAGGCCGACCGCCTGTGACCATACTCCAACTGCTGCAGAAGAGGAGGCAGCCGCCACCCTCCTTCCGGTACTCTGCTCACCAGCCAAAGACCCCGAGCACATGTGCTCCTGGCTTTTATACCACACGCCATAATGCACCAAGACCATCAGTCTGTGCCAGTCACTGGGGCTGTACCAAAGCCTGTGTACCTATTGGCCAGGTTTCCTCCAAAGTGGTTGTAAATGCCTAAAGTGATACTAAACACACACTGTTTAACCACTTGTCGACTGCCTACCGTATATTTACAGCGGCAGGTGGGCTCTATTGTGCGAAATGACGTACCTGTACGTAGTTTCGTGCAATAACCACAGAGGTTATGGTTGCGTGCTGATTGGACACAGAGGATGCCAATCAGCAAGTTCAGTGGACCCCATGTCCACCGGCCAAATTACGTACCTGTACACAGTTTCATGCAATAGCTACTGGGTGGAGCACGCGTGTCGACAGAGTTTTGGTTGCGTGCTGATTGGACACAGAGGATGCCAATCAGCAAGTCCAGTGGACCCCATGTCTGCCGGCCACCCGCGATCGTTCCCGGGAGAGGCAGAATGGCGAACTGCCTATGTATACAAGGCAGATCACCATTCTGATAGGGGTGAAGATGGAGATCTTGTGTTCCTGCTGAGATATGATTTATATGAATCTATGATTTATATGAATATACGATCCACGCTACGGTCTTGGCACCTGCCCCAGAAGAGATCTTTCCTTGCATGTGCAGCTGGTCAGATAAGTAATGTAAGGTTCATATAGTGCTGAAGAAGCTTGCTGTGAAACGCGTTGGCTTTGAAGACCTTCACCACAAGTTTGGGTTCTGTACATTCACTTATATTCTGATTTGGAATGTATTGTCTTATCACATGTATTTGATTTTTTATCTCTTGAATGAAATTGATACATTTTATATAATTGCAAGCACCCCTACTTTTGTGGCCTTTAAAGTCCAAATTCACCTTCTTCTTTTCTAACTATGCAACTATGGATGATGGCCTATTAGATCACGGGAATTTTTTTTATATATTTTTACAAGGCTTAGCCCTGTAGATGTTAGATCCAGGGCAGTCTGTAGGGGTTATATATAAGAATTGACAGTTATTTTCTTTGAACATGTAAAAAGAGTATGTTATTACATTCTGCCAGGTACCTGCGTGTCAGGAGCAATATATCGACCATTTGTGACCTTCACACCAAACTGGAACAAGGTATTCATTTATGAACGAATCACTGTCCAGTGTAATGTGGGATCATCTGCTCCAATCAATGGACAATACACTTGGTATAAGGACAGTAGACAACTGGATACAAGACATCAGAGCATTTCCATTGGTTCTGCCCAACCACACCACAGTGGGAGATACCAATGCCAAATCATTGGCAGTGCACTTAGTGACCCGGTTAGCCTACATGTCAGTGATGGTGAGTTCAACAGTCCGTACAAGTACGTACAAATTTACATAGGTAAAAAACATTTATAAAATAAAATTTGAAAATTAAGCAGAGTTTAACAAGTAATGTCTCGAAAAAACATGCAAAAGATTTAGACCCTCTTAATATAGTATGTAGCACTACCCCCCCCCCCCCGCCCCCCGTAGAAGTTGCTGATCCCTGGGTTCCCCACTGCTACACAGCCAGTCCCACAGCATTTGCTTCTTGCACTCAAACTCTGAAAACAGTCTTTTGGTTTGGTTTTGTTGTTTCATTAGTGGGTGATAATTTGGATGGGGTAAGGTGTTATGGGATGCCCAACTAGAAAATGTCCAAACACAAAACTAGGGTCATCTTCATTCCTATTTACAGATTCCTCTTCTTCCTTCCTCCTGCACAAACTTGGTTCCCCTTATATCTGGTTCCCATCAGCTGACCTGGCTGCTTTTTTCTCCCAGTCTTCCCGACTGACACACACATTCCGAGGGGCAAGGTTGGATGAAGTTTTGGCACACCGCTGTCTTCAATAGAGCACTGCTATAGCTGGCAGTCTCTTTGCTTGTATGTCCCTGCACCATACTGATCTACTTACTGTCTCTCCATGCTCTCTCCGCTGCCACTCTGGCATGAATCCCTTCAGCTGCCTTCTGTGGTGGGATTCTTCCAGTAAAACCCCTCCCTGGCAGGGGTCCCTCAAAGGCCACCAACAGCCTCTTCTCAGCACTGCTTGCCCATATTACACCTAACTACCCTGCTGGCATGGCTCATTCATATTTATGAGCTACTCAGTCCCCTGCCAGGCCCACTCCTGGGGATTGGCTAAGGGCTCATAAATATTCAAGGCAACCCCTCCTAGCTTCCGCCCACTATCTTCCAGAATGTTCTCCAACATTCTAGAAACAGGGGGAGGCACCAGAGTGCTGCCAGGATGAGACATCCAGCCCTAGGCTCTAATATCCCTGACCCAGATTTAGTGACTCAGGTTTATCTATGGGCCAGGCTATTGTTTGCCTACTCCATTCTAGTAACACACACTAGAGCAGGGATCCTCAAACTACGGCCCTCCAGCTGTTGCGGAACTACGCATCCCATGAGGCATTGTAAAACTCTGACATTCACAGACATGACTAGGCATGATGGGAATTGTAGTTCCTGAACAACTGGAGGGCCATAGTTTGAAGACCCCTGCACTAGAGGGTGCGCAGAATATAAAAAGGGGTGTCTGACTTTTCCCAAACCAGGAGCTGAAATTGCAGACTTAACCTGCAGTGCCATCTGCTGAGGACATCTAGAGTTTCTGCCACTTTACTAATCAAAGAGACTTTAGTCCTCCAAGTGATGTTATCGCCAATTTGAAGAGGCTTTAGCCTTCCAAGTGATGTCATCACCAATGAAATGAGCGTTTTCCTATTGCTTATACAATAGTATTTTGGGTTGCATGTTCTAATATTTTTTCCTAGAAATGCTTTTTAGCTTCTAAAGAAAGTTATCTAATATTTTGCTTTTTTTTCCAGATGGGGTCATCTTGCAGGCTGCTACCCTTCTTTATGAAGGAGAAATACTACATCTCCGATGTCACAGTCTCCCTGGCTATAGCTACGTTGTTAAAAGAATAACATTCTCCAAAGACAGAAAGGTCATACAAACATCAGAGAAAAATTCTGATTTCTACCTTAGTAGAGTGACTGTGGATGCAACCGGTACATATAAATGTGAAAAAAATATATTTTATTCCTCTGATCAGACACATTCTGATGAAAATCTTATTGTTGTTAAAGGTAAATCTTTTCCAACATCAGGAATTAGATATTATTTTTAGGTCGTGTTTATTCATTTTTTTTTATGTTTTTTTTTCTTCTAGAGCTTTTCTCTTCTCCAAAATTAAGAATGACCCCAAATCCCATATTAGAAGGTGATCACCTGACTCTGACATGTGATGCAAGCGTCAGTCCGTTCAGACCGAGGACAGAACTGCACTTTGCTTTCACCAAAGATGGACGGAATGTTCAGAAATTCAGTTCATCGAATCAATATGGCATCCAGTCCCTTGAGTTTGAGGATTCTGGGAAATATTCCTGCGAAGCGAGAACCTTCAATTACAACGTAGCAAAAAAAAGTGAAGGAATTTATATTTTGACGCAGAGTGAGTTACCAAAACATTCAGCCTGGTTACAAAAGATTTTCTTGGCATAATGTCTATATGGACTGTATGTTTATTGGGAAACCTCCCGGGCTTTATTTCAGCAGGAACATTGGGGGGACACAGTTCTGGCACCCCCACCACTGAATGTATGTAATGGCAAGGTTTACTGGGGTGTGCTGAAGTGTTTACTGATGTTGACTGCCGGGAGATCTATTGTAGCCAGAGGGGGATTATTGTTACTGGGGAAGTCCATTGTTACTAGAGGGGGGAAACTGTTATTTCCAGGGGTGGGTCTTATATTGAAGGGGGTCAGTTTTGACTTGGAGAGATCTACTGTTGAGGGAGTGGTCAATTATTTGGTTGCTGCTGGAGGGTCTATTGATGTTATCTGTGGGGAGATCTGTTGATACTAGGGTGGTCTATTGTTGTGCTGGGGGTATTTTGTTGAGGGTTGTCCATTGTTGTTGGGGGGATTTATTATTGCTAAGGGTCTATTGTTGTTGATGGCTGCAGGGGATCTATTTTACTGCTGTTTTTGTTATGATTAACAAATTCCATACCAATTAGGTGGCACCAAAACATGATACTTGGTCAATACTGGAAGGTGGGCAGGGGGTAGAACCAAGGAGCAATGCTCAGAGGTGGGTATGGGTGTAGAAAAGGGGTAACTCAGAAAGGGGGAGTTCCTGCACCTATTCTTTGAGAAAAAAAAAAAAGCCCTGGTAACCTCAGTTCAGATTGATTTATATGATGTTTTATCATTTTTAGGGCTTTTTTCCACTCCACAAATAAACATCACTTCCTCTCCAGTCATAGAAGGGGACAACATGACCCTGATATGTAGCTCAAGCGTTAGTCCACTTAAACACATGACAGATCTGCAGTTTGCTTTCTACAGAGATGACCAGATTGTCCAAAACTTCAGGAAATCTGATCAATATGGAGTCCAGTCTGCTTTGGAGGATTCTGGGAATTATTCCTGTGAAGTGAAAGCTCCAAACAACAATCTAAAGAAGAGAAGTGGTGTCTTAAATATAGCTGTACAAAGTGAGTATAATGAGAGATGAGAAGCATTTCAAGAAATACGTACGTTAGTTTTTAATAATATTAACCCCTTTATGCCGACCACCTCCCAGCCCTGTAAGAGTTCTAAAAGCCAGGAGGCGGAGGCTGGCATTCTGTTCAGGTCATGTGACCATTGTGATTGGCTGTCACAGTGGTCACATAATCGGAAACTTCCCGAGTATGCATCGGGAGCTTATCGATCCCCCGCCGGCTCCCCTGCTGGGAGCGTGCAGGGAGAGCTCTCTCGACATTGTCAATTTTCTTACACAGGGCGGCATATATGCGGCCACCCTGCGTTAATGCCCACACGCTGAGAGGCCACATATATGCGGACGACTGGCGTGAAGTGGTTGGAAAAACCTTAACGTTTTTTTACCTTAGTGCATTCTATTCATTAAGGTAAAAAAAACTTTCTGTAACAGGCGCAGCTGAGCTACTACCTCCTGTGCAATGCCTAGTGGACCTCAATAACACAGCACCCAGCCTATGAGGTCTCTATAAACCTCCATGTAATCCATAAAAAAAAGGAGAAAGGCTGGTGCCATGGACGTCAGCTAAAACTTTGTGAACAACAGTCAAATAAAAATCCAACGCGTTTCGTCCATCAGGCCTTTATCATGGGTAACACATAAGTGACAAAATATTGTAAAAAAAATGCTAGTGCACTCAATAAGAGTATTACAACAATAATGGCAAACATAAAATGAATGCAAAAATCAATTAAATAAAATTAATATGTGAAAAATTCAGAAAAAAGTGTAACTGTAGAAGGTGCATGGATTCCCAAAAAAATGTATGAAGGGGAATGGAGCTGCTGTCCGGGTTGCTGGCTGCTCTCCGTGGGGGATCCAGAGGACGAGGCCGGGTCATGGAAGAGCGAGCCCTGGAGGTGTACGCAAGCTTGGAGCCTTGGACCAATGGTGCTTTACCAATAAAAATGCTGCAGTGGAGGCTCTCATCTCTCTAAAAGACAGATGCTCCCTTCCACCCCAGCCCTCTTAACTACAAGGAATAAACATGGGTTTATGGGTATAAGGTTTACACATAATCCTATGTTTTTCTTACACAGTTAGGAGGGAGAATCTGCTGCTGCTGCTGAAAAGGTACTTTTTTTTCATTAAGCAACATAATATATTATTATGCTACATATAACATAAAACTTCTCTCCTACAAAATCATCATTTGTTTGCTAGAAAATTACTCAAAACCCCCAAACATTATATACATTTTTTAGGAGACACCCTAGGGAATAAAATAGAGGTCGTTGCAACTTTTTATGTCACACGGTATTTGTGCAGCAAAAGTACTAAAAATGTCCATAGGCAATGCTTTACATTTTTTTACAGGTTACATGTTTAGAGTTACAGAAGGGGTCTAGGGCTAGAATTATTGCTCTCGCTCTAACGTTTGCAGTGAAACCTCACATGTGTGGTTTACATATGCTAAAACAAGTCCTTATGCTGGTTAAATTATAAACTATGAGAACTAATGAAGGTGCTATATATAATCTATATAATCAGAGAATGGTTCAGGTTGTACTCTTTTATTATATAGATTATATATGGCACTTTCATTAGTTCTCATAGTTTACTAATTTAACCAGCATAAGGACTTGCTTTAACCAAAATCAGGACTTTTGGTAGATATTTAGAGCACAGTGTCATTTTTTATTTCTGTATTCTGTACTTGACCAGTGAAATCTCAAAAAACATCTTAACCACTTGCCGACCGGTCACGTTGACCGTACTGCGGCAAACTGGCTCGATATCGTCCAGCGACGTAGACCTACGTCGCTGGACTCCTTCCCTTGTGGGCGGCGCGCGCGCGCCGCCGGTGGCTCTCTCCCGCTGTTTTCAGACACAGCGGGAGTCGGGCCAGGGGAGGAGAGGCAGTGATCACCGCCGCTCTTCCCCGATCATCGGGGATCGAGTGTGGAGATCCGCCCGCTTGTGTGAACAAAGCGGGTGGATCTCCTAAGTGACAGGCAGGGACAGATTGCAGGATTCAGCATAGCTGAACCTGCGATCTGTGCCTGTGTCACACAGTCCCCTCCCCCCACACACGTTAGTAAGCACCAGGCATACATTAACCCCTTGATCACCAATAAAAGTTAACCCCTTCCCTGCCAGTGTCATTATTACAGTAACAGTGCATATTAATAGCACTGATTACTGTAGTAATGTCACTGGTAACCCCAAAAGTGTCAAAAATGTCAGTCAAGGGTCCGATCTGTCTGCTGCAATGTCGGAGTCCCGCAAACAAAATCGCAGATCGCCGCCATTACTAGTTAAAAAACAAAACAATAAAAATGACATAAATTTCCCGTAGTTAGTAGCTGCGATAACTTTTGCACAAACCAATCAAAATACGCTTATTGTGATTTTTTTTACCAAACATATGTAGGAGAAAACAAATTGGTCTAAAATGTTAAAAAAATTAGATTTTTAAATTTTTTGGGGGGGAATTTCATATAAAAAAATGTGAAAAATATTGTTGTTTTTTCAAAATTGTCGCTCTTTTTTTGTTTATAGCGCAAAAAGTAAAAATCGCACAGGTGATCAAATACCACCAAAAGAAAGCTCTATTTGTGGGGAAAAAAGGACATAAATTTGGGTACAGCATCGCACGACTGCGCAATTGTCCGTTAAAGTAACACACTGCCGAATCGCAAAATATGGCCTGGTCAGGAATGGGGTAAAATCTTCCGGTCTTAAAGCGGTTAAAAATACGCTCATTGAGAATTTTTTTGGCAAAGACATGTAGCTAAATACATTTTGGCCTAAATATATGACAAAAATTGAATATACTGGATATTTTTTAACTGTCAAAGTAGAAAAATATTGTTGTTTTTTCAAAATTGTCGATTTTTTTATTAATATCGCAAAAAATGAAAATCGCAGAGGTGATCAAATACCACCAAAAGAAAGCTCTGTTTGTGGGAAAAAAAGGACATAAATTTAGTTTGGGTACGGCGTTGCATGACCGCGCCATTGTCAGTTAAAGTCGCACAGTGCCGAATCGCAAAAACTGGCCTGGACGTAGGACAGCAAAATCCTCCGGTGGTAAAGTGGTTAAAGTGACAACACTTGTAAATATTTTTGTTAAATAAGTAGAACTAGTAGAAATGCAATCATCTACATAATGAGAATCAAATACAAAACCTGTAATTATGTAACCTGTGTGTATCTGGCTCTGATATTAGCCAGTGCCTCACCAGCCACTGACCTCACCGCACCTCCCTGATTCATCCCAAGACAACAGAGAGGCTGTGGTCATAGCGAGCTTTCTGCCCAATGTGTGTTTTTTTTTTTGCTATGCTATACAAAAGTATTTATGATGGCATCAGTCAGAATGTAACAATTTACATGTGTTTATTTACTGATAATTCTATGTGTAATGATTGATTATATTTATTGCTGTGAATCATTGATATTTTTCAAAATTTTTCCAGAAAGATCATCTAACAAAAAACAAGCGCAAGATGACTATAAGCTACAAAATATCATCCGACTGGTGCTCTCTGGGCTCGTAATACTTGCAATTGCCATAATCCTGTACGATAATGTCAAGAAGAAGAAAACTTATTTTACAGAAAGGAGATATAATTGACTGATCTGATTTGCCTCTGATGCAGCTGGCGTGTCTAGAGGAATCAGTCAGGTTTCCATCTATTGTCCCTTTGTAAGAAACAGCATGCTGGGGCAAACCCTCCTTAATATTCTGAGGGACCAGGCCACATTTTCCATATGGATGGATATACTGTGCTGTGATCAAGGCTCATCGCTGAAACACGTTAGCCACCTTGTCTTTTTACTCACTGAGGACAATAAAGAATTGGAAGATTTACAGAGTTGCTGGCTGTCTTTTTGCTTGATATGGATGGATATACACTTTTGATGCCCTATGGGATGGACTGGACCTTCCTGGGCCAACATGGATCAATAAGTATCACTTCTTTTGAAAGTGCAGGGACTTGTGATCCTTACACTTATATAAGCTTATATAACACAAAGGTTGGCAGGTGTTTTGAAGGATCCCTACAAGGTGGATTCATGGTTGCCTGTTGAATAAACATATATGTGTCACACTGTATAAATCACACATATGCAACTATGCTATGGTAAACCCAGTCATTTGGTTGGAGTTTGCCAGATGTTTTCCTTGGAGTTGCCTGATGGGAAGAAATGTATATCGGCTCCACGGCATTCATGACATATGTAGAACCATGCTATGGTAAACCCAGGCATTTGGTTGGAGTTTGGCAGATGTTTTCCTTGGAGTTGCCTGATGGGAAGAAATGTATATCAGCTCCATGGCATTCATGACATATGTAGAACCATGCTATGGTAAACCCAGGCATTTGGTTGGAGTTTGGCAGATGTTTTCCTTGGAGTTGCCTGATGGGAAGAAATGTATATCGGCTCCATGGCATTCATGACATATGTAGAACTATGCTATGGTGAACCTAGGCATTTGGTTGGAGTTTGGCAGATGTTTCCCTAGGTGTTGCCTGATGAGAAGAAATGTATATCAGCTCCATGGCATTCATGACATATGTAGAACCATGCTATGGTAAACCCAGGCATTTGGTTGGAGTTTGGCAGACGTTTTCCTTGGTGTTGCCTGATGGGAAGAAATGTATATCGGCTCCACGGCATTCACGACATATGTAGAACTGTGCTATGGTAAACCCAGGCATTTGGTTGGAGTTTGGCAGACGTTTTCCTTGGAGTTGCCTGATGAGAAGAAATGTATATCGGCTCCACGGCATTCACGACATATGTAGAACTGTGCTATGGTAAACCCAGTCATTTGGTTGGAGTTTGGCAGACGTTTTCCTTGGAGTTGCCTGATGGGAAGAAATGTATATTGGCTCCACGGCATTCATGACATATGTAGAGCTATGCTATGGTAAACCCGGGCATTTGGTTGGAGTTTGGCAGATGTTTTCCTTGGAGTTGCCTGATGGGAAGAAATGTATATCGGCTCCACGGCATTCACGACATATGTAGAACTGTGCTATGGTAAACCCAGTCATTTGGTTGGAGTTTGGCAGATGTTTTCCTTGGAGTTGCCTGATGAGAAGAAATGTATATCGGCTACAAGGAACTCATGACATACAGTATGTGGAACTATGCTATGGTAAACCCAGGCATTGGAGTAATACAGACCTTCCCTTGGAGTACCCAGTGCATTTCACAAAGAGAGTATATTATTCATGAATGATCACAAGTGCAGCCCCATTGAGGCCATGGTGGAGGACTTTATTGTTTCCTGGATGATGAATCTATAACAATGAGGATTACAATATGTGCATAGACTCATAGTATGGTCCCTAATAGCTTTAATAGAACGCCAGACTTCCTAGTTTGTTTCTATATACACTCCCTGGCCATTTTATTAGGTGCACCTTGCTAGCACTGGGTTAGACCCCCTTTTGCTTTCAGAACTGCCTTAATTCTTTGTGGCATGGATTTAACAAAGTGTTGGAAACATTCCTCAGAGATTTTGGTCCATACTGACATGATAGCTGTAACGACACCCCGGGTGTGAAAGGGGTTACAGTCGTGTAGGACATTTCATTCCTGAACACAAAGGCAGCTACCGGACACTCCACTCAGCCGAACAAGAAACCCATACGAATAATCCCCCCCCCACCAGTATGAGACGAGGCTCTGTATTGAGGGTCAAGCGGGAATCAGTCTCTTTATTGAAAAGGAATACACGCTTTATATACACGTTAGAAGTAATGCAGTCACTACATGAACAATAACCCAAATCCAGCCCCCAACATCACACAATGGTTACATAACGAGCCCCCAATACACATTACTCTGAGTGTCAATACATCCCTTAGCAGACAACATGTGAGTTCATTAGCACACTTAACAATAGGTGAAAGGAAAGCCACCTCAGACAAGAATATCACAATTTACTTATTCAGACAAAAGCAACATCGTTAAACAATAGACAGTCAGTCTCCACATTAAACTTCCTGGAATGCCCATATTAGGAGTTGTACCTCCTGGTCAAAGACCTCACAATGTACAGGGAATAAAATCTTCATATTTCAAGGGAGATATCATTCCTGAATATCACTGTCCCATTTGGAGCAATCCAAACCATATCTTCAGTGCCCCCCAGTTTCCTGGTCACCCTGCGCCCAAAGTGACTCCCTTCACAATAGCAGTTGCTGAAGATTTGTTGGCTGCACATCCATGACTCGACTTTCCCGTTCCACCACATCCCAAAGGTGCTCTTTTGGATTGAGATCTGGTGACTGTGGAGACCATTGGAGTACAGTGAATTAATTGTCATGTTTAAGAAACTAGTGGTGATATAATTTGAGCTGGTCCAACAGGAAGGCATATTGGACAGTGGGAGGAAACCTGACAAATGAGTGCACAGGCATTTAGTACAGCCCTTGTGATTTGGCAGAGGAAAATGCCTCAGTGCATGCTGGAATACTGTATAAATGCCAGGAGCACGTGTCTTTCAGACATGGTGCATTATACTGCTGGAAGGAGCCATCAGTAGATGGGTACACTGTAGTCATAAAGGGATGGACATGGTCAGCAACAATACTCAGGTAGGCCGTGGAGTTTAAACAATGCTCAGTTGGTACCAAGGGGCCTAAAGTGTGTCAAGAAAATATCCCCCACACCATTACACCGCCGCCCCCAGCCTGAACCTTTGATACAAGGCTGGATGGATCCACACTTTCATGTTGTTTACACCAATATCTGATCTTACTATCTGAATGTCACAGCTGGAATTGAGACTCATGAGACCAGGCAATGTTTTTCCAATCTTCTATTGTCCAATTTTGGTGAATCTGTGCGAATTGTTGCCTCGGTTTCCTGTTCTTAGCTGACACCCTGTATGGTCTTCTGCTGCTGTAGCCCATCTGCTTCAAGGTTCGAGGTGTTGTGCATTCAGAGATGGTATTGTGCATACCTTGGATGTAACGAGTGGTTATTTGAGTTACTGTTGCCTTTCTATCATCTCAAACCAGTCTGCCCATTCTCATCTGACCTCTGACATCAACAAGGCATTTTCTTCCACACAACTGCTGCTCACTGGATATTTTCTCTTTTTCCCACCATTCTCTGTGAACCCGAGAGATCGTAGTGCGTGAAAATCCCAGTAGATCAACAGTTTTTGAAATACTCAGACCAGCCCGTCAGGTACCAACAGCCATGCCACATACAAAGTCACTTAAATTTCCTGTCTTCCCCCTTCTGATGCTCAGTTTTAACTTCAGCAAGTCGTCTTCACAACCTCCGGATGCCTAAATGCGTTGAGTTGCTGCCATGTGATTCGCTGATTAGCAATTTGTGTTATCAAGCAATTAAACAGGTTTACCTAATAAAGTGGGCGGTGTGAGTGCATGTTCACATCCGTGGGATGTATTACTATGGGGGACATTAAATTACTAATCTATCTGAACAAGCTTTACAATCATTCTTGGCTAGGAAGGAAGGGATTTTTAGGGGGGGGGGGGGGGGGGAGGGGGACATAATTTTTCTTCACAGCTGCTTTTTTTTTTTTTTTTATAATTGGCCAATTATGGTTTTAATAAGATGTATGTGTTGTGTTTTTGGTCTTTGATATAAATGGATATAAATAAATATGTGACTTTTTATATTGAGGTGACTCCCTGGTCTAATTATATGAAGTAAGAATTTTGGATTTACTTACAGTACATCAAATTAGAGGTTTGAGCCGGAGACAAGGTTTTTCATTCAGGTTTTTATCTCAGATATAATAAATTGTCAGAATGCTGGATATATGGAACCTTGATATCTACTCAGCTTACACCACATCATGTGTGACGTAAAGCTTTTATCTAACTTGGTCTTTAATTGATGACTTTGATCTAATGTGTAGGAAAAAAGGGTTTAGACCTTAAGAGCCGGTTCACACTACTCCGACTTGGGACACGACTTGTGTGCCCTCAAGTCGCCCCAAGTCTCTTGTCATCACAAATTCAATGTAAATGAATGAGAGCCATCTTAATATGCACTACAGAAGTTGCTCCGACTTCAGAAAAGGTACTACTTCAAGGCGACTTCTATCCGACTTGTGCACATAGACTTCAATGGGAGTCGCCTCTAAGTCGGATCCTTATCTATTTTCAAGCAACTTGTTATCAGACTTTCCAGGAGGAAGAAAAAGATAAGCCAGGCATTCCCCACAGACAAAGTCGCCTATCATTTAAGTCTCTTCAAAGTAGTGCACAAGTCTCTTCCAAGTCTCTTCCAAGTGTAACGCTCTGGGTTTTAGCTCAAGGATACTGGATTTGCAGCTGCAGAATTCCACTCAGTAGTCTTGTAGAGATCTTGTTAAATCACCTGATCCAACTCTCTTGACTCATCATAGTGGTTCAGCCTGATTCAGTATGCACATATACAAACACTCAGATAATGATGTTGCAGGAGTGATAGTAATTATGCAAGTAGCAGTGAGATATTACACTGAAGGTATAGGCTCTGAGGAGTGATAGTAGATGATGATAAGCACTCAGATAGTGATGTTACAGGAATGATAGTAGATGATGATAGATAGCAATCACAAGAGCTAGCAATCTAGTATAATCAAAAGGTGATAGATAATAGCAAGCAAGATATACAGGTGTTGCTAAGCTTAGTTCGGTAATGCAGGTTGTAACAAATAATAGGCACAAGAGCTAGCGATCTAGGTTTAGAAATGCAGATGGTAGATACTGGAGAGCATGTATCCTAGAGCTAGCAATAGTTCTTATAATGCAGGTATAGATAGCAAGCGTTGTTGATAAGAGGGGGTCCCCTGTGGGGTACTTATCAATAGCCAGTAGTGAGGGAGTGTAGGACAAGGTAGCGAGGCTCCGGTCAATCCAGGTATAGGGTATGTAGCTGGAAGATTCGGCAGCGTCAGGTTAGGCAGGTATCAGGAGCGGTTGCACGAACAATGTGTGAGTGCAGACCGTCAGTTGAAATAGCCGCTCTGTGCGGCGCCTGATGATGATGTCAGCACTGTTAAAGGAATACACACCTTATATGCGTTCCACCTACCTGAGTGGTGGAACGCAACCCGGAAGTGAGATGATAGAAAGGCACTGAGAGTGCCAGGATCTTACACCAAGTCTCTTCCAAGTCTCAAAGTCACGCTAAAAAGTCGCTCCTTCATGGGGTGACTTTCTGGTCACGGTAGTGTGAACCGGCTCTTAGACCTCATCTGTAAAAATGATATGGTGATGTATGCTGCATTTTTTTTGCCCAAGAAGTACAAACTGTGTCCAAATCAAAAGCAGAGAGGACCACCTAAAATTCAGTCAAGGCTCCCCTTAAAATTATGGACAATCTCGAGGCACCCTCCAAAATTATGGATAGTCTTGAGGTGCCCCATTGTAAAATGTAAAAACCATTCTGATAGTTTTACATATTGCAGCAACATCAATACACGTAGGAAACCCAACAATAAAGATGATTTATTCTTCCAACGCAAATACACTTTTGAAAACTGGAGAAATTATGGACAGTCTTGAGGCACCCTCTAAAATTATGGACAGTCTTGAGGTGCCCAATTCTAAAATTCAAAAAGTATTGTGATAGTTTTACATAATGCAGCAACATCAATACACATAGGACACCCAACAATAAAGGTGATTTATTCTTACAAAGCAAATACACTTTTGCAAACTGGACAAATTATGGACAGTCTCGAGGCACCCTCCAAAATTTCGGACAGCCTAGAGGTGCCCCATTCTAAAATGTAAAAACTATTCTGATAGTTTTACATAATGCAGCAACATCAATACACGTAGGACACCCAATAATGAAGGTGATTTATTTTTCCAAAGCAAATACACTTTAGCAAACTGGACAAATTATGGACAATCTTGAGGCACCCTCCAAAATTATGGACAGGTCTTGAGGTGCCCCATTCTAAAATTTAAAAACTATTCTGATAATTGTTCACAATGCAGCAACCTCAATACACATAGGAAACCCAACAGTAAAGGTGATTTATTCTTACACAGCAAATACATTTTTGTAAACTGGACAAATTATGGACAGTCTTGAGGCACACTCCAAAACTATGGACAGTCTTGAGGTGCCCCATTCTAAAATGTAAAAATTATACTGATAGTTTTTCATAATGCAGCAACATCAATACACATAGGACACCCAACAATAAAGGTGATTTATTCTTACAAAGCAAATACACTTTTGCAAACTGGACAAATTATGGACAGTCTCGAGGCACCCTCCAAAATTTCGGACAGCCTTGAGGTGCCCCATTCTAAAATTTAAAAAATATTCTAATAGTTTTACATAATGCAGCAACATCAATACACGTAGGGCACCCAACAATGAAGGTGATGTATTCTTCCAAAGCAAATACACTTTTGAAAACTAGAAAAACTATGGAAAATCTCAAGGCACCCTCCAAAATTATGGAAAATCTTGAGGTGCCCCATTCTAAAAGTTAAAAACTATTCTGATAGTTTTACATAATGCAGAAACATCAATACACATAGGAAACCCAACAATAAAGGTGATTTATTCTTACAAAGCAAATACACTTTTGCAAACTGGACAAATTATGGACAGTCTCGAGGCACCCTCCAAAATTTCGGACAGCCTTGAGGTGCCCCATTCTAAAATTTAAAAAATATTCTAATAGTTTTACATAATGCAGCAACATCAATACACGTAGGGCACCCAACAATGAAGGTGATGTATTCTTCCAAAGCAAATACACTTTTGAAAACTAGAAAAATTATGGAAAATCTCAAGGCACCCTCCAAAATTATGGAAAATCTTGAGGTGCCCCATTCTAAAAGTTAAAAACTATTCTGATAGTTTTACATAATGCAGAAACATCAATACACATAGGAAACCCAACAATAAAGGTGATTTATTCTTACAAAGCAAATACACTTTTGCAGACTGGACAAATTATGGACAATCTCGAGGCACGCTCCAAAATTATGGACGGTCTTGAGGTGCCCCATTCTAAAATGTAAAAACTATTTTGATAGTTTTACTTAATGCTGCAAAATCCATACACGTAGGACACCCAACAATAAAGGTGATTTATTCTTCCAAAAAAAATACACTTTTGCAAACTGGACAAATTATGGACAATCTCGAGGCACCCTCCAAAATTATGGACAGTCTTGAGGTGCCCCATTCTAAAATTTAAAAACTATTCTGATAATTGTTCACAATGCAGCAACCTCAATATACATAGGAAACCCAACAATAAAGGTGATTTATTCTTACAAAGCAAATACATTTTTGCAAACTGGACAAATTATGGACAATCTTGAGGCACCCTCCAAAATTATGGACAGTCTTGAGGCACCCTCCAAAATCATGGACAGTCTTAAAAACTATTCTGATAGTTTTACATAATGCAGAAAAATCAATACACGTAGGACACCCAACAATGAAGGTGATTTATTCTTACAAAGCAAATACACTTTTGAAAACTGAAAAAATAATGGAAAATCTTGAGGTGCTTCATTCTAAAATTTTAAAACTATTCTGATAGTTTGAAAGGGGAGGAGCTGGTGTAAACCACCAACTTAACCTGCGCAAATGGATGTGAAAAATGAATTTAAAAAATTGAATTAAATGTGGATTTGTGGATTTTGTGAAATTGCTTTCAACCTTGTGAGCTGCAACATAAACGTGGTACACGTGGATAAATGCAGAAAATATATAAAGGTATGGTGCTCAACAAAGAATGAATCACAATATATAGTAAGTAAAACCACAAACGTGCTGATAATAAGAGTGGATGTGCCAAACTTAGTGCTCAATCAATAAAGAGTGACAAATAAATAAATCAAGTCTCTGGTGCTCAAAAAACATCCAAACAGAAAGTCCAAATAACAGCAGCTGATAGAAAATCCTAGACTTGATAGGAATGTGTTCCTTTAAAAGCCTCCACCTCCACACGTTCACCCAGTGCAAGCAAATATATATGCTTACCAGAAATATAGGACCCCTTAATTATAGGGGGTCACTAAAGCATATTCCTTTCAACATGTGATCCGACCAGACCATACATCCATGTTATATTAGCGCCTGGTGTAAAAGGAACGCCTGGTGTAGAAGGAACGCTCTCTCACAATAGAAAGTTACATCCAAAGTATAAAAGAGCCTTCAATGCAGGAATCACGGTTACAAGGGATAGGAACGCCGCTTCCGCGTTCCACCTGCGTTCCTCTTGACCGGAAGTTACGATCTCACGTTCCCGACGTACGTTTCGTCAGTCCGTGCTGACGTCATCAGGGGATCCCCTGATGCACTGGGTGAACATGTGGGGGTGGAGGCTTTTAAAGGAACACACTCCTATCAAGTCAAGGATTTTCCATCAGCTGCTGTTATTTGGACTTTCTGTTTGGATGTTTTTTGAGCACCAGAGACTTGATTTATTTATTTGTCACTCTTTATTGATTGAGCACTAAGTTTGGCACATCCACTCTTATTATCAGCACGTTTGTGGTTTTACTTAATTTGTAATATATATTGTGATTCATTCTTTGTTGAGCGCCATACCTTTATATATTTTCTGTATTCTGATAGTTTACATAATGCAGCAACATCAATACATTTAGGACACCCAACAATAAAGGTGAGTTATTCTTCCAAAGTAAATACACTTTTGCATACTGGTATTCACAAGCATTCCAATGTTAATCTTCTCCATGATTTTTTGGATGTTTTTCTCCATCACTGTTTCTTCATTGCCACCTGGCCGAGGAAATTCATAATTGTCATGTCTAAGACAGATGAGTCATATTTACAGGACTGCTAAGGTTCAATTATCAAGACTACCTGAGAAACTATAATGCATCAAATAATTAAAATCAAACTATAACCTCCACCATTGAGAAAACACGATAGACATGGGTTAGGATACAACAATTGCATCATACTCATGTCTGATCACGTAAGTAGAAACACAAATACTAACATGTCAAACTATACAAAGACAAAAAATAACATTTTAGAGGATGATAATTCAACAGAAGAATGACAAGATCCTGTTGCTCGAAACAATAAGCTGTTTATCGAAATGCAGCTTTAAATGGTGAACATAAGGCAATAGTTAGCATGTTAATAAAAATGCAAAAAATCCTGCGCTAAAATTATGAATAAAAGATGAAAAAAATATAATTTGTGATAGTGAAAGCAGCTAGTACACTTGATCTATAGAAAATCAAAAATAACAATCCCAGTAAATATGTGTAGCGCTAACATCAAAACAGTGTTGACTATGAAAATAATGCTCATAAAATACACATTATATAAATAGTGACATATTAATAACAAAAACTGTGCATCTGTGTGAAAAAAAGTCCATTGAAGAAATAAATGAATCAATAGAACAGCAAGTCCCAGAATGGGCGATGATAGATGGAAGACTTTGATCCCAAGGAGATGGTGGAGCAGGAATACACCAGTGAGGAATACAAAAAATGGCTGCTTACCAGAAGCTTTGGCCCCCAAGTTAATGGATAGGCCACAAACGCTTAGATGCAAAGCTGCAATATTATCATTCCTTCAGGTATCAAGGGAGGAGAAGTGTATCTGATATAAGCCCTCATATTCAACTCCGGGGATAATAGGAACCGAATGTATAAGGAGGAAATAAAGAGCACATAGCGTAATCCAGTAAAAGGTGAACCAAATGTTTAATATGAATTGCACTTACAATTTCTCCACCAAAAGCAGGCAGAACGATAAAATCGCGGCATCCCTCATGTGGATACAAAGCCAGCATCTAAGGGGGCGTGGTAGCATCACATTAGGTACCGCCCAACCGGTTTCGTCATACGCGACGTCGTCCGGGGCATGGTAGTTAGCATGTTGCCATTGTATGGTGACTGTACATAATTTGGATATGAGCTGAGAAATTCTAAATATGTGCCGCTTCTGCTGTCTTTACCACCGTGGACACAATCTACATTTAAGCTGATTTTCAGGCAATTATACAGAACTCCAAAGTATTTCAGCTCTACATCATACATTCCTACATGTATTTTTTAAATGCGAGCAGTGTAAGTATCTGCAGTTGCCTTGATACTAGCTTCATACAGTCCCCTGTAGAGCAGAGCTTAGTGGAAGAAGCAGCAAACTCAAAATAATCGCCATTCAGAGAACTCCCTACAATTTTCTCAATCACAAGGTCCAATCAGTGAGCGAATGTCTTTTTCCGGTTTACACTTGTATTATCTCTCAACGTTTATGGGGTATTCCTGTAGATTTCTTCCCACAAGTCAAAGGAAGGTAAAGTCATCTTCCATAAAAGCCTGACCCTAGATACGTCTGTATGATTGTGGTAGGTGTATTAAAAATACTGGCCTACAGAAGCAGGGACCGATATAAATGGTTCTATTTCTTTGAAAGGATGTTACCTCTCTGCTTGTGGTCAGTGTGAGCGAACGATGAACAGACGGTAGATAGAATCTTGTCCCAGTTATAGCAGACGTTCATATCTTGCAGGTTACAGAAGCTATGCCGCCTCTGGTACTGCTCGTCCTATTTTGTAAGTACTGGAATTTTCTATATTTTTTATGTCCCGTGGTTTTATCTATGAAATGCCAAACAAAGAACGATGACACAAGGGTCTTCTAATAATGCAATCTTACAAAATTAGATTATTCTTACAAATATTATGCGAGTTATGGTTCCCAATAATTTAAAGAGACCCTGACATTGAGATGCCATGCCTTCCCTGAAGAAGTCCTTATGGACACAACTCATCAGTCTTTAGTGTGGAATTCTTCCTACAGGGCCTGACAAGCCAAACACAAGGCATCCTCATTTATGGACTATGGATTACCCAAAAGATTGGTAAAGAATATGCTCTACTTTTTGCCAAAAAGCTCAATCATTCATCCATTACTTATTGTTACTGCTAGCAAGATTTTTTGTTGGATTTCTTAACACAAAGTCATAAGTCTGCCTCTCCAGAAGGTAACTGAGTTTATATCAAAACTTCATAGACATCAATTTTATCAGTTTCTGCAGCAGGGTTTCACAACTATTGAACGGGTGAGATTAACCTTTTCTTGCACCTATCCAATGCAAACAAAAAGGTTTGACTCCAGTAGATGAAAATAAGATATTCCTTTGTTGTGAATGTAAATCGGACAAGACAAGACAAATGAGCCACAGACAGTGGAAAGGAGACAAAATATTTTCTTTTTCAATCTTGTTATCTTTTATTTGTTACACTTTTGTTATTTTTTTCTTTAACAGATTGGTTATGTGCTTCACATACCAATCTGATTGGTCGCTGCTGTGATGTTAGTAATTGGTTGAAAGTTAGAATTACTAATTACTCCTTTATTGGGTTCATCTGTTACCAATACCACTTTAACATTGCATGCAAGGATGTATTGCCAGTTGATTAAGCGATCTTGAATCGTTAAACACGTCAACTGTCTGTGGCTCATTTGTCTTGTCTTGTCCGATTTTACATTCACAAAAAAGAAATATTTTATCTTCATCTACTGGAGTGCGGTCAAACCTTTTTGCTTGCTTCGGATGGACATGCACCTGGTTGTTGAGGGGCGGATCTTTCTCACCTGGAGCGGTGTACACTTTCCTTTCTGTGAATCTTTTCTTGCACCTCTGCCATCCACTTTTAGATATATACAGTATATATATATATATGTCTATATAGAAGGGATATGAGCAATTATTTTTCATTGAGAGCTTCTGTGTGAGGTACAAATTTAGAGACCAATCATTTTGGTAAGTGCCATTGTATATACAGTTAATTGTGAATACAACTGACCACAAACAGAAACATCTTTATAATGCATTGTAGAGAACTGACCATAAATCTAAACAGGCAGAAGCTTGGGGTAAATTAGAAGGGTGTGAACCAGTAACCAACCTGTATATTACTGTTGGACAAGATATATTTTTATAGGCTCATATCTCAAAATTCCTGTTTGCACGGAGAAAAAAATGGCACATCACTGCTGTCTTTAGAGAGTCCTGTGTTGCTTACCAACACAGGGCTCTCTTCTGTCATTCACTCAGGAAATCAGCGGGTGCCAGCCATAAATCATTGGCCGGAACTTGCTGGTCCGCTTGTGCTGCAGGGAATGGCAGCGCAAGCTTCAGAGAGAGTGTGTGACCTGGAAGAAAGTCGCGATGTACAGCTAATGCGATTTTGCCCCTGTACAAATCATTAGTAAGACCTCATCTGGAATATGCAGTTTAGTTTTGGGCACCAGTTCTTAAAAAGGATATCAGGGAACTGGAGAAAGTGCAGAGAAGGGCAACCAAACTTATAAGAGGCATGGAGGAGCTCAGCTATGAGGAAAGATTAGAGGAACTGAATTTATTCTCTCTTGAGAAGAGGAGATTAAGGGGGATATGATCAACATGTATAAATACATAAGGGGTCCATATAGTGAACTTGGTGTTGAGTTATTTAATTTAAGGTCAACACAGAGGACAAGGGGACATTCTTTACGTCTAGAGGAAAAGACATTTCTTTTGCAAATACGGAAAGGTTTCTTCAAAGTAAGAGCAGTGAAAATGTGGAATAGACTCCCTCCAAAGGTGCTTCTGGCCAGCTCACTAGATTGCTTTAAAAAAAAAAAAAAAAAGGCCTGGATTCTTTCCTTAGTGTACATAATTTAACTGGGTATTAATATTTATAGGTAAAGTTGATCCAGGGAATATCCGATTGCCTCTCGGGGGATCAGGAAGAAATTTTTTCCCCTGCTGTAACAAATTGGATCATGCTTTGCTGGGTTTTTTTTTTGCCTTCCTCTGGATCAACTGCGGGTATAGGATTGTGTATATGGGATTGTATGGTTGGGTTTTCTTTACTGTTTTTTGTTTTTTATTGGTTGAGCCAGATGAACTTGTGTCTTTTTTCAACCTGACTAACTATGTAACTATGTGCCTGTAGAAACCGACCTGTGGCAGTAAATGTCGAATAACGGTTAAGTAAAAGGGATTGCTTAGGTATGGGCTGAGAAAAATTGTAACATATTTGAGATCTGTTAAACATATTGGATCTTACAACATGTTAAAATATATCATTAGGGTATTTTTACAAAGCTAAGCGATTACATTTTCATCTGTGGGGGTTATGTAAAAGCAATGACAGTTATTTTGTTGATTTGTAAAAAACATTGGTTATTACATTCTACCAGGTATCTGTGTGTCAGGAGCATTAGATCGACCATTTGTGACCTTCACACCAAACTGGAGGAAGATATTCAAATATGAAAAAATCACTCTCCAGTGTAATGTGGGATCATCTGTTCCAATCCCTGATCAATACATGTGGTATAAAGACAATAGTCAACTGGATACAAGACATCAGAGCATTTATATTGGTTCTGCCCAACCACACCACAGTGGGAGATACCAATGCCAAATCGCTGGCAGTGAACCTAGTTACCCGGTCAGCCTACATGTCAGTAATGGTGAGTTTAACTGACTGAGTACGTACAAATCTGTATCAGAGAGAAAACATAAACATAATTATTATAATTATAAAAGCATGCAAAATATTTTTTTTTAAATTAAGCAGAGTTTAAAAGGTGATATCTGGGAAACGAAACGACCCCTAATATAAAATAATGGGGGTAGACTCTGACTCTGCCCAACTATGTTTTACCAATATCAGGAGCCATAATTGCAGACTCCATCTGCTGAGTAAATCTGGCATTGCTGCAACTTTACTAATCAAAGAGACTTTATTCCTCCAAGTGATGTCATCACCAATGAGATAAGCGTTTACCTGTTGCTGATAATAGGATTTTGAAATGCATGCTTAAATAATGTTTCCTGTGCCGCTGCAGTGTGAATGCGGTCTAAAGGCTCTTTAACCTCTGTTATGTGTGGCATTCCTGTTCCCCTCCCTCGGTAGGTTCTTGGGAAAAATCTTTTAATGCTACTCTTCCTATGTGTAAGTTGGCTTATATTGGCAGAAACTTCCCTAGAAAGTTTGATAGGGTATGGCAGCCATGGACAGCCTTAGCGGGGAGGGTTTCCCCTCATATATATTGGGTATCTGTTGGTGTGGTTGCAACACCCTCTTTATGTGTTCTTGGACGTTTCAAAGGATGAACACTGCTATCCTTGTGCGCCTCCTATGTGGTGTATGCGTTTGTTTGCTGTTATGGAGATTTCTCTTACCATTGTAAGTGTGTAATGTACCAGAGGCGTAACTAGAACCTTCAGGGCCCCAGTGCAAGAAACCATGAAGAGCCCCCCGGACTCCTGGCCGGGGCCCTTCCCTTTAAGCCTGGGGCTCTTCCCACTGATCCTGGGGCCCTTTACTCTCGTTGTGGGGGCCCTTTATTACAGTCCCGCAGCAGGACCCTTTCACAAGTTCTGCAGTGGGCCCCCTTCCTGCCATCTTGGGGCCTCCCCATGGTGGTGGAATACTAGAGCCCGGTTGCAAGTGTGACCTTTGCGATCCTGAAAGTTCACCCACTGGTGTCAGTTGTTTTTATTTTTTGGTATTTTATTCGTATTATTTTTTATCATTCTATTTAATTTTTTTACAATGTCACTGACTATGACTCTGTCCATTCAGAAAAGTAAGGAGTTGGTAAATTACATATTTACCTACCCCTTCCTGGTTCCCTATTGTGACACATCCCTTGCAGCAGCTGGCAGGAGAGGGGAGGGAGCACAGTGGGGGGGGGGGAGCACAGTAGGGGGGGGGGACAAGGTGAGCACACAGGGGCCCAGAGACAGCAGAACACAAGTGAACTGGATAGGAGGAGTGGCGGGGGCAGCATACAGAGGGACCAATCTCCTCCATTTTCCGCCTGCAGCTACAGGAGGAAAAAGGAGGACAGTGATTTCTCTACATGCTGCCCCCACCGCCCCTCCTATCCAGGTGCCCAGGGGAGCTGCACAGGCCCCCTGGAGCATGGGGCCCGGTTGCAATTGCGACCCCTGCAACCCCTGTAGTTACGCCCCTGTAATGTACTACTTTGACTATATCCATTCTATTAACTTTGTACCATGCCTTTGTTTCAATAAAGGAACATTCTGTTTGTTAAATATCTGTTTTTTCGCAGTTTGGGTCATCCTGCAAGCCCCTACTTCTGTTTATGAAGGAGAAAAATTACACCTCAGATGTCACAGTTTTCCTACCTATAATTATGCCGTTAAAGGGATAACATTCTACAAGGACGGAAAGGTCATACAAACATCAGACCTAAACTCTGATTTCTACCTCAGTAGAGTGACTGTGGATGCAACCGGCACATATAAATGTAAAAAAATATTATATTATTCTTATGATCGAATACATTTCGATGAAAATGTTATTGTCGTCAAAGGTAAATCTTTTCAAGCATCAGAAATTACATTTTTAGAAACTAAATATTTTTTTTTGGTTGGATGTTTAGGTTTTTTTCGGTGTGTTTTCTTCTAGAGCTTTTCTCTCCTCCAAAAATAAGAATGTCCCCATATCCAGTATTCGAGGGTGATCACGTGACTCTGACATGTGATACAAGCGTCAGTCAGCTCAGACAGAGGACAGAACTGCAGTTTGCTTTCTACAAGGACAGACGGAATGTTCAGGAATTCAGTTTATCTAATCAATATGGCGTCCAGTCCCTTAAGTTGGAGGATTCTGGGAAATATTCCTGTGAAGTGAGATCATCTGATTACAATGTAACAAAGAAGAGTGAAGAAATAGATCTTCCAATTCAGAGTGAGTTACCAAAACATTCAGATGGTTACAAAAGAGATTCTTGGCACAATGTCTATATGGACTGTATGTTTATTGGGTAACCTCCGTGCGGATTGATTTATATGATATTTTATCATTTTTAGGGCTTTTTTCCAGTCCACAAATAAACATCACTTCCTCTCCGGTTATGGAAGGTGACAACATGACCCTGATATGTGACTCAAGCGTTAGTCCACTTAAACACATGATAGAACCGCAGTTTGCTTTCTACAGAGATGAACACATTGTCCAAAATTTCAACAAATCTAATCAATATGGAATCCACTTTGCTCAGCTGGAGGACTCTGGAAATTATTCTTGTGAGGTCAGAATGTCAACCAATAAAGTAAAGAAGAGAAGCGAAGTGGTAACTATTGCTGTAAAAAGTGAGTATAACGATAGCTAAGAAGCATTCCAAGAAATACGTTATTTATTAATGTTATTCAGCACGCACTACAACCATACAAAACCAAGAAATGTAGAAAATGATGATACTGCGCTGCTTAGAATAATAAAATGAGATGTAACAATCAGAGTGAATGCAAATAAATACTGTTGAAACAGAGGAAATAAAGTCCAAAAACTGCTGTTCAAGCAGTGGTAATAAAGTCTAAAAACCCAAATACCAAACAGTCTAAATACTGTGCGAAATGCAATAATTGGCGCCTCTCCTTTATCCAATAGTGATAATTTATTCTTTCTTCGGTGATCATATATCTTGCACATCAATAACAATTTAACAGTTAATAAGGTATATACTCCAAGAGGTGTATATTCTTCGCACCTACGGATGGCCTACTAAGAGGATGGGGGGGGTAATAAATGTAATTTAGTAGTAGTAGTTGGGATTAGTATAGCGCTTGCTGTTGGGGATCAGGGTGGACAATTGCTTGTCAGTAGCCTGGATAAGGTGTGTAAGATCAATATAAATATATAAATGATGAAAAAATAGGTGATAACTTTGTGACTCAATAAATACCATAAACTGAATGGTGATATATCACACAATAATACAATGTAAAATCAATAAATAGTCATATGATATCAAGTTATAAAGGATACAAATCACGTAAGTGCCTTAAAGTGCAAATAAGTGCAAAATAGGTCCAATCAGAGTTCATATGTGACTTAGGTGCATAAAATAAACTTCAGTGCCAAAAGGGGAAGAAAAGTGCAAGTGCTTGTGCTGGATCCTCCAGTAGTCCAACTGTCAGTACTTGTGGAGTAACTTTAAGGAGTAGTGGGGATGTAAACTCACCAGAGGTTGTGGGTCTTAGTTACCATATGGTAAAAAGACCTATAGAGCCTTGTAGCCTCCTCGGCCAAAGAAATGGTGACTGCTGGGCTTTGTAGTCCCCTGCCGACCGTGGTCCCCTTCCTGAATCAGCTGGATCCTCAGGGTCTGGTTGGGGTAAAAAATAAATGCTCCAAATCGTGCAGTACCATTAAAAAAGATTTTAATAAATGTAGCTAATTGTACAGTACAAAAAAGATAACATTTCCAAGGATCACGCCTGTTGTATTACTGCCTGTAGCATGGAGAGTGGTGACTACCGGTTTGCGCTCCACCAGGCTTCAGGGCGTGCAGCGTGCGTTCCACCTGACACGCATTTCGTCAGAGCGTATGACGTCTTCAGGGTAAGGTGCAGTCATGCTTACCCCAAACGCAGGTGGTCAGACACTATAACTGGCTTCCGTGTTGTTCACCTATAGCAGCCCCCTTTCCCATAAGGCAGCAGGCCTACCGGTACTTGGCTGCCCCCAAAACCTATACACAATGCTAAAGTGTCTGGCCACTATGCCGGGGCAGGCGCAAACTGAGCAAAGCAAACGGTACTTGCGGTTGGCAGACAGGCAGAGTGGTTCAATGACAGTCTGGGTACAATGCAGGCAAGGTTCAGAGAAAAGGCACTATCTGATCCAAGGTCATTAACAAGGTAATCCAAACAGCAGAGCAGGATGGGCAAAAAGGCAGCTTAAACACATGTAACAAACACAATATCACAAGCTTGAGACTGCAGGCTTGGCTGCCCTAAATCAGGTTTGGTCTCCACCCAGAGACTGACCAAATCAATCACCTTGATGGTGGACACACAGAGACCGTGTATCACAACCAATACTAGCATGCTGATGAATGAGACCAGCAGCTATTAAAGAACAGGAGTATTTACACGCTTCTGACAGATGCCTTTAGGACTCCTTAGTGTGAATATGCTTCTGAAAGAAGTACTGCAACAGACTTTTATTCAGCTGATCTTTCATTATAAGAGCACTGGAGTTTTATTATTTACAGATCTAGTGAAATTGCAAAATATGATCCAGATGTTGTGAATTACACATTATTTTGTTTATATATATATATATATATATATATATATATGGAATATTGCTCTATTTTGCACACTACTATTGCATTTTTTGCACACAGTACTATTGATATGGTTGCACATATATAATATTGCAAAATTTGCACATATTTTACAGTTTTATTTCTGATTGCACTTTTTTTTAAATAATTTGTGTGTAGCAGTGCAGCACCATTCACTGTATATAGTTTTTCAGTATAGCTGTGGGAGCACTAATAGGTTTATGCTGCATCCATTGAATGTACTAACACATAGATCCACATTATCAACAGTGGTAGCCCAGAAGTACAATTCACTTATTTAACGGTACACTCATATTTGCCTTGCCCATCATCCATTTGTAACCTTCACCCCAAGCTGGAGCAAAATGTTCAAATATGAAAAAAGCACTGTCTGGTGTAATGTGAGATCATATGTTCCACTCACTGAACAATAATATATAAGGATAAATGAATACAATCATTACGTGCTATAAGGATACTTGAATAAAACAACTGGATACAAGATATCAGAGCTTATCAATGCCAAATCAATGGCAGTGAGCCCAGTGACCCAGTAAACCTACATTTTAGTAATGGTGAGTTCAACAGACTGAGTATGTGCAAATCGATATCAGAGAAACATACATGAAATTAAATTTTAGATACATAGAGGCCTCTGATAGTGTAGTATATTATTGTGTGGCAGTTTAATAAAGCTAAAAATACTCTCACAATGCAATAACTTGTAAAAATGAGGTTAAAATCACATAAGGTACTGGGATTCATTTCCTCGTGCATCGCTTCCAGTCCACGTCTGCCTCTGCTCATGCCCTACGCGTTACGTCACATTCACTGTGTTTTTATTGAATGAAATGAGGGTTGAAGGAAAGACCAATTATTGCATTTTGCACAGTGTTTAGTATTTGTGTTTTTGGACTTTATTACCACTGTTTTATGTATTTGATTGCTCGCACACAGGATATATACAGCATACACAGATTGTTATATTTCATTGTATTATTAACAGCAGGGCTGCATCTTCATTTTCTATATTTATTGATCTTAGTTGTGGAAACACAATTAGGTGCTAGCAGCGGCTGTGTAAATTATTCACTTGGTATTAGTTTGTTTATTGACCACTGGTATCGGAGGTATAGCTTTGTTTCTTGTACTAAAACAAATTTTCACAATTTACTAACTAGGGAGACTATAGCAGTTTTTGGATAACTTTTTGTGGACAGCTAATAAATAAACTGATATATTATAGTAATTTTTTTTTAAACAAAACCATGGTTTTACAAATAAACATGTATTAACTAGTGCTTCCATGTTTCAATGTGTGTAGTCTATGGTGAGCTGTCTAGTAAGAAAATCCAACACTTGCTCTGCATTTTGTAATGGCTCCTGCCAACTGAAGATCTAGACCAGTGGTCTTGGAAATTATAGAAAGCCTCAAATGCAGCCCCCAACTCTTCCAGAAGGCTACAGGATAACATTTCAGTCATGATGCATTTTGTGCACACCAAAAGAGAGAGTTGAAGTAAAATAAACCCCATCGTTGGTGTCAAAGGCAGTAAGTATAACTCCCAGCATTAGTGTCAGTGATCACAGAGACAATAATAACCCCCAGCATTGTCAAAAAAGTTTATGATATCTTCAGCCAAGGTGATTTAACAATTCTTACATTTACTTGTTCACTGATAATTCTGCATGTAATGATAAATTACTTTTATTGTTTTAAAGCATTGATATTTTTCTCATTTTTTTCCAGAAAAAACATCTAACATAAAACAAGCACAAGATGACTATAAGCTACTTAATTATATCCGGCTGGCACTATCTGGGCTCATAATAGCTGCGATTGCCATAATCCTGTTTTATGAATTCAAGAAGAGCTAAACGTATTTTACAGAAAGGAGATATGATTGTTTGTAAAAAAAACATTCGATATTAGGAACTTGTAAAATATATTTTCTTTATACAATATCATACAAAAACTGAGAAAATTCAAACCGCTGCCTGATGTAAAATGTCCAAAAGTTGATGAATAAAATGTCCACAAAGTTAAGATGAAATTTGCACCTGGGTGCAAAAGTGTCTCTCTTAAATACTTTGGTCTGGATGACAATAAAAATTAAAATATCAAAAATCTGTAAGAAATTTTTGTGGTCCCTATTGGAAACAGGCAACCTGCATTGGGGTCAGGGAACCCACACTGAAACAGAAGAGTGTGGGGGGGGGGGGATAGATGCACCAGGCGACCAATAGTGTAATAAGGTTTAATAAGTATATAATAAAACACAGTGACGGGTTCAACTCACAGGATGGCCATTAGTATCTGTATGTGCCCAGGGGGGTGAGCAAAGCTATGGGCTGGGCAAAGGATCCCACACAATGTGGTATCCTTTGCTCAGCCCACCTGGGCACATACAGGCACTGGTGGCCATCCTGTGAGTAGAACCCTAAAGGGTCAACATACAAAGCATTATTGGCAGGCTCAGAAGGCAAAGGACAAAGGAAATCATTCATGACCTAGGTCCTTCAGGGGTAACCAGTTACTATCACCCTCTGCTTGGCCACAACCTCAACTCTCCCACACCACCTAGCCCAAAAGAAGACATATCACACTTGAGTAAAGTTAAAATGGTCATAGTGGCCTTTTTTTTATTAGAAGTAATCACAGATTTTGAAATGACAACACAAACAGTAGAAAAAAACTCAGGTAAAGATGCAGGCTGCCCAAGGCACCACAGGAGCAAGACACAATCACAATGTCTATGGCACCAGTTACCTATGTTAGACTCCCAGCCACAACACATGGCATCATGGTTGATATCATCTAACTGCAGACACATTGTTTAAAAATGCTCTACTCTGTTTGTGGTCACTAAATTTATTTTAAAAATACTCTACTAGAAGGTGTGTGCAAAATGCTCTCCTCATCATACCGTGCCCCCATAGGAAGCCACTTCCTATGGGGGCACTCGTATAGGCTTGCTCCCTAGACACAGACAGTGGGGCATGGCCAAGCCCCCCACTCCCTTGTCACAGAATTTGATTGACTACTGCTATGGATCTGCCCTGTGAGGAGGGACAGAGCAGAGAAAGGCACTGCTCTCATGCACAGGGCTGGATCGCGATTAGTGTCAGCTAAGTATAAGGGGGGGGGGCTGCATGCAGAAGTTTTTTTACCTTCATGCATAGAAAAATAGAATAGAATAGAACAGAAATAAAAAATCACAGCCTTAAACACCACTTTAAATGCAATACCTAAACTTTGAGGCTTACTTGCAGTTCTAAAGCATGGTGGCAGAACCATGGATTCTCCACTCCAGTTCTGAGGAAGTCAATTCCAATGAAACGTGTAGAGTTGTAAGAGTTACAGTGAGGTCATCAAGCTACTAGATATGGTACCATCATTACAAAGTGCTGGTTTGTTGAGTGGGTTTGATGTGATGCAGTGTTGAATTTGTTTTATATTTTAATAAATATAGAATGGTTTTCCACTTTGACAGTCTCTTCTTTATTTGTTTAACATCTATGAGATAGAATGTCTATGAGGAAGGCTGGGTGGCAAAGAGTCCTTTGAAGGTAAAAAGCATGTTTGACCATATTCATTTGTGGTTCATAGGATTAGGTGAGTGTGCATACCTTATGGGGAGCACTTACTGGGGATTTACACAAGGATTTTGTTTTTGAGCACAAGGAGATAAACACTAGGAGGACTATTTCTATCCTTTTAGATTGTTGGAGGTTTTGTGAGCACTTCAAATTAACTTTTATATAGGGATTACAAATAAGTTCCTTCTTTGGCATTTATAGCATAGGTTTTGAGGTTATAAACATCAATCAACATTGTCAACAAGATAAAATATGCTTCACAGAGGTACCCATTTCAGACATATGAAAAAGGCCATCACCATTGAACTGGGAAAAAAAGATTTAATGTATTGTATGTTGCTAAGACAAAATTATTCCCTTTTCTATATCAACAAAGAAGGGAGGGGTTTACAGAAAAAAGAGGGATTACGAAGACGGGAAACAGGTAAGGTGGTTGAAGCCAGGTACTAAGACAAGAGAAGATGATAGAAGATAGTTAGGAGGTAGTAAGTATAGTTAGTATACGGCTGCCCAGGTCGAGGGAAGGGGTTAATGTTTCTTGCCGCATTCCCTAATCGTGTTGATTGGCTTTTCCTGGGGTGCAGCCTCCCTCCTGTGAGACATAAAAGGGAAGAGGTTCGGGTCCAGAAAGACAAGAGAGAAAGCAGCCCTAAGCTTGCTGGGACTTGTGGTCTACCTTCGGAAGCCCCGACACTTCAGGATACCCATAATCATTAACTTCTCCACTTGAGCTTTACCATCATTGGACTTTACCCAAATAGATTTCACCTGTACATGTACGCTGGGGCAGCCACAGCTAGGTTTAGTTAGGGAAGGAATGTTATACCTTGTTGTCTATGTTATGCTGAAGTTTCAGTAAAGGTTGTTCTGCTGATCTAAGCCTGGTCTTGGCATATTCCTAAAGAACCAGGGTCTGTAATAGCACTATGGGGTCTGTGTAACACCACTACAAAGAGTTTTACTCGCAAGGCACAGGAGAGGAGGTAGTTACCATGGGTAACCACAAGGGAGAACAGCTACAGCAACCACACATTGATGTGGTACCTAGTTGGGTGACAAGTCCTCCGCTAGCAAAGGGGTCAGAGCCCTGACTCCCTCCCCAGCTGTCGGTCTCCTCCGGTCACAAGGAGCAGATTAGCATTTTGGAGGTATAAGGCCTAGTCACTGAGCATGCATGCGATCCGCTATGTGCTTGGCGGGGCTCCATTCTGTCACTGGGAGTGAGCTAACAGAGGTACGTTGACTGCCAGAGTGGGCAATGAGGGGCTCTGCATGTCCCTCCAAATGCAACACATATTTTAGTACAAGTATGTAGCATCATTAAGCAAAAGCATCTCACAGTGGAACTCTGTATATTACGGTTGCACACAAGTGGCTTATCTCTGAGCCAGGGACTGCCTTCATATTTGATTCTTCACATGACCTCAGCCTTCACCTGGTCCTGGACATTAGTGAACATGCCTTCAGGCGAGGTGTTACCCCACGTGCTCGGGTGAAATAGACCCCACCCACATATGCAATCAGGTAAGTGACCTCTATTTAATTTTCTTGCTGACCATTTTCATCCTTTTAATGTGGTCCTGCTTTTCACCAAGTCTTGTAGGCCCTACAGCCGTGGCCAAAACATTAAAAATTACACAAATATTATTTTCACAAAGTCTGCTACCTCAGTTTTTTTCCATATACTCCAGAATGTTATGATCTGATAAATTGCAGTTAATTGCAAAGTCCCTCTTTGCCATGAAATTGAACTTATCCCCAAAAAAACATTTCCACTGCATTTCTGAAGAAGGCTTCAGAGTGCTCTTGAAAGTCCAGCAACCGCCAGGACCGTCTCCTACGGTTGATTCAGCTGTGGGATCGGGGCACCACCAGTGCAGAGCTTGCTCAGAAATGGCAACAGGCAGGTGTGAGTGCATCTCCACGCACAGTGAGGTGAAGACTTTTGAAGGGTGGCCTGGTGTCAAGAAGGGCAGCAAAAAAGCCACTTCTGTCCAGGAGAAACATCTGGGACAGACTAATATTCTACAAAAGGTACAGGGATTAGACTGCTGAGGACAAGGGTAAAGTCCTTTTTGCGGATGAATCCCCTTTCTGGGGCCTCCGGAAAGAACCTTGTCCGGGGAAGAAGAGTTGAGTGCTACCATCAGTCCTGTGTCATGCCAACAGTAAAGACCATTCATGCGTGGGGTTGCTTCTCAGCCAAGGGAGTGGGCTCATTCACAATTTTGCCTAGGAACACAGCCATGAATAAAGAATGGTACAAAAACATCCTTCGAGAGCAACTTCTCCTAACCAGCCAAGGGAGTGGGCTCATTCACAATTTTGCCTAGGAACACAGCCATGAATAAAGAATGGTACAAAAACATCCTTCGAGAGCAACTTCTCCTAACCATCCAAGAACAGTTTGGTGAAGAACAATGCCATTTCCAGCATGATGGAGCACCTTGCCATAAGGCAAACGTGATAACTAGGTGGTTTGGGAAACAACACATCTAAATTTTGGGTCCATGGCCAGGAAACTCCCCAGAACCCAATCCCATTGAGTACTTGTGGTCAATCCTCAAGAGACAGGTGAACAAAAAAAAAACCCAAAAATTCTGGCAAACTCCATGCATTGATTATATAAGAATGGGCTGCCATCAGTCAGAATGTGGCCCAGAAGTTGATTGACAGCCTGCCTGGGGGAAAAGCCTTTCCCACTTATGAAATGCTTGTAATTATACTTTAGTATACCATAGTAACATTTGACAAAAAAATGTAAAAACACTGAAAATTTATATTTGTGTCATTCTCAAAACATTTAGCTACGGCTGTACACTTAGTTTTTTTTTTTTCTTATCTCCAAGCCTATGCATCCCAAAATAATAAAGACAAATTTTAGAACATTTTTTATTTAATCTTAGAGCTCGAAAAGCTCGGTTACAAGGGTTTTTCAAGTTGTCATTGACATGTGCTTCTAGTGAGAAAACTATCTAATGGGACACAAACATAAAAACACATTTCTGAGCATTCATGTCCCAGTGACAACTATACCCCTCCAATTCTTAGAAGTGTCACAGGACAGGTAGGGAGGCAACATCTTTTGGCTGAGATTAGGCTTCAATATTTACTAGGAGCAGAATAAATAATAAATATATAATCCTACTCACCCAGCGCTCTAAAACCAATGAAATGTCCTGCTAGAACAACAATTTCAGCAAGCAAAGCAATAAGCTGCCGCTATAAATTTAAAATTGTCAAAACTGGTGTACTCCAAGAAAAATGATAAACGAATAAAACCTCCCAAGGATCCACTAGAACCTCCTCTCCAGTCTCAAGTCTTTTGCAGACTCTAACAGGTTTTCTTCTAAGATTGCCCTGTATTTGGTTCCATCCATCTTCCCATTAACTCTGACCAGCTTCCTTGTCCCTGCTGAAGAAAAGCATCCCCACACCATGATGCTGTCACCACCATGTTTCATGGTAGGAATAGTGTTTTTAGGGTGATGTGCAGTGTTAGTTCTCTGCCACACATAGCGTTTTGCTTTTAGGCCAAAAAGTTCAATTTTGGTCTCATCTGGCCAGAGCACCTTCTTCCACATGTTTGCTGTGTCCCGACATGGCTTCTCCCAAACTGCAAACAGGACTTCTTATGGCTTTCTTTCAACAATGACTTTCTTCTTGCCACTCTTCCATGAAGGCCAGATTTGTGGAGGGCCAGAATAATAGTTGTCCTGTGGACAGATTCTCCCACCTGAGTTGTGGATCTCTGCAGCTCCTCCAGAGTCACCATGGACCTCTTGGCTGCTTCTCTGTCTAATGCTCTCCTTGCCCGGCCTGTCAGTTTAGGTGGACGCTCATGTCTTGGTAGGTTTGCAGTTGTGCCATACTCTTTCTATTTTCGGATGGTGGATTGAACAGTGCTCCGTGAGATGTTCAAAGCTTGGAATATTTTTTTGGAGCCTAACCCTGCTTTAAACTTCTCCACAACATTATCCCTGACCTGTCCGGTGTATTCCTTGGCCTTCATGATGCTTCTTGTTCACTAAGGTTCTTTAACAGGGCTTCACAGAACATTTATATCGAGATTAAATTACACACAGGTGGACTCTATTTAACAATTAGTTAACTTCTGAAGGCAATTGGTTTCACTAGATTTTAGTTAGGGATATCAGAGTAAAGGGGGTGAATACAAATGCACGCCAAACTTTTCAGATATTTATTTGTAAAAAAATTTGAAAACCATTTATCAATTTTCTTCCACTTCACAATTATGTGCCACTTTGTGTTGGTCTATCACATAAAATCCCAATAAAATACATTTACGTTTTTGGGTGTAACATGACAAAATGTGGAAAATTTCAAGGGGTATGAATAATTTTTCAAGGCACTGTAAGTACCTAAAGTTGCCTTGGTATCAGCTTCTTACAGTCCCTTGTAGAGCAGAGCTTATACAAGAAGTGGAAGAAGCAGCAAAGTCAGAATAGTTGCCATTCAGAGAACTTCCTGCAATTCTTTCAAGCATTTTCTGTTTGGACAAGGTCCAATAAGTCAGAAAGTGTCTTGTTCCAGTTTATGTTTGTATTCTCTCAGAGTTTATGGGGTATGGGGTAGAAAATATAAGTACTTTTTTTCTAAACAAAATCTCAATTACTGAAGCTGAACTTGTAGCGAATGTACAGTTTCTTTAATATAGCCAGGAAAATCAAGCAAAATGTAACATTTCACTGTTTCCTTTATTCCAGCTATCCTCTGGAATCCCCAAAACCCCTGGAATGCTTAGGCCCCGTTCACATAGGGGCGACGCTACTTCGCACCGCGACCTCCAAGGTCGCGGTGCGAGCAGCGCGCCGCGACCTCGGAGCGGCCACCACGGACTTCATAACATTGAAGTCTATGGCGGTCGCCTCCTGGTCGCCCCAAAGAAGCTCCGGACCCTTTTTCTAAGTCGGAGCGACTTGTGTCGCTCCTATTAGAACGGGTCCGCAGCTTCCCTATGGGAGGCGACCAGGTCGCCTCACAGGTCGCCTCAGTGTGAACCGGGACTAAGTGTTTTACCATTTCAGAAATTCCAGATGACTGTTTCTCTGGCCAGTCCATACTCTACTCTACAAAATGCTAAATATTTACTTTACTTCAATAGAAGCACAGAGGTTGAAACCTGTAGGTTTCTTTCCACAAGTCAAAGAAGTTTAAAGTCATCTTCCATACAAACCCGACCCCAAATATGTCTGTAAGATTGTGGTAGGTGTATTAAATATACTCACCTACAGAAGCAGGGACCGATATAAATGGTTATATTTCTTTGAAAGGGTGTGACCTATCGGCTTGTGGTCGGTGTGAAAGAATGATGAAAAGACGGTAGATGGAAACTTGTCTCAGTTATAGCAGACGTTCGTCTCTTGCAGGTTACAGAAGCCATGCCACCTCTGGTACTGCTCGTCCTATTTTGTAAGTATTTCAATTTTCTATATTTTTTGTGTCCCGTGGTTTTACCTATGAAATGCCCAACAAAGAACCATGAACAAGGGTCTTCTACCAATGCAATCTTACTGAATTAGAAATATTGTTTGCTGAGTGATTTGAGCAAAGACATCAGTAATCAGTAAATGCAACCAAAAATGTTTAGGTGAAGACTGTGAATTATATTTCCCAATAATTTAAAGAGACCCTGATGTTGAGAAGCCATGCATTCTCTGAAGAAGCCCTTAGAGACGCAACTCATTAGGCTTTAGTGTGGCATTTTAACTACAGAGCATGACAAGACAAGGTATCCTTCTTTATGGAGTATGGATTACCCAAAGGTCAGGTGAAGAATGTGCTCTGTTTGTGTGGGGGGGGGGGGGGGGGTCTTGATTTTTATGAAGATTTTGCTAAAAACCTCAATCATTCATCCATTACGCAATGTCATTGCTAGCAAGATCTTTTGTTGGACGCTTAACACAAAGTCATTTTAGTTTTTATCAAAGCTTCATAGATATGAATTTTATCAGTTTCAACATCAGGGTTTCACATTTATTGAACAGAAGAGATCTAACCTTTTCTTGTATCCGTGCCACCCACTTTTAAATATTGTGAGGATCATAATATGACAATGCAAAGTAATTTTTGCACATATATACATACATAGACTTGGCACAAGGAAAGTTGCATTTGAAAATTTTTTCGGTTACTTGCTTATGTTTGATGTCTAAGTTTCCTGCATTTAGGGATTTCCATCAATATGAAAAATGTAGAAACATAACAACATACAATATAGTACAAAATATGTGGGGCAACAGGAGTGAAACAATGGAGTTTGTCTTCTGCCTTTTCACCGCGGCTGATCTCCCCTATCTTCTGTGCAAGACTTTACCATTACAACTTAAATGCTACACTATGAGAGTCTCATTTCATTTGCTTTTTTCCTCATATGTCATTTTATGAGAGAGATTGAATGCAACACGGACATTCTCGATTTCTTTATTGGTGTAATTACCAGGTATTTTCATTATACTTTGGGGATTTTTGGTGAGTGACTTTTTCACTTTTAAGTACTTTAATATTCACGGACTTGAAGGATTTTACTTTACTCCTATTACGTGTTCTATATAGGCGCTGCATTTCTTTATTTATTATTTGATTGAAGATTATTTCTTTTAATTGCGAGCAGCTACATTTTATCTACACTGGTCTTATTATTTATTTTCAACACTGAAGAAATGACTCTTTGCTACAATGTAAAGTAGTGAGTGTACAGCTTGTATAACAGTGTAAATTTGCTGTCCCCTCAAAATAACTCAACACACAGCCATTAATGTCTAAACCGCTGGCAACAAAAGTGAGTACACCCCTAAGTGAAAATGTCCAAACTTGGCCCAAAGTGTCAATATTTTATCTGGCCACCATTATTTTTAAGCACTGCCTTAACCCTCTTGGGCATTGAGTTCACCAGAGCTTCATGGGTTGCCACTGGAGTCCTCTTCAACTTCTCCATGACGACATCATGGAGCTGGTGGATGTTAGAGAGCTTGCACTCCTCCACCTTCCGTTTGAGGATGCCCCACAGATGCTCAATAGGGTTTAGGTCTGGAGACATGCTTGGCCAGTCCATTACCTTTACCCTCAGCTTCTTTAGCAAGGCAGTGGTTGTCTTGGAGGTGTGTTTGGGGTTGCTATCATGTTGGAATACCCAGTCTCCGAAGGCAGGGAATCATGCTCTGCTTCAGTATGTCACAGTACAAGTTGGTATTCATGGTTCCCTCAATGAACTGTAGCTCCCCAGTGCTGCCAGCAGTCATGCAGCCCCAGACCATGACACTCCCACCACTATGCTTAACTGTAGGCAAGACACACCTGTCTTTAGTCTGCATGTCTTCAGCAAACTGTTTGCAGGCTTTCTTGTGCATCATCTTTAGAAGAGGCTTCCTTCTGGGATGACAGCCATGCAGACCAATTTGTTGCAGTGTGCAGCGTATGGTCTGAGTACTGACAGGCTGACCCCCCCACCCCTTCAACCTCTGCAGCAATGCTGGCAGAACTTATACATCTATTTCCCAAAGACATCCTCTGGATATGACGTTGAGCATGTGCACTCAACTTCTTTGGTCGACCATGGCGAGACCTGTTCTAAGTGGAACCTGTCCTGATAAACTGCTGTATGGTTGCCCACCGTGCTGCAGCTCAGTTTTAGGGTCTTGGCAATTTTCTTATAGCCTAGGCCATCTTTATGTAGAGCAAAAATTATTTTTTTCAGATCCTCAGAGAGTTCTTTGCCATGAGGTGCCATGTTGAACTTCCAGTAACCAGTATGAGAGAGTGAGAGTGATGACACCAAATTTAACACACCTGCTCCCCATTCACACCTGAGACCTTGTAACACTAACGAGTCACATGACACCGGGGAGGGAAAATAGCTAATTGGGCCCAATTTGGACATTTTCACTTAGGGGTGTACTCACTTTTGTTGCCAGCAGTTTAGACATTAATGGCTGTGTGTTGAGTTATTTTGAGGGGACAGCAAATCTACACTGTTATACAAGCTGTACACTCACTACTTTACATTGTAGCAAAGTGTCCTTTCTTCAGTGTTGTCACATGAAAAGATATAATAAAATATTCACAAAAATGTGAGGTGTGTACTCACTTTTGTGAGATACTGTGTATATATATATATATATATATATATAAGGAATATAAGTAATTCTTTCTCACTGAGAGCCTTCTGTGTGAGCTGTAAATTTAGAGACCAATCATTTCGGTTTCAAGAGCCATTGCATATATAGTTTTGCATGCAAACAACTGACCACAAACAAAAACTCCATTGTATGCATTGTAGACAACTGACCACAAGTGTCTAAACAAACAGAAGCTCAGGGTAAATTAGAGGTGTGCAGACTGGTAACCAACCTGTGTTTTACTGTTAGACAAGATATCATTTTAAAGGCTCGTATCTTAAAAACCAAAGTGAAAATGTTGTAATTTTTCTTTTTTCAGAGTAGAGTAATGCCTGGTACACATTATTAGTTTTATTTTATTTTATTTTTTTAGTTTAACCCAGCGGGCTGAACAAAATAAAAAATTGAAGAGCTTGGGAGGAGCTGCTGTACTAACTGTGTGATGTTAGTACAGCGATCTCCACCGCTGAGCTGTTGTTTTCTGAGGGGAGGATGCCCCCCCCCCCCGCCAGAACACACCGGTCAGCGCCCTCAGCCAATCGAATTTGACAGAAGCCAACTGAATAGCTGGTTCAGTAGGACCGGCCGGCCCACATACGGGCCGAATGTTGGCCAGTTTCTATTGAACCAGCCAGTGCTGCCCAATTTTTGGCCCATGTGGATGGCCCTTAAAGCAGAACTCCAGCTTTTCCTCCCCAAAACAACAGATGCATTGTGTATGTAAATAAATCACGATCCCACTGTGATTCTATCTGTATCTTACCTCATGTAGCTGTAAAAAGCAAGTTTGTGTGTCTGTGATGTTACTCCTTCAAAGTTCTCTGACTTCCTGTTTCCTTCCTTTACCAGTCCTGATACTACTTGTCCCATCGTGCTTTGAGCCTCTGTAGTTTCAGGGCAGGCTATGGGAGTAACTTGTAGCAGTTCTGGGAGTTTATGTGGATAGGTCCGAATGCAGATCACTCTTCAGTCTGCAAAGCAGGTGTAAATGTGTCTTTCCTGTGTTGCAGCATGCTAAAGTATAATGGCTTACTGCAAGACTACAGAGGAGGGACTATGGGATGGTATTATGAAGGTGTAAATTAATCACTTCACAGAGAGCAGGACTCTGGGAGGGTGGGATCTGAGAGTAGGGACTTTCTCTGTTCACACTGGTCTGCATATTTAACTGGGTAGGATCGACTTCTAATTGTGATTCATTCAATCCTTTCCGGCAGCAGCACTGTTAGCTTTCAGAACAGGCTGTGTATGAAGGACTTTTCCTTTTGAATGGTGTTGGGATCTGTGAGGAGGGACTTTGGAGGTTTGAACTCTTCCTGTAGGTTTGACTGGGCGGGATGGAATTCTAATTAGGATGAATTCCAGTTCACCCACATCAGAGCTCTGAAGGAAGTTACATTATTTGAAAGACTACAGAAGGGTGTGTTCTAGGCTAGAGATTGAACAGGAAGTGGCTGTAAGGCCTTCAGTCTATATCCAGACTTTACAGACTATCTCATGCCTCAACTAAACCCAAAATATCAAAGGATCTGCAGACAACAGAGCAACATGGTACAGAGGTATGATCTATGCTGGGACTGATCATTCCATTCACTTCCAGTGAAAAGAAAGTTGGAGTTCAGCTTTAAGGAAATATTACTGCTATCCACAGCTATTAATAAACTAAATAGTGACCATATCCTTAAAAAGCAACACACCAAGCTGCACAAAAAATTAATATAAATGAATTCATAAACTGTCTTAAGTATGGCAATAATTCAGTGAATATGCTTAATACTCCCAAAAATGTTCCATAAGAAAAATCAAGAACAATGAAAGTTTGTGAGAAAGTCCCACATAGTGCAGGAAAAATAAGACAGTTCCAAATACAAGTGTTCATTGAAGTGGACCATTCAGGTATGTGAATCCCATGGGTTGAATTACTTAAATCACCTTGATATCCACCACCAGTGTGACAACCCCTCCCACCGGTTGGCAACTCACCAAAGGTTGTTGCCCCTCATTCTCTGCAGGGTATAAATCACGCCAGTAATCCTTAGCTTCCTCCTCCAAACAAGCAATTGCCTGTCTCCCCTTGTCAGTTGACAGGTCACATGACTGCAGAGAGGAAGGAGAACCAGTCTTCATTCCAGATTGTGTGATCTAGCTTTTCTTTTTTTATATACGACTTCATAGGAGTTTGTTTGAAGGAGGAAGCTAAGTATTACTGGCGTGATTTATACCCTGCAGCGCATTAGCCTACACCATGAGAATGGGGGGCAACAACCTTTGGTGAGTTGCCAACCGGTGGGAGGGGTTGTCACACTAGTGGTGGATATAAAGGTGATTTAAGTAATTCAACCCATGGGATTCCCATATCTGAATGGTCCACTTCAATTAACACTTGTATTTGGAACTGTCTTATTTTTCCAGCACTATGTGGGACTTTGTCATGAATTTCATTGTTCTTGATTTTTCTTATGGAACATTTTCACGGAATTATTGCCATACTTAACACAATTTATTCATTCATTTATATTCATTTTTTGTGCAGCTTGGTGTGTGGCTTTTTAAGGCTATAGTCACTATTTAGTTTATTTATTTTAATTTAAGCCACAGCCTTACACCTTATATATATTTTTTATCTATTTTTTTTATATTCAATTTAATTTGCACAGTAACTTTAGTGGCTACTGTGATTGAGTTAATTTCCCATTTTTTTTTTCACTGCTTTATTCTTGTGAAACAACAGCGCGAGGGATTTATTGATTATATCTTATATCTACAGCTATTGTTGGAAGATTACCTCTCACTTTATGCCACAGTGATAATGGTTTTATTAGATGGTAAGTAAGGGAAAATCTGGAACAGAGGCATAGACACCAATAAAAATCTCCAACAGCATATTCAAAGAGGAGCTGAGAGTTTTTAGATTTGCAAGTGAAGTCGTATGAAGAAAAAATTCAAACAAGCTCAATAGCTCTGATGATTCGTCTACTACACAGCAAGATTTCCTTCGATGGACATCTGATAGTAGCTTAAACCATGGAGATACAGAAAGGAGTGCCAGGCCAAAACTGGATGAACGAGTCCAAGACAATTTTATTTGTTGCTAAATCATATGAAAACAGCCAATGCATTTCGGAGGCAACAACCCTTCCACATCATGAGGGCTCATCACTGGAAACAACTTGCGTGTTCAGTAACTGCTGTCAAGTTGTTCCTCCATGAGAAGAGTCCAGCCATGAGAAGAGTCCAGCCATGAGAAGAGTCCAGCCATGAGAAGAGTCCAGCCATGAGAAGAGTCCAGCCATGAGAAGAGTCCAGCCATGAGAAGATTCCAGCCATGAGAAGAGTCCAGCCACGAGAAGAGTCCAGCCATGAGAAGAGTCCAGCCATGAGAAGAGTCCAGCCATGAGAAGAGTCCAGCCATGAGAAGAGTCCAGCCATGAGGAGATTCCAGCCATGAGTCCATAAGTTTTATCCAGCATTGAGCCCTGATGAAGGGGGGATGATGCTGTCCCCAAAACAAGTTGGCTGTTTTTATTATTCACCAAACATTAACATTATCTTGGGCTCTTTCATCTGGTTTTATTTTGTGCTCTTTTATGTATTTCTATGGTTTGACCAATAAATATCTGACAAAAGTTCAAGCTTTCCTGTACTGTACTAAAAAAAAAAAGTTTACTTCTGTCTGTGTTGCAGATTTTCCCTCACTTCCTGTATGGTGAAATGGCCATCACATGGACAGGAAGTGAGAATAAATGTTTCTAATGAAGCACCGGGTAGCTGTAAAAACCAGACAAGGGTTTAATCCTTCTCTACTCTAAAAAAAAATAATTTGGATGGATATGCACCTTACGTAAAAGGGATTGCTTAGGTATGTGCTGATAAAAATTGTAACATATTTGAGATCTTTTAAACATATTGGATCTTACAACATTTGACAAATATATCATCGGGATATGTCTAAGTGCTGGTTCACACTACCGCGGCACGTCTTCGGGGGGCGACCTGTGAAGTCGCGTGCACCGCGACTTCAGTGCGACTTGCACGGACTTCATATAATGAATGTCAATGCAAGTTGCTCCGATGTCGCCCCGAAGTAGTACAGGAACTATTTTCTAAGTCGGAGCAACTTGAGTTGTTCCTATTAGAACGGTTCCCGTAGCACTGCATGGACCGCGACTTGTCAGGCTGACCAGTCGCCTGACAAGTCGCGGTAGTGTGAATGGGCACTAAGTGTCACTCTATCTTGACGAAGAACAGATTTATATAAACATGTCTAAATGAGGACATAATAATAAGGTTTTACAAAGCTTAGACTTTAGATTTTAGATCCAGGGGTTATACCGTATAATAGAAATGTTAAAAAAAGTTGTTTTTTCAACGTGTAAAAAAAATCTGTTGTCACATTCTACCAGGTATCTGTGTGTCAGGAGCATTACATCGACCATTTGTGACCTTCACACCAAACTGGAGCAAGATATTCAAATATGAACAAATCACTGTCCAGTGTAATGTGGGATCATCTGTTCCAATCACTGATCAATACAAGTGGTATAAAGACAATAGACAAATGGATACAAGACATCAGAGCATTTACATTGGCTCTGCCCAACAACACAACAGTGGGAGATACCAATGCCAAATCGATGGCAGTGAACCTAGTGACCCGGTCAGCCTATATGTCAGTAATGGTGAGTTTAACTGACTGAGTACGTACAAATCTGTATCAGAGAGAAAACATAAACATAACTATTATAAAAGCATGCAAAATAATATTTTAAAATTAAGCGGAGTTAACCTCCCTGGCGGTATGATTCTTTTGGATTTTAGGTGCTGAAAGCGGTACCATTATTTTGCATGTAATTCTTGTGAATGAGCAGCCCAAACCAACTGTATACATTTATTATATATATTATATACATATGTATGTACACATATTATGTATACATATATTATATATATATATATATATAAATATATATATGTATACAGTTGGTTTGGGCTGCTCATTCACAAGAATTACGTATATATATATATATATATATATATATGTATATTTATATATATATATATATATATATATATTTACATAGAAAGTACAGTAAACTGCAGGAAAGGGCACTGGGGGGCAAACTAAAGTGATTTTTTTTTTATTTTGAATGGTATCAGTGTGTTTGGTGTGTTTTTACATTTGAATTTGCCGCCGGTTCCACCCCCCTGCGAACGTCACGTCGCAGGAGACGGAAGCCAGGGCACGAAGACGATCGGGAGGAAGAACCGCCGCGAGACACCGCCGAGACACATCGCTGGATCCCGGTGACAAGGTAAGAAACCTCTTTTACAGGATCCAGCGATGCTTCTGGCGGTACCCCGAGTGTGGCTCGGGGTTACCGCTTTTGGCTCTGAAATTTAACCCAGAGCCACGCTCGGGAATACGGCTAAGAAGGATAAAAAGGTGATATCTGTGTAGCACCCTCCTAGGTAGGTGCTAGGTAGGTAAAACATACTGTAGTTGCTCTATCTGCTTATCAGGGGAGCCTGATCAGTAGTTAGGTCTGCTAAGTGTGCTCAATGTGCGATTTATGTGGGCTGAGGGAGAATCCCTCACTGTATCCAATGAGGAGGCTCATTGGACAGTGGAGAAAACCTGGCCAATGACGCACAGGCTTTTGTTCTGTCTCAGTGGGTTTGCACAGAGAGAGGTGCATCCTGGGAGAGGGTATAAAAAGCCAGGAGCACATGTGGCAGGGAGTCTTTGGGCGGGAAGCCAAGTCCCAGAAGGAGGGTGACAGCCGTCTCCTCTTCTGAAGGTGTGGAAAGTGGTCACAGGTAGTCAGCCTAGTGGTCCAACAAACTGTAGCTGAACTTGGAGGTCCAGTGGAAGCTGACTGAGGAGGTGAAGGCAGAGCAACTCTGGAAAAACAGTGTCCATGTCACGTACCTGGGAGGAGTCTGAGTTGACGAGGTCGGCCTCTCTTATATCTCTGGCCCAGACCCCACTGAAGGTGAGACAGAGGGTGTCAAAGGCCAGGAGGGACACGAGTGCCTGTGGTTGTTGATGGATCAGGATAGGCTGCTTGTCCGGATCCCGGAAACTGGAACATGCAATGATGTATGGAACAGGTGCAGCAGATAGCCAGGCAAGCACTCGGGTAGCTCTGAGAGACAAGGTTTGAGACAGAGTCAGAGTAGTAGGAAAGCCAGGGTCATCAACAGGCGGTGCAGCAGGGTACCAAATCGTAAGCAGAGCCAAAGTCAGGGACGGAGCCGGGTCAGGTTTAGCAGAGAAGCAGAAGCAGAACAAGCCAGGTCAGCAACAGGGAAGCATATAGGTATCATCAGGTCATAGGAAACAGCTGAAGATCAGTCAGCACAGGAAACAGGATTGAACTTCCTTTAAATAGCCCGTCTGGCATCATTCTTCTGGGAAAAGCCTGTGCACGGCCACGCCCCAGACGTCTCACAGGGATTCCCTGACAATCCATTAGTACAGGGGAGCTTGCCAAAGGGTCTGCCCAGGAAGGGGACCACTCCAGTGGCTAGAGTCAGCAGACGGGAGTCAGCACACAGGCAGTAAGAGTAAAGGGGGTGAAAAGTTATTAACCCTGAAGAGTATATTAAAGCGGGAACAGTTAATTTATCTTCACTTCAGTGGCAAGGTGAAGCAGCGGCCTTGCTGCATTCTACAGTCAGTTGTCCTCAGGATTTGTGCAGAGTTAACGTTGGAGTATCCCACTCATCCCTTCTCCTATCCCAGTTCTAAATAAAACACAAAAACCACACCCACTGGACCTCATCATTGACTGAGCCAAGGACTGTATTTGATGTTCATCTGCTTTCAGTTGATAGGGGTAACCCAGGGGAACCCAAGAAGTGTAATTCTCAGCGGCTCTCTAGGGGGCAGTGCTACATCTGGAAAATGAAACTATAAATTATTTGGACCCCCTTATTATAGTGTAATAGGTTAGGCCCTGACTCAACCTAACTTCTGTGTTTTGCCAACAACAAGCTGTAATTGCAGACTCCACCTGCAGGGCCATTTGCTGAGGAATCCTGGCACTTCTGCAACTTTACTATTTAAAGAGGCTTTAGTCCCCCAAGTGATGTCATCACCAATGAGATAAGGGTTTCCCTGTTGCTTACATTAGGTGTTTAAGGTGCATGTTCAAATAATGTTTCAAATATCGGCACTTGAACGTCCAAGGCAAATTACCTGTTATTTAACTTATTTTTTTCGCAGATTGGGTCATCCTGCAAGCCCCTCCTTCTGTTTACGAAGGAGAAAAATTACACCTGAGATGTCACAGTTTTCCTAACTATAATTATGATGTTAAATGGATAACATTCTACAAGGACGGAAAGGTCATACAAACATCAGACCAAAACTCTGATTTCTACCTCAGTAGAGTGACTGTGGATGCAACCGGCACATATAAATGTGAAAAAATATTATATTATTCTTATGATCATATACATTTCGGTGAAAATGTTATTCTCGTCAAAGGTAAATCTTTTCAAGCATCTGAAATTCAATTTTTAGAAATTAAATAATATTTTTTTGGTTGGATGTTTAGGTTTTTTTTGGTGTGTTTTCTTCTAGAGCTTTTCTCTCCTCCAAAAATAAGAATGCCCCCATATCCAGTATTCGAGGGTGATCAGGTGACTCTGACATGTGATACAAGTGTCGGTCGGCTCAGACAGAGGACCGAACTGCAGTTTGCTTTCTACAAAGATGGACGGAATGTTCAGGAATTCAGTTTATCTAATCAATATGGCGTCCAGTCCCTTGAGTTGGAGGATTCTGGGGAATATTCCTGTGAAGTGAGATCATCTGATTATAATGTAACAAAGAAGAGTGAAGAAATATATCTTCTAATTCAGAGTGAGTTACCAAAAAATCCGCCTGGTTACAAAACAGATTCTTGGTACAATGTCTATATGGACTGTATGATTATTGGGAACCTCAGTGCAGATTGATTTATATGATATTTTTTTCATTTTTAGGGCTTTTTTCCAGTCCACAAATAAACATCACTTCCTCTCCGGTTATGGAAGGTGACAACATGACCCTGATATGTGACTCAAGCGTTAGTCCACTTAAACACATAATAGAACCGCAGTTTGCTTTCTACAGAGATGACCACATTGTCCAAAACTTCAACAAATCTGCTCAATATGGAGTCCACTCTGCTCAGTTGGAGGACTCTGGGAATTATTCTTGTGAGGTCAGAATGCCAACCAACAAAGTAAAGAAGAGAAGTGAAGTTCTGAGCGTTCTTGTTCTCAGTACGTACTCCACAATTCATAATGATTTATAGGACCTTTATGAGTGGCTTATTGCAAATGTAATAACAGAATTTTATGCTACAATCTACATATACTGGTAGGGCTACTTTCTGCCCCTAGGTCAAATGCCTTGCGTTCTTCCCCACTCTTTGATCAACTGTCTAGCCTTAGGGTCCTTTCACACAAGCAGTGTGTCCAATGGACTCCAGTTTGCTCAGAGGGAATCGATCCACCAATCCCCAGGTGGAAGGCAGCTCCGTCACCGCTTACTTTGCAAAGACGGAGCTGTCAGAGCCCGGCTCTCCTCTATGGGAGATCGGATGATAACATTTTCATCCGATCCTATCTGATCCGATCCTCCAGACAAAAAGGAAAATAGGATTTCCATCCATCTGCATTTCACGGACAGGATCGGATCGGATAACAACGGTGCAACGGTGCATAGAGGGGCATAGAGCATCCAAACAGGTCCGCCTGAAAAAACTGCCAGTCAGACCTTATCAGAAAGCCCGTGTGAAAAGGGCCTTAAGATTATGTGACCAGACGTTGATACTAGGTCATGTTACTGACCTCCATGGAAGCCCACGTCTGTGGATTCTTTAGGCTAGGTAGGTACTTCACCCCTTCTATTAATCTTCCATAGGGGTGCATGGAACGTCCGATCAGGTCCGCCGAAAAAAATTGACGGCCGACCTGATCGGAAAGCCCGCGTGATAGGGGCCTTAGTATCACATTAACAAGCCAGGAGGCCATAGACGCACAAGGTACTCCAAGGCAGCTGGTGATAAGATTCAATTGGCCAATTCTGTTTGTGTGGGTTAAGCACCTACACCTCTGCTATTTTCGAAAGCAACATGATGAATGAGGGTCTGTGTGCCAACACTAGGCCACAGTCTACATTGCCTATGCAGTAACCTGGCCATATATACAAGCTGAACCTTTTATATATAGCTAGCCCCTAGATTGAGCACCTTCAATATGACCCTTTAAAATATTACCTTAAAAAATGTGACAAGGTATAAAAAAACATTGTTTTTTTCAGCACAGGTGGAAAACAAAATTGTATAGTTCCTAAAAAGGCATAACCAGGGCTTTTTTTTTCTCAAAAAATAGGTGCAGAAACTACCCCTTTTCTGAGTTAACCCTTTTCTCCGCCTCTATCCACCCCCGATCCACCTACGAGGACCCTTCCACCCCTGCCCACCTCCCAGTACTGCCGTTTATAGAGAATACAGAACCAAGTATAATTTTTTGGTGCCAAATAATTTGTATGGAAATTGTTATTGAAATAAGAAAAGCAGTAAAAATAGATCCCCTGCAGCCAGCAACAACAATAGAACCTTCATAGACCCCCCAACAGCAATTGGGCCACCCACAGCAAAATATCCCCTGGCAAAAAAAGACCCCCCAGCAACAATGGACCCCTTGCAGCAATAAGAGATCTCCCCACAGCCAGCATCAATAGACCCTCCAGAAGGCAGCAACAATAGACCCCTCCCTCAACTGTAGATCTCTCCCAGAAACAAGTAACCCCCCAGCAACATAAGACTCATCCCCAGCAACAATAGATCCCCCACCAGTAACAGACTTTCCCAGCAATGATAGCCCCCATTCAAGCAAAAATACACCCCCTCCTGCCCAAATAGATCACCCAGCATCAGTAGACCCTTCAGCCCACCCCAGCACTCCTTGCATATATTTAGTGTTGGAGGAGCCGGAACTGCGTTCCCCCGCGTTCCTGCTGAAAAAAGCCCTGGGCATAAAACGATTTAACCACTTGCCGACCAGTCACGTTGACTGTACTGCGGCAAAGTGGCTCGATTCCATCCAGCGACGTAGACCTACGTCGCTGGACTCCTCCCCCTGTAGGCGGCGCTCGCCGCCGGAGGCGCGCTCCCGCTGTTTTCAGTCACAGCGGGAGTCGGGCCAGGGGAGGAGCGGCAGCGATCTCCCCGATCGTCGGGGAATCGAGTTTGGAGATCCGCCAGCTTCTGTAAACAGAGCGGGCGGATCTCCTAAGTGACAAACAGTGACAGATTGCAGGGTTCAGCATAGCGGAACATGCGATCTGTCCCTGTGTCACTCAGTCACCTCCGCCCACACACGTTAGTAAGCACCAGGCATACATTAACCCCTCCCTCTCCAATAAAATTAACCCCTTCCCTGCCAGTGTCATTTTTACAGTAACAGTGCATATTTATAGCACTGATTACTGTGGTAATGTCACCGGTACCCCCAAAAGTGTCAAAAATGTCAGTCAAGGGTCCGATCTGTCCGCCGCAATGTCGCAGTGCCTCAAAAAAAAATCGCAGATCGCCGCCATTACTCGTTAAAAAAAAAAACACCAAAAATGACAGAAATCTTTCCCTTAGTTAGTAAACGCAATAACTTTTGCGCAAACCAATCAAAATACGCTTATTGTGATTTTTTTTTTTACCAAACATAGGTAGCAGAAAACAAATTGACCAAAAATTAAAAAAAAATTAGATTTTTACATTTTTTTGGGGGGGAATTTCATATAAAAAAATGTTAAAAATATTGTTATTAATTTCAAAATAAACGCTCTTTTTTTGTTTATAGCGCAAAAAGTAAAAATCGCACAGGTGATCAAATACCACCAAAAGAAAGCTCTGTTTGTGGGAAAAAAAGGACGTAAATTTTGTTTGGGTACGGCGTCGCACGACCGCGCAATTGTCAGTTAAAGTCGCACAGCGCCGAATCGCAAAAAGTGGCCTGGACGTAAGACAGCAAAATCCTCCGGTGGTAAAGTGGTTAAAGAACGTAAAACACCCCAAATCACTTGGTGCCCATTTACAAAGGTGCACCTGATGGACAGGCCATTTATTTCTATTATTGTCTGTATTTAAAAACAATTTATAAAGTGTTTTTTGCCATTTTATTTAAGTTTATTGCTGATTTCACCTGTTTTTTAAATGTTTGCAAGCCTTTTCGGAGTATTTTCATGTAGTGCGCCATATAAATAAAAGGGTAAATAATATTGCGGTCTCCTCCACTGGAAAGAATTACTCCCCATCTTGTCGCAGAAACACTTGCAACTGGTACGGAAAATTTCCCTTCTGGATACTGACAGACCGCCTCGTGAAATTCAAGCGTAACTTGATGGAAATTGTGGCAAAATCATTCTGCTCATTTCTGTCCTTTCTTCTCTTGTCTTCTCCGTGTTGCTTTTTGTACCTAACCTGGGTCAAAGTTTAAATACCATATAGTGATCTATTTTGGCCCACCTAAAGACATTAACTTTTAGGTTCTTTGACCATTCTTGTTCACATCTATTTCAAAGAGATAGGAAGCACATGTAGATGTCCTCAGTGCTGGTTTGTCTCTCAGAAAGTACCCCCCCCCCCCTGGAGCATGGGGCCCAGTTGCAATTGCAACCCCTGCAACCCCTGTAGTTACGCCCCTGGTTATTAGATATTTATAGTCAAACCATGTATTTCTAAAAGAGGTTGAAAATAGGTGTGTGCAGAAGCTCCACTATTTGTGAAGTCATCAACAGCAAGAACAGCTAGATTTATAAATGTCTAATAAGGCATAATGGATTAATATTTCTCTTTTATCACATACAGGGAAACCAACATCACAAATAGTGCCAAATAGTAAAGATTGGAGTCGCCTTTATTTTTTGGTCCCTGTGTTGTTTTTAGCTCTAGTTGGCACTGTTGGCATCTTCCGCTACAGACACAAAATAGCTTCTCCCTTCATCAATAAGGAACAGACCCAAATAGGTAATAAAAGAAAGATATTTTGCTAAAGTTAATTGTTGTATCTGTATTTTAAATATTTTTCTCTGTACATATGAACTGGTATGTATTACAATGAAGGTAGAGGTAAATCCCATCTGAAAGGCAATTGGCAGTGGCTCATGAACCATAAATAAGAGAGGCGTGGAATGAGCATAAATAGAGCCTGTGCTTTATCCTCTCTCTGATTTTCTGTTCAAAATTGACCTGATATTTCTTAAGAGATTTGCCTGGTGAAAGATGAAAGGTCATATAAGAACAGTTAGGAAGCCAACCAAGGGTCACCAGGAACTGGACTATGGCACAAACTTTCTAGCATGAGCTGGCACTAGTATTTTACTTGCTTTTAGAATCTTCCAAATTGGGTCAATTTGGAACTCTCTAATAGTGATGCCCCCCCCCCCCCCTCCCCAGTTGGAATTGCACCAGAACTCTCGAACGTGAATAAGGGTAAGATCCAACCAGCAAATTCTATAAAAGTCTATGGGACCAGAGCTCGAAAATTAAAAGTCCCCATTTTCAAGTTTTACATGCAAGTTGGCAATAAAAAGGGTACAGGGGCCCGGTTACTGCCCTGGGGGACATGTTGTAACGTTCATGCATTTTTGTTTGTGGATGGATTTACAGCTGCAGAATTATTACACTCAGTAGCCTTGTAGAGAATCTGTTGAACAACATATCCAACTCTCAGGACTTCATCACCGTGTACAGCCTGTTATATACTATATATATATTAATAGATGTTTAATGGAGGGATAGAGTATATGAGAATATATAGATGAGAGACAGGCTATTGTATGGTGAGCACTAGAAGTAGTATAGGAGAGTTGCAGGTGATGGTAAGCAGATAGGTTCTGATGTCAAGTATAGTGCAGATGGTAAGAGGACACGGATGGAGTATACTTTAGACAGAGTAACCTAGTGCAAGGATAGTTCAAGGTAGTCCCAAGAGCTAACAGTCTTATGCAGATGATAGTGAATAGATAGATACAGATAGTCTTGGTAATTGCAGTAGATGACAGTAGGAGATTGGTTAGTAAGAATCCCCTGCGGGGTACTTATCACTTAGATAGGTTAGGAATAACAGTGTCCATTGGAGAGGGGTGATCCCGTAGCGAGATACGGATCACCAGCGAGGTTTCCGGCTTTAGTTCAGCAAGGAAGGTATGTCAGCAGCTCCGACTTCTCAGGCGTAGGTGCGATGAACATGTGGGTTTGAACGAGCGATGAGTGAGAGCAAACCGGCGATTGAAATAGCCGCTCATAGCGGCGCTCGGCAGTGATGTCATCCGGTCTTAAAGGTATATGCGTCCTTTGTTATACAAGATGGGACGCAATTAAGAGAGGAGAAATATGGAAACAAGGGTACCAGAGGTACCGGATCATTACACATGTATCAATGCAAAAAAAAGTTTTTAAAGGAGCAGTGATTTTATTGATGCTTAAAGTGAAACAATGAAAATGTAAAATTCCTTTAAATATAGTGCCTGGGAGGTCCCCTTAGTCTGCCTGTCAAGTGTCGCATCTGTACGTTAAGGGGTTGATTTACTAAAACTGGTGCACACAGAATCTGGTGCAGCTGTGCATTGTAACCAAAACTACCATGCACAGCTGCACCAGATTCGGAGTGCTCCAGTTTTAGTAACTATACCTACTGTGCCATGCCTGTACATACTGTGCCATGCCTATACCTACTGTGCCATGCCTGTACATACTGTGCCATGCCTTACATACAGTTCCATGCCTATACCTACTGTGCCATGCCTGTACCTACTGTGCCATGCCTATACCATCACCTGTGCCATGCCTATACCATCTCCTGTACCATGACCTGTGAAATGCCTGTACCATCACCTGTGACATGCCTGTACCATGACCTGTGCCATGCCTATACCATCTCCTGTACCATTACCTGTGACATGCCTGTACCATGACCTCAAAGTCATGCAATTTTTACCATGTTTTTTGCTGCGAAGCAATACCTATTACATTTTTCTTTTTGCGCCCCTGCCCCAAAAAATGTTGAGCACCAGCCACCACTGGGTACTACAAATCCAAGCATGCCAGGTGAGGGGAGGCAGAAGCAGCAATATGACAGATCAGGCTGATTGTTAGATGAAAAGTGCTGGTTTATAGTATTTGTGAGTGATGGAGCAAAGGATAGAGGGATGGGGTGATGGAGCAAAGGATAGAGGGATGGCGTGATGGAACAAAGGTTAGAGGGATGGGGTGATGCAGCAAAGGATAGAGGGATGGGGTGATGGAGCAAAGGATAGAGGGATGGGGTAAAGGAGCCAAGGATAGAGGGATGGAATGAAGGAGCAAACAATAGAGGGATGGGGCGAAGGAGCAAAGGATAGAGGGATGGAGTGAAGGAGCAAAGGATAGAGGGATGGGGTGAAGGAGCAAAGGATAGAGGGATGGGGTGATGGAGCAAAGGATAGAGGAATGGGGTGAAGGAGCAAACAATAGAGGGATGGGGTGAAGGAGCAAAGGATAGAGGGATGGGGTGATGGAGCAAAGGATAGAGGGATGGGGTGAAGTAGCAAAGGATAGAGGGATGGGGTGATGGAGCAAAAGATAGAGGGATGGGGTGATGGAGCAAAAGATAGAGGGATGGGGTGATGAAGCAAAAGATAGAGGGATGGGGTGATGGAGCAAATGATAGAGGGATGGGGTGATGGAGCAAAAGATAGAGGGATGGGTGATGGAGCAAAAGATAGAGGGATGGGGTAATGGAGCAAAGGATAGAGGGATGGAGTAATGGAGACAGAATAATATAAGGATGAAAGTAATGGAGAATAGAAAGGGTGGAGGGAAATAGGGCACAAGGATTATTGGATGGACGGTATGGTGGAGGGATGGAGTAAGAGATCAAAGGATGTTGTGATGGAGTTATGGAAAGATAAAAAGAGGGATAGAGGAGGGATAGAGTGATAGAGGGATGAGAGTGATGGAGGGTGAAGAGGTTGGAGGGACCTACAACAGAGGGATGGTAGGATGGACATTTGGATAGATTGATGGAGACAGGTGATGGAGTGATGGGAACAGGAGGTGATGGAGTGATGGGAAAAGGAGGTGATGGAGGGATGGAGACAGTAGGTGATGGACTGATGGAGGGAGGAGGTGATGGACACAGGAGGTGATGGAGACAGAAGATGCTGGAGACAGGAGGTGATGTAGGGATGCTAAGTTTGGAGCTCCTGATGTTAAGGGGGGACTCCTGATGTGAAGTAGGGTTGCTTCCTGATAAATTTATTTTAGTTTTCATGATATAAAATAATGTATGTGGGGGCCTTTTGGTTGGCTTTTTTTTTTTTTTTGGGGGGGGGGGGGGCAGCATCAAATAATTGGACCCAGGCAGCACAATATCTTGGCCAGCCCTGGCTCTGCACCACCAGTTTGCCCATCTCTACTCTCTAAGAATTGTTTCTCTCATCTCTAACTGAAATTTGTAGGATAGAACAATTATTTATGATGTTATTTAACCTCAGTCTGCTAAGGGCAAGGCTGCACAAATGCATATTTATTTTGTGTTTTATTAGTATGTTTTAACCTTTTGTGTTTCCCCAGATGCTGCATTGTCTGCGTATCAAGGGTAAGTTCAAATTAATAAGAAGAATGTACATGCACAATGTCATGGGTCTGTTTCTCTGTCTAGGCTGTTTTTTTATTTTATATTATATTTTGTTGAGATAGTAGAATGTTATATGTCTGTATGTCCCACAAGTGGCTTACTTAAAGTGTAAGTCCAGCCTAAAACTAAAATCCCTGCATCCACAGGCATCCATGAGCTAACACTAACCTATCTTGCCTGATCCAGTCTCCAGCGGCGGAAGTTCTGCAGAGGACACAGCCGACAACGGCTGTGAAATGAATGGGGAGTGACGTCACCCATAGAATTACTATGAGGCTTCCGTGGTTGGCTGTGTCCTCTGCATCCGCCTCCACAGCGAAGCCGTGGCTGACTGCTCAGCCTGGGATTGGGTCGGATTGACTTAAAAAAAGGTATGTATACTGATTTCTTCTTTACAGGGCCTGATAGGTTAGTGTTAGATTGTGGATGTCTGTAGATGCAGGGATTTTAGTGTTAAGGTGGATTCCTACTTTAAGATAATAAGAATTCTTAGAATTTCAAATTTAGCTATTTTTAGTTGTATTAAAGTGTAACTAGTATGAACAAATGTACAAAAACTGTTCAAACTTAGATAATAAGGTTATCATTTTTTTTTTAATCTACTAATCTCCTTGATTCATTCAGCAAAACTGGGAAATCTGGCTGTATTCCAGTTGGATTAGCTGGGACTACCTCTGCCCTGGCATTTGGCCTAGTGTCTTTTGTACAGAATGAATCCAGATCTCACCTGTGCACATACTGACTTAAACTTTGGATTCTGACTTTTGGGTTCAGCTTCTTAACTTCCTATAGACCAGTGATGGCGAACCTTGGCACCCCAGATGTTTTGGAACTACATTTCCCATAATGCTCAACTACACTGCAGAGTGCATGAGCATCATGGGAAATATAGTTCCAAAACATCTGCAGTGCCAAGGTTCGCCATCACTGCTATAGACCTTGAATAACTGTCCTCAAATTCAGCTGTTTCAGGATTTAGAGATGATCCAATACCTTTGGTGCACCATTTTTAGAGAAGGTCTATGATTTATGGTGCATGAAGTTGGTCAGGTTGTTCATGCGTGTCATTACATTTTTGTATGTCTATCTGTTGGTCTTAGCTTCTGATCCTGACTGTGTCTGGTTACACCTCTGCCTGATTATCTGACTGTGATTCTAATGCGTACCAACACTTTACAGTCATTCTGTCTGTAGGCAGGTAGAGCTTACTGGGCGTTTACCCAGGGTTCTTTTTTTGGTGGGTTTTTCTCGGGTCCGATCTTCCAGTCTTGTGTGCTATAAAAGGATGAAGACCAGATTCACTGGGGCTTCTTGAGGTTCTGGAGAGAGGAAACACTCAAACACAGTCTGAATGGGAGGAGAGCCAGCAAGATCTAGGAGGATTGCTGTAGCACGCAGTCATACCTGAAGAAGCCAATTCCTGGATTCTGCCAAGATGGGCTCCTTCCTATGCAGGTATGCTGGGACAGCCACAAGCCTGAGTTAGGGACTAGGGATGCTAGGGGATCCAAGAGCAGACATGGAGTATGTGCTAGATGCATGGTGGGACCCCATTCCATTACTGGGAGTGAGGTAGCGATGATACGCTGGACAGGTGGAGAGGGCATTGGCTCTACGTGTCCCTCTTAAATGTACAAGTGACCATGGTGATGCCTAATACTTTATGAGAGTTTACTAGATTTCGTTCATTATTATTATTATTATTATTTCAGGTACTTATATAGCATTCATGTTTGTCATCTACCGTCTCATGAGCAGGGCTCAAGTAAAAGTATACCCTTCACACGAGTGGGTATCGCCTGATCTTGTGAATGGCTACTCCCATTCGAATTTGTTTTTGATGGTTCTATTCCCATAGGTTCCCCACACCCCCCTTTTGGGGTGAGTCAGTGAAGGACTACCCCCACCAACCAGTTTTTTGACTGGGACCCTTTTTGCTCAAGTAAAAGTACCCTATGTGTATGGTAGTGATCCTGTACAAAGTGCCTAGCGTAGCCCAGAAGAACCCACCCTCGGGAAGGACCTCTCATGTGACCCTTGCTTGGAGCCCAGTGAGGAGAGAAACATGGCAGATCACCCTGTCTCACGACCCTGCCTACTTGTCTGTCTGTTTTGTCACTATGTCCCATCACCCAAGCAGACCCTAAAATGAATGTACAGTTATATAACCATAGCGATAAATATTGTAATAACGATTTCTATAATTTTCCTATTTTTCTATTTGTAATGCCAGAAACATGGGAATTCCTCAAGATGTTGAACTTGAGACAGGATCGGAAGGAGACCAACAGACAGATCACACAGGTAGAGCTGTTCAAATTACAGTAGGATAAATAGAGGTTAAGAAGAGAAAGAGGGGGATAAAAATATAGAGAGACAGAGAGATAGAAACAAAAGAGCAAAGTTGGCCATAAATTGATCAAAATTTGACCAATTCTGCAGGGAGTGTTTGAATTTTGATCAGTGTGTTGCCATCCCCTTTTGACAGAAGTCAATTGTTTGATCACCTTCTGTCGAAGGGACTTGTTGGAAAGTAGAAAGTTTCAGCTTTCTTTTTTTGACAGCCTAGGGCCTCATTTACATTTGAAGATGGGGAGGGGGGCTGTGTCGTTACTGCCCCTCAGTCACTTAATCTGCAAAGGCAGCCTGCCAAACACAAATCACTCAACTGAATGTGCCTACATCTCAACCACTCCATAACCACGTTCATTTAGCATTGTTGGGGCACCATGGTGCTAGTTTGGTGTCAAACGCCCTCTGAAAATCAATCCACAATACTGCAACTGTGTGCACTGAACGTGGTTGTGAGATAGTTATGGCAAAGCCACATTCAGCTGAATGGGTTGTATTGTGGACCACATTTCAGAGGACACCACTAGTGGAAACAAACCATAAGAGAGAGACCAGAATAGAGAGAGAGAGAGGGAAAGAGATTGAGACTTTGGTTGAGTTAGAGGGAAACAAAGAGAGAGAGCAAAACAGGGAAACAGGGAAAAAGAGACACAGAAAGATAAAGACACACAGAGACAGAGAAAGAGAAAATGGGGGAAACTTTACCCATTTGAAGAACAAGCTTTTTATGATACTTTTTGTTTACATGTAAAAATCAGTATTTTTTGCTAGAAAGTTACTTATAACGTACAATTATTATATAGTTTCTTTTTTATGGCAGAGGCCCTAGAGTATAAAATGGTGGGTGTTAAAAAATTTTTATATCACACGGTATTTGCCCAGCAATTTTTTAAAGGAAATTTTTTTGGAAAAAATAAACTTTTTTGAACTTAAATGCACAAAAACACAATATACAGTAATAACTAATTGTTTAGTAAAATAATAAATACGATGTTACGTTGAGTAAATGGATACCAAACATGCCATGCTTTAAAATTGTGCGTTTAAAAGTATTTATTTTATTTATTTTTTACACCGTCACTTTAAATTTTTTTTTTTTTTTTAATCACTTTTATTGTTATCAATGGTATTATACAGTGGGTACGGAAAGTATTCAGACCCCCTTCAATTCTTCACTCTTAGTTATATTGCAGCCATTTGCTAAAATCATTTAAGTTCATTCTTCTTCCTCATGAATGTACACATAGCACCCCATACTGACAGAAAAACACAGAATTGTTGACATTGTTGCAGATTTATTAAAAAAGAAAAACTGAAATATCACATGGTCCTAAGTATTCAGACCCTTTGCTGTGACACTCATATATTTAACTCAGGTGCTTTCCATTTCTTCTGATTATCCTTGAGATGGTTCTACATCTTCATTTGAGTCCAGCTGTGTTTGATTATACTGATTGGACTTGATTAGGAAAGCCACACACCTGTCTATATAAGACCTTCCAGATCACAATGCATGTCAGAGCAAATGAGAATCATGAGGTCAAAGGAACTGCCTAAAAGAGCTCAGAGACAGAATTGTGGCAAGGCACAGATCTGGCCAAGGTTACAAAAAGATTTCTGCTGCACTTAAGGTTCCTAAGAGCACAGTGGCCTCCATAATCCTCAAATGGAAGACGTTTGGGACGACCAGAATTCTTCCTAGAGCTGGCCGTCCGGCCAAACTGAGCTATCGGGGGAGAAGAGCCTTGGTGAGAGAGGTAAAGAAGAACCCAAAGATCACTGTGGCTGAGCTCCAGAGATGCAGTCAGGAGATGGGAGAAAGTTGTAGAAAGTCAACCATCACTGCAGCCCTCCACCAGTCGGGGCTTTATGGCAGAGTGGCCCGATGGAAGCCTCTCCTCAGTGTAAGACACATGAAAGCCCGCATGGAGTTTGCTAAAAAACACCTGAAGGACTCCAAGATGGTGAGAAATAAGATTCTCTGGTCTGATGAGACCAAAATAGAACTTTTTGGCCTTAATTCTAAGCGGTATGTGTGGAGAAAACCAGGCACTGCTCATCACCTGTCCAATACAGTCCCAACAGTGAAGCATGGTGGTGGCAGCATCATGCTGTGGGGGTGTTTTTCAGCTGCAGGGACAGGACGACTGGTTGCAATCGAGGGAAAGATGAATGCGGCCAAGTACAGGGATATCCTGGACAAAAACCTTCTCCAGAGTGCTCTGGACCTCAGACTGGGCCGAAGGTTTACCTTCCAACAAGACAATGACCCTAAGCACACAGCTAAAATAACGAAGGAGTGGCTTCACAACAACTCCGTGACTGTTCTTGAATGGCCCAGCCAGAGCCCTGACTTAAACCCAATTGAGCATCTCTGGAGAGACCTAAAAATGGCTGTCCACCAACGTTTACCATCCAACCTGACAGAACTGGAGAGGATCTGCAAGGAGGAATGGCAGAGGATCCCCAAATCCAGGTGTGAAAGACTTGTTGCATCTTTCCCAAAAAGACTCCTGGCTGTATTAGATCAAAAGGGGGCTTCTACTAAATACTGAGCAAAGGGTCTGAATACTTAGGACCATGTGATATTTCAGTTTTTCTTTTTTAATAAATCTGCAACAATGTCAACAATTCTGTGTTTTTCTGTCAGTATGGGGTGCTATGTGTACATTCATGAGGAAGAAGAATGAACTTAAATGATTTTAGCAAATGGCTGCAATATAACAAAGAGTCAAAAATTTAGGGGGTCTGAATACTTTCCGTACCCACTGTAAATATCCCCTGTGATGATAATAATAGACAGTAACAAGTACTCTTTACTGAGAGATCTGGGATCTTATAGATCTCACCTCTGCCCAAGATCGGTATGATACAATGTTTTTTTTCAAAACACTATTGGTTTGGTTACAACCGCAAAACCGGAAGTGATGAAATGCTCCATCGCTTCTAGTTTCCTATACCATATAGAAGATTGGAGCCATTCTGGTCTCTGATCAGCTCTATGGTCAGCCAGAGGAACCGGTTTGCTATACCATAGAGATGATTGGAGCCACTCTGGTCTCTGATCAGCTCTATGGTCAGCCGGAGGATCCTCAGGTTGCACACATGGTGTCTCCTGGTGGGACAGGAGAGCCCGAGAGATCCGCGGAAGGTGGCGGGAGGGGGAGATGTCCCCTCCTGCTGCTTGTAAAAGCAATCCAGTGGCTAATTGCTTACTAGGATTGCTTTAACATAAAAGCCTTCCGCTGGCTGAAAAAAACAATAATGGGATGATGTCTGCAGCTGCAGGCATCATCCCAGTATAACCACACAAAATCCAGTGAAGTACCGGCATGTCGCTGGTCGTCATGTGATTAAAAAAGGTGCAATAGCAAATGTAAACATTACATTAAAATTACTTTAAGCTAAACAATACAATAATTACTAATAACTAAAATACACTCAAAAAGGCAATCGTGAGTTGTTAAAACAACTCAAAGGAAAGGAAAAAAACATTGAAATCTCTGACTCTCCCCCATTTTCAGCACTGCAGCCCCCATTACACCCTTTAGCATTTGGCGCTTCTGGGATTGTTAAATGCTGGAATCCCCCACCGATGTGGTTCCTTCCTTCAACCGCTACATCACTGCTGTGTCCTGTGGTGATTAGTGTGTGGTGGGTGACACAGGCATCGGACAAACCTGGAAGTGTTGTATTCTAAAGAGTCTTAAGAAGGCTCCTTCCTGGAATGGAGGACAGTAGGGGGGCACCAGTGAGGGGTCTCTTGAAATCAAATTCTGGCTTTGCATACCTCTCAGAATGTGGACTGTCCATGTGTGCCTTCTAGATATTTCCAACTGCCATTGTAAAGCTTACCGATGGATTCTACATAAACATAAATAGCAAAACAATGGAAGACATGATTTAGCTTCATTATAGCCCTGTGGTACTGGGTGGAAACATAGATTGGTGTTGGCTAGTAACAGATGACCACATGCAACTGAACTTGTTCTGTAATGCTAAAGAATGCACTATACAGCCAAGTGACTTCCTCAACCCAAGTGTCAGGAATAACCCAACAAGTGTCAGGAATATATCCTACTGGATATACGAGTCGCTACTGTACATGGACGACCTAATCACCTTAGTTCAACCACTATGTAATGTGTGGAGAACCAAAGCAGATGTTGAAGAACATGACAGGTTTTGTATAAATTCATGAAAGCACCTGGTTCTACATTTATAATCCAATCACTATGGTGTCATGAAGTCTTGGGCAGGTCCAAGATACATGGCTGAAAAATGTGAAACTTTGTTCAATCATCTGGGTAAGGATATTAGAATAGCTCCATATGTGGATAATAGGATAAAATACATACAGCAGCGCTAATTTAACCACTTGCCGACCGCTCACTGAGCTGGTACTGCGGCAAAGCGGCTCGACATCGTCCAGCGACGTAGACCTTCGTCGCTGGATTTCTCCCCTTTTGGGCGGCACGCGCGCGCCACCGGAGGCTCGCTCCCGCTGTATTCAGTCACAGCGGGAGTCGGGCCAGGGGAGGAGAGGCGGTGATCACCGCCGCTCTTCCCCGATCTTCGGGGATCGAGTGAGGAGATCCGCCCGCTTGTGTAAACAAAGCGGGCGGATCTGCTAAGTGACAGACAGTGACAGATTACAGGATTCAGCATAGCTGAACCTGCGATCTGTCCCTGTGTCACTCAGTCACATCCCCCCACACACGTTAGTAAGCACCAGGCATACAATTAACCCCTAGATCACCAATAAAGTTAACCCCTTCCCTGTCAGTGTCATTATTACAGTAACAGTGCATATGTATAGCACTGATTACTGTAGTAATGTCACTGGTACCCCCAAAAGTGTCAAAAATGTCAGTTAGGGGTCCGATCTGTCCGCCGCAATGTTGCAGTCCTGCAAAAAAAATCGCAGATCGCCGCCATTACTAGTTAAAAAAAAAACAATAAAAATGACATAAATTTCCTGTAGTCAGTAAACGCAATAACTTTTGCGCAAACCAATCAAAATACGCTTATTGCAATTTTTTTTACCAAAAATATGTAGCAGAAAACAAATTGGCCTAAAATATTAAAACATTTTGATTTTTACATTTTTTTTTTGGGGGGGGGGGGGTTTCATATAAAAAAAATGTGAAAAATATTGTTATTTTTGCAAAATTGACGCTCTTTTTTTGTTTATAGCGCATGATCAAAAAATCGCACAGGTGATCAAATACCACCAAAAGAAAGCTCTGTTTGTGGGAAAAAAAGGACGTCAAATTCATTTGGGTACAGCGTCGCACGACCGCGCAATTGTCCGTTAAATTCACGCGGTGCCGAATCGCAAAATAGGCCCTGGTCAGGAAGGGGTAAAATCTTCCGGGGCTTAAGTGGATAAACATAAATAGCAAAAAAACGGAAGAGATGATTTAGCTTCATTATAGCCTTGTGGTACTGGGTGGAAACATAGATTGGTGTTGGATAGTTGCAGATGGCTGTCAGGGTGCCAGGAAACCAGACCACATGAGAATGCAGGTAAAATGAAGCAGTTTATTGGAGGAATCAACAATAAAAATAACAACACCAGTGAGGAAATGAGAGCAGGAACAAGCCGGGGTCAAGACCAGGAGCGGGTAGCGGGCGAGAGCCAGGAGAGTTATCAGTCGATGCCAGGTCATGCACAGAGAACAACAGAGAGCAAAAGATTGCTAGCAGAGATGCCCCTTGGAGCACAAACACAAGGGCAATGATAGCAACCCAGCAGGTGATAAATATAGTCAGATGTGTGACATCATCAATCTGCGATGCCCAGGCAGTAGGAAGTGATGATGTAATCAGAGTCTACAAGAGGCAGCAGTCTCCACATTTCCAAGATGGCAGCCAACAGGAAGGCAAGGTAAGACCTTGACAATGGCCACATGCAACTGAACTTGTTCTGTAATGCTAAAGAAGTCTCACTATGCATCCAAGTGACTTCCTCAACCAAACAAGTGTCAGGAATATATCCTACTGGATATACAAGTAGCTACTATACATGAAAAACCCAATCACCTTAATTTGACCACTATGTAATGTGTCAAGACTCAAAGCAGATGTTGAAGAACATGACTGGAGTTGTGTAAATTCATGAAAGCACCTGGTTCTATATTTATAATCCAATCACTATGGTTCCATGAAGTCTTGGGCAGGTCAAAGATACATGGATGGAAATGTGAAATTTTGTTCAATCATCAGGGTAAGGATGTTAGAATAGCTCAATGTGTGGGTAATAGTGAGTGTTGAAAGCTCTGGTTTAGAGATGGTTGTTCCTGACACTTATTTGTACTGAAGAAGACACTTGGATGAGTGGTGAAACTTTTTCAACATGAAAGAATGAGTCTGATTGTGACTACCTACCAGCTATGCTATGACCTGGGTACATGAAAACTATCATAGAAAAAGTTTTTTCTTTGGAATTCACATCCCTGAAGTCTCAGGCAGTAAAGACAATAAACCCCAAATGGTAACCACCAGGGGCTGATTGGCAACTTTCGGCCCAGGGGGCAAGTACAGACTAGAGGCCCATGGTGCAGTGACTTAGCCCCCCTCCCACTCTCTCTTCCCAGCCTCCTCTTGACCCCCATTCCAGGCTAAAGCTCCGCTCTTGGTACTCTCTACTCACCGTCCGAATCCAGGTTCCCAACTTTGCCAGCAGGGGGTGGTTGGGGGGAGCTGGGACAGCTCGGTCGGGGGTGGCGGGGGAGGAGAGTACCCAGTGGGGCATGGAACCGGCCTCACAGTTTACACCATCCATGCTGGGGGGGGGGGGGGTCTGCGCTCTGTCCTTGTCTTCATCCCACAATCAGTAGGTCAGCAGTGGGGACTTTTTACTTCTCTTCACCAGGAATCCTTTTAGGCATGTCTGTGGCAGAAGCGGTGCAGCCTTTTTACAGGGCATTAGAGCTGCCCGGGGGGAAAATACCCCCCTGCTCCCTGGCCAGTCCTCCCCTGGTAACCACCTAGAATCTGCGCTCTGTCCTTGTCTTCATCCCGCATTTAGTAGGTCAGCAGTGGGGACTTTTTACTTCTCTTCACCAGGAATCCTTTAGGCATGTCTGTGGCAGAAGCGGTGCAGCCTTTTTACGGGGCATTAGAGCGGCCCGCGAGGAAAATGCCCCCCTGCCCCCTGGCCCAGTCCTCCCCTGGTAACCACCTAGAATTAAAATATCAATGTCTAAATTATCCAGCAAAATGCTAATTATTTTATAACAGTTTTATATTTATTAACTTTTACTCTCATTTCTAGGTGGTGATCTTTTGTATTCCCGTATTCATATCAGGCTTAAACCACAAAGTGAGTTATATCAGTATTTTAAATAAATTAACACTTACATAATCCCTAATTTAAACTGAACTCAAGGCAAACAGCTAAATACACATGGCTCTCTTCTCTGGCAAAATAATTTTGTATTTTTGTCGAACCAATTTTGAAATTTACACAGCTCTGCCACACAGCACAGTCCTGTTTGACAGGAGGGGGGACCTCATTTTGCTCTGCTGCAGTTACGGGTTTCCTCCACACACCGACCCTGTGACTGGACAGTGAAAAGAGAAGCAGCAGACTGATGAGCTCATCGCTTTGTCACTCTGCTATCCTCTTCTGTCAGCATTTCACTTTTACTGCAGCAGATCTGATTGGTTCTTTGTACTGCTTATCCTTTCCCTAGTTGGGTTCTGCTGTACATAGGCTTCAAGAGACTAATACAAAGTCACACTCTGGTCCTGCCTGGAGTTCACCTTTAAATTAGGGTGGAAAGGGGTAAAAGTTCAAGATGCCATTTTATTCACCTATCTTTTTCTCTGACTTTTTAGCTTTCTCAACTTCAATCAATGGAAGTGTGAGTAACTCATGTTTATTCTACCTCCTCTGCTAAATAATTCTGCTGCAAATGATATGAAGTAACACAGCATTTAACAGTTTATCTGTATGCACACAACGGGGTTGACTTACTAAAGGCAAACAGACTGTGCAGTTGCTCCAGAGCTTGGAAAATGAGCAGAAGCTCTACTGACTTCCATCATCCAATCATGTGCAACCAAAAATGCTTTTATTTTTTCTTTGCATGTGATTGGTTATTCCTTGCAAAGTGAAGCTTTACCTCATTTATTAACCACTCTGCAACCGCTCACAGTAATACTACTGCGGCAGAGTGGTTCGTTATCGTCCAGTCACGTAGTATTAACGTGACTGGACACTCCCCCTTCTGGGCGGCGCTTGCGCGCCGCCGGAGGCTCGCTCCCGCTGTTTTCATTCACAGCGGGAGTCGGGCCAGGGGAGGAGCAGCGGCGATCGCCGCTGCTCTTACCCGATCGTCGGGGATCGAGTCTGGAGATCCGCCCGCTGTGTGTAAACACAGCGGGCGGATCTCCATAGTGACAGGGAGTGACAGATCGGACTGTTCAGCATAGCTGGACATCCGATCTGTCCATGACTCACTCAGTCACCTCCCCCCCTACACGTCAGTAAGCACCAGGCATACATTAACCCCTCCCTCTCCAATAAAATTAACCCCTTCCCTGCCAGTGTCATTTTTACAGTAACAGTGCATATTTATAGCACTGATTACTGCAGTAATGTCACTGGTACCCCCAAAAGTGTCAAAAATGTCAGTCAGGGGTCCGGTCTGTCCGCCGCAATGTCGCAGTCCCGCAAAAAAAATCGCAGATCGCCGCCATTACGCGTTAAAAAAAAAAACACCAAAAATGACAGAAATCTTTCCCTTTGTTAGTAAACGCAATAACTTTTGCGCAAACCAATCAAAATACGCTTATTGCGATTTTTTTTACCAAACATATGTAGCATAAAACAAATTGGCCAAAAATTTTTAAAAAAATTGGTTTTTACATCTTTTTTGGGGGGAATTTCATATAAAAAAATGTTAAAAATATTGTTATTTTTTCAAAATAAACGCTCTTTTTTTGTTTATAGCGCAAAAAGTAAAAATCGCACAGGTGATCAAATACCACCAAAAGAAAGCTCTGTTTGTGGGAAAAAAAGGACGTAAATTTCGTTTGGGTACGGCGTCGCACGACCGCGCAATTGTCAGTTGAAGTCGCACAGCGCCGAATCGCAAAAAGTGGCCTGGACGGAAGACAGCAAAATCCTCCGGTGGTAAAGTGGTTAAGATCTGAAGCAACTGCACTTTGCAAAGCGCACAGTCTATTTGCCTTTAGTAAATCAACCCTAGTGTCAGAATTTAGGAAAACTATGAAGTCCTTGACTTTTGCTCCAAGTCTGAACTCTGCCACTTCTCCCCATTGTAATGAGACTCCTCAACAGCCTACAGGAATGGACCCAACATTGCATTGATCATGCCTTTAATCTTGATTATCCCTGATCTACTTGAAGCATACATATAGAGGTGGGGGACTCGAGTCACATGACTTGACTTAAGTCAGACTTAAGTCACCGGTTTGAGGATTTGAGACTTGCTTGACTAAAATTAATAAAAGACTCGACTTGACTTTGACTTGGTATTCATGACTTGAGACTTGACTTTGACTTGAGACATATGACTCGAAATGACTTTACTTTTTTAAGTTATTAAATATTTGCATTTTCTCAAGATGTGTTAAAGCAAAATTAATGTGGCTGTTATGTTTCTGACACCACAGTCACTTAAAACACCTCAGCTTGTTCTGATTTTTAGGACACTGGCTGTTTAACAATGGAAATACTTAACATGTTTTTAGTGACTGTGGTGTTGAAACATGACCGGACGAAGGATTTTGAGCTGTTTGGGCATTCAAAGTGTTTCTTTATTATGCCAAGAAAAAAGCACTAAGCAATTTTGTTAATGTTGAAAACAAAATCTTTCCTGACCACTGACTTTTAACTGATTTAAAGGTGAAAATTGGGGTAGATCAGTATTTTGATTTGATTTGTGACTTGACCAAAATAAATGACTTGACTTGACTTGCTTGACTTCTAGCAGGGACTCGACTTGACTTGCTTGCTTTTCGCCACAGTAACTTGGGACTTACTTGAGACTTGAAGGTTAAGACTTGAGACTTGCTTGTGACTTGCACATGTGTGACTTACTACCATGTCTGTATACATACTGTATTTAAGTTTTGGAAATATAAATATTACTAAATAAGGGTTGCGCTCAACCAAATTACACTTGTGAAAACCACAAACCTTGTGATAAAGTGCAAGTGTGAATAAATTATAAAGTGCAATTATCAAAGGTGCAAATGCAAATAATCATAATAAATGACTGTGCATTCATTAACAATAAATGAAAGTCAAGTGCAAATATATAAAAAAATAAATACATATATTGCAACCAATTGATAGTCCACAATGGATCCCAATGGATGAAAAACACACTAAATGTCCAATGAGAATGTATCTCTTAATAGATAGTTGGTGATGATAACTTCAGCACTTAATAGACTTCAACACCTCCACCAAAATAGCAGGATCACCCGGTGTGCACTCAAGGCTTACCAGATGGAATGGACCCCTTAAATTACAGGGGGTCAATTCAAGCAGAGACAGGACACCAATGGTAATATCAGCTAATAGCCAGGATACAACGGCACCTCCAATACACTTCAGAATATCCACTTGTATAACTCCTTATCGCAGATGCCGGGACAGATCAGGAGAAGCGTCCATAACTTCTACACTCAACGGCAGCGCTCCTCCACCGCCCCGCCCTATTTAAGTTTTGGATGGAGAACATCTTTAAGATCTTTATTGCTGTCTATGTTCATGTTGGGGAGATTTCCCCTTGCTTACCATCTCTGTGACACCAAGGCAAGAAATTAGGAAAAGAAACAAAGACCACTGGGACAGGTCGACACCGACAACAGCAAAAATCCTATTGGGGTCTCATTCCAGGACGACCAGGACAGGGAGTGAAGATCTCAAAATAAAAATTGGACAGAGATTCTAACACTTTCTCAAGTTTTCAAAGCTATTTAAATGTGTTGTCTAGGCTTAAAGCAATAAATTATGTCTAAAAAAAAAAAAAAAGCTCCCTGCAAAAGGAGATCAATATACTGTAGGATGTGGTTACTCCTATCTTGTAGAGCATTGGGAGCTGAAGAATCTTTTTGGAAAGTCAGTTACCTTTTTCCGTTTTTCCTTCTGCCTGCCCTTATTACACAACTGTGTACTTAAAGCAGATCCCCCCCCCCCTATTGTTTTTTTTAACCCTTGCTTACCTAGTTCACGGTCCTGCACAGTTAAGGTACTCACAACCCCCCAGCAGACCCAGCATTGTCCTGCTGAGACCCGCTTTTCTTCTGGCTTCCCGCTCAGTCCTGCGCCACCATCTTCTTGCATGATGTCATCGTGAGAGTGACAAACTGAACCCAAAGAGCCAGCTGCTTTCCAATGATGTCACCCAAGTAGATGGCAGCTTTCTCAATAAGGGACTATGCCTCCTGGTATATGTAACATACCTACCCCAGGAGGCACAGCGGCAAAGTGCACATCATTCGCCAAGGTGAGTGACGTGTATAGGGAGGGCGGTCAGAGGTTTCTTATTTTAAATGTAGATTTAAAAAATAACCAAACTTGAGTGTTATGCAATGTTGTTGGGCTATTACTTGGAAAAGTTCCCGTGCCAGGCTCGGGTGCAGTGGGAGGCTGATGTGGGCGACCTTACTGACGACCAGTGGGAGGAGGCACTGTGGAAACGGTGCGCCACTGCTCACTGAATGTGACGCAACGACTCTCGCAGCTTTACGTGCTCCTCAGGGTGCATCGTACACCAGCGCGCCTGCACAGAATGGGTCTGCGACCAGACCCGATGTGTACTCGCTGCCATAGGGATAATGGTGACCTCATCCACCTGCTGTGGCGCTGTCCTAAACTCCACAGGTACTGGGCGGCGGTGGTGAGAACCATCAATGCCGCATATGTTCTTTCGGTACCTGTGGACCCGAAGCCCTGTCTGCTAGGTATGGTGGAGGAGTTCACAGAGGATGCTAGTATACGTTGGGCAGTTACGAGATCTCTGTTCCAGGCGAGGAAGCTTATTTTGCAGCACTGGCTTGCCCCGTCTCCGCCTACGGTGGAGATGTGGATTAAGGCCATGGGCAATACTCTGCGCTGTGAGCGCTTCATTTACCAACACAGAGGGGTACCGCATAGATATGATAAAATCTGGGGAGGCTGGCTGGCGGTTCCTGGCCTGACTCCCCAGGACCTGGTTATGGATCGCCTTCTACAATAACTGTGGATTTGGATTGTATGGGGGAGGGAGGGGGGTCTTGAATATTGCTTACGATGCTGACTGGTTTGCCTCCCCGTTGGGAGCAGTTCCTGACAGGGGGATTTATTTCTTTCCTGAGTATGGCCATTTTGGAAGTTTGTGTTTGTGCCTATTAATGGGAATGACGTGTATTGTGTGTATTCTGTAATGTTGGTTTTTCTTAATAAACTTGGTTTCTGATTTAAAAAAAAAAAAAAATAACCAAACTTGTGCAGCAAAGGGAAGAAGGGGTGGAGAGGAGGCAACATTATATTGAGGGTCAAGCTCCTCATTAATTTTGTAGAGGCCAACCGCTGGAACCACAGCGCACAGCAGGAAACCACACATCTAATTCCCAGAAGTATGTTGGATGATGAAGATTTTTTAGACATTTATTTAGTGACTATAGAGTCACTTTACACAGATTAAACAGAACACTAAAGGACTGATTTACTAAAGGCAATCAGACTGTGCACATTGTAAGAGCAGTTGCTCCAGAGCTTAGTAAATGAGCAGCTCTGTTGACTTCCATCATCCAATCATGTGCATTCAAAAATGCTGTTTTTTTTTTTTTAAATCTCCTTGTATGTGATTGGGTGGTCTTTGCAAAGTGAAGTCTTGCCTCGTTTTCTAAGCTCTGGAGCAACTGCACTTTGCAAAGTGCAGTCTATTTGCGTTTAGTAGATCAACCACAAAATGTCATGGTCTCAAAAAAAAGAGATTGGTTAAATTCTTTTGACAATGGATGTTTTAGTTGGGGGTCCATAGCAAAACCCTGCTTTAGGTGAAACCAGCTCTGTTTCAAATTTAATGCACCAAAGATAAAATTATGTATATCATATATTTTTTGTATGTAGAACTCACAGGGATTTTTTTTATCACCAGGATATTTTATATTCGGACGTAAAGAAAATGACACCATTATAAGAAGTGCTTAACTAAATCCAACAACCTACTGTATATAATCACCGATCAATATGACTGCTTACTTACCGACACTTATCAGAGGACCACACAAGATCATAGTAGAAATGCAGTCATGTCCAGTCTGGAATTTTTTTGCTACTTTGCCATTTAAGACTAAGAAAATCAGCTACATTTGAAATTGGTTTCTGTGTTCTTTGGTCAGCTATCCTGTCTGTTCTGGCATGTAGAAACCAGTGGCAGCTGATGCTCCATGGGCCAGGGGGGGGGGCAGATGGACCACACCAGCTCCAACCCACACACCTAATGCCCCCCCCCCCAGTCGCCGGTCCACTTACCCTGGACAGGCAGTGGCGGAGGTGGCGGCGGCTTCCCCCTTAGTCTACTCTGTGGGCTTCCCCTGTGTCTCCTTTCTCCTCCTCCTCCTCCTTGGCCAATAGCATGGCTTCTCCTTTTGACCAATTGGGAAACGGGTCTCAGGACCGGCTACCTGATTGGCCAGGAGGAGAATCAGTGTGGCAATAGCGAATATTCATTCGATATTGTCACACAACTTGGTGGGCTCAGGGTGCAGGGTGCAGTGCTCTGCGCCCCGAGCCCACCCTTTTTTGAAGCCAATTAGAGCCTCTGGCTCTAATCTCGTGCTTAAAAAAAAAACCCCATTGGAATCCTTGCGCCCGACACCCTGCATGTAGATTAGGGGGCCAGACGCATGGATGGGGGGGTGGCGCCCCTGCGCCCTCAATGGACAGCCGCCACTGGTAGAAACCCCAGCTCTTGTACAGTTGTAGAAAGCTAAGCTCAACTTTTCATTTGCAGTCACTAATAATCTGAGGTCACCTTGTGTTCCCTTTGAATAATCCACTAGAGGACACAAGTTTTGGAACTGCAGTGCCATGTACCCTCCAATCAAGACCTGTCATTAGGACTTATCAATAGTGCATGGTTGAAGATCTCCTCACAAGGGCATAGACAGTTATCTTCAGTCATTAATTCAATTCACCCAATATCTAAGAGGAAATTCACAGAAATTGGACAGTTGGTAAAGCCCAATGACAGGTTAGAGAAGTCCTGCTTTACAGCTACTTTTAGAAATATAAGGCTGCATTCACATGTCAGCGTATTGATCGCGGGCAGAATCACCGCGATTCCGCCCGCGATCCGGAAATCATTGCAAATCACGAGACACATGTGCATTGCCCGTGATTTGCAATAGCCCGAATCGCGGTAACATCACGCAAAAAAAATCGCGGGGCGCATTACGCTCCAAAGAAGCTCTTCGGCAGGCGGAAATCGCGGCAACATCGCACAGCGTTTGGGGTGCTATTGCAAATCACGGGCAGCGCACAGGCGTCCCGCGATTTGCAATGATTTCCGGATCCCGGGCGGAATCGTGGTGATTCTGCCCGCGATCAATACGCTGACATGTGAATGCAGCCTATGACTCAGATGAGTACTAGTAATTCTCAAACTGTCATGTAAGAAATAGTCTGCGTATATGTAACCATATGTTTATTACGTTCTTATTCTCACTGTAAAACTCTTGTTATTGTTCCTGAGATGCTACTTAAACCTAATAAAAATGTAATGTTCAAAAAAAGAAATATAAGACTCAGAGACTAGTGTGGTGACACAAGTGGCCCAACTGCAAAGCTGTCCCCTCACCCTATAATGGTAGTGCTAAATAGAAGTAAAGACCTTGCAGGAGATACACCCCTAAAAAAAAGAAAAAAATTATTAGCAATCTTAGTACTTGACTGTCCCCCCCATAGCAACTCCAGAACCTGGCCCTCTGAGACCCCCCCAGGTTACCTGCCATACCCCCCCCCCCCATTTTTTTTTTTTTTTTTTTTGTGCATAGTCTCATTCATGTGATAGCCAAGCCTTGCTCTTGGGAAACTTCACTGTTGGGGTGGCTCAGCAGCCTACAGTTGACAATCTTTCTCAGTTAGATATCCCCTAAGGTTTTTTCACATTATCTCTACCTTCCAGGAATGAGGTGCTAGATACTCCACTTACTCAGGGGCAATTTGCCATTGGGTTGTAGTCACATGCATGTCGTCCATGCTCTCCTAATTCTCTATACTGATATGTTGTCCGTCATTGCTATTGTTTCTCTACCAGTGGTAGGGACCTCAAATCAACATTTATTCGATTCTATCTCCATTTAGACTTACATTGGACCTGTATGACTTTAGGCATGTGATATCGTTATATGCTTGTTATTTACCTTCAATAAAAATACTTTTGGAACAAGAAAAAAATGCTATGAGTACTATGTGGTTTTAAGTGGCTCTTTGAGCAAAGAAAATCTAATAAAATACAACAAATAGAGATTATTATTATTATTATTATCATGATTAAGCTGATCCAGACTTCTCTTTGTCTTACTATGGGATTCAAGTTCTTCCTGGGGAACCAAGGTAATCCCAGATCATCTAGAAGATATAAACACCCGGTTGCCTCATAGCTGGTTCTAGGAAGGAGATTCCAGGTATAGCACTGTCCCCATAGGGCTTGCAGTATGACTTGTTGGGTCTCTGATTACAGCACACAGTCACTTAGGGTACAGTTCACACACTCATCCTTACTCCCAATGGCTCGTTGGTCAATAAACAATCCAGGGGTTTTGGTTTTTAGTGTTTATTTTGGAACTGGGATGGGAGAAGGGAATAGTGGAATACTCAAACTGGAACTATGTACATTTGATAAGGACAAATCTCACTTGGCCTCACCAGGTTGCTTGTGGAAGAAGCTGCACTGCTTGAACCATACTGCCACATGTATGGAAAGTGTTAAGTCTCCTTGCTCTTTCTCTCCAGCAATAGACTTGGTTAAATTTACATTCTCTTCAGGACACTTACTAGCATCCCCTTTACTGACACCTGTCCACTGACTCTTCTAGCTGCAGGGGTGGCCCCATCAGGTCAGGCCCCTTGACACAGATCTGTACTCGCTGTATTGCAGAATCAGATCCTCCAGTGTCTCCCCCTTCAGTCAGCTTCACAAGACCTCTGGGTTCAATTCCTCTCTAGCACTCTAGGCCCTCAGGTCAACCACCTGAGGCCGCATGGCTCCTCTACAGAGGAAAAGGCAGCTGCCCCCTCTCTCCGGGACTCCTCTATCCAGACGAAAGACCCCGAGCACATGTGCTCCTGGCATTTATACAGTATCCCAGCATGCACCAGGTCACTTTCCTCTGCCAAATTACCAGGGCTGTATCAAACACCTGTGCACTCATTCGTCAGGTTTCCTCCCACTGTCAAACATGCCTCCCTATTGGACCAGTGTGAAACACTCTGCAGACAGAATGAGTTGCACCTGAGCACAATGAGCAGACCTCACTAACAGATCCTGCTCTCTGGTAGGCAGAGAACAACATAGATTTACCTGCAATCCCGCTGGTAAGAAGACAGGATTCAGAACTATACTCTCTCTCTTTAGCACCTACCTTGGATGGGGGAACACAGGTATTGCAAATGTATAAATGAGAAATTATATAATTACAGATAATGCAGTCTTCTGGAATGGAAATTATTCTCCTGCTGATCCTTAATGTGAGCTGTTGTTTAATAGTACTGTGGTGGATCTAATCATCTTAGAGAGGCACCCCATTTCATGATTCTAGCAATTTTGCTTGGACAAGCTGACCTACCTATAGTTCCACCTCAACTCAAATATAGCTAGAGAGCACTTATCAACAATAGCTAACTGTCCAAAAACCCTAATCCTGCAAAAAAAAAAAACAGCTTCTGACTCCTAAAAATAATATGATGAAATGTTTTGAGAGTCAGAAGCCACGGAACTGCCAGTAAAATACATCTGGAGAAAAATTCCCTGCCTAATACAGTTAGCATAAGATTAATAGTCTTATATTCCTTATATCTTAAACTTCAAGGGACCCCTATTTAATTTTTCCACCTGCTCTGGTCCTACCCTCAGGCTTACTGGAAGCAAATAATAACCTTTTCGCATCACATCATAGGTTCTCCAGTACAACTAGCCCCTAGGCCAGTGATGGCGAACCTTGGCACCCCAGATGTTTTGGAACTACATTTCCCATGATGCTCAACTACACCGCAGAGTACATGAGCATCACAGGAAATGTAGTTCCAAAACATCTGGGGTGCCAAGGTTCCCCATCACTGCCCTAGGCTATGAGTCTTCGTGAGTTTTTACAATTAAACATTTTCTCAGTATTAGATGTGTTTATTAATATTTCCTATATAGGCTTACAGCTGATCTCTTTTATGTCATGTGTTCAGGGGTCTACCTCTACCTTTGCATTTGTTAACCACTTAAGCCCAGGAAGATTTTACCCCCTTCCTGACCATGGTTTTTTTTGCGATTTTTAACTGCGTGAATTTAACGGACAATTGCGCAGTCGTGCGACGCTGTACCTAAACAAATTTGACGTCCTTTTTTTCCCACAAACAGAGCTTTCTTTTGGTGGTATTTGATCACCTGTGCGATTTTTGCTTTTTGCGCTATAAACAAAAAAAGAGCGACAATTTTGCAAAAACAATATTTTTCAAATTTTTTATATGAAATTCCCCCAAAAAAATGTAAAAATCAAAATTTTTTAACATTTTTGTCCAATTTGTTTTCTGCTACATATGTTTGGTAAAAAAAATCGCAAAAAGCGTATTTTGATTGGTTTGCGCAAACGTTATTGTGTTTACTAACTAAGGGAAAGATTTTTGTCATTTTTGGTGGGGTTTTTTTTAACGCGTAATGGCGGCGATCTGCGATTTTTTTTGCGGTACTGCGACATTGCGGCGGACAGATCAGACCCTTGACTGACATTTTTGACACTTTTGGGGTTACCAGTGACATTACTGCAGTAATCAGTGCTATACATATGCACTGTTACTGCAAAATGACACTGGTAGTGAAGGGGTTAATTTTATTTGAGAGGGAGGGGTTATGTGTGTCCCTAGGGGCGTGATTCTTACTGTGATTGGCTGCGGCTTGAAGTGTAGGAACAATGATCAACGGTCCTACATAGTAGAACCGTATGATCACTGTTTCTACACAGGGGAGAATGACAGGTGGCTTGTTTACATCAGCCGCCTGCCTTTCTCCCTCTGCACCGACGATCGGCGAGTGACCGGAGGACATCGGGTCCGCCGGTCACACGCATGGATTTGCTGGGGAACGAGCCGGGGCTGGAGTGCGCCTCCGCGGGCACGTGCTCGCCCTCTATTGGCTCCCAAGCAAGTGACAGTCTAGTGACATACCGGTACGTCACTTTGCCTGGCCGGGGCTGACTGCCGACGTATATCGTCGTGCGGCGGTCGGCAACCGGTTAATGTGCTACTGTATAATTTTTTATTTGTTTGCCCAATTTCCTTTTAGGGGTTTTCCCATATTCGAACAGGTGGGGTTGCCTGGAAATGGGAGGGGGGGGGCAGGGTAGTCTCCTTCTTGTGTTTTTTGTAGTTCATTTTTGAGCCCTTCATGACTGAAAGTTTTAGTTGTATTTTTGCTATTCAAAACCAATAAACAAAAATGTAAAAAAAAAAAAAAAAACATTTTTCTGCGCAACTTTTTGAATTTTCTTTAGTGCTAAGAAGCTGATAGCTAAGGTATGGATCTATTGGCTCCTGCTGTTTTCAATCACAGCCAGTGAGGAGGGAGCAGGGGCAGGGCTGAGCCGCACTCTCTGTGTCCATAAAAGCAGGGCTCGGGAGCGAGCATGATAACGATGTACAGAGTGCAGGTGTCCAGAGCATGTATTGTGTGTAAACCACAGAGTGGAGGGGTCAGTGCAGGGGTCAGGAGTGTCTAATGTACAGAGTGAAGAGTTCAGGACTCTTTTTGGTCTCCAATATTCCTATATTTCTGGTGTACTGCATGCTGTGCCCACCTCTGCCAGCATACAGATCACCCATCTATCACCTTGTACCTGGCACAGTATTCCACACAGTCCCTCCACCCTTCACTGTAACTGCACCCCAAACAAAGTCCGGTACCCACTAGATCACATCTGACTGCAGCTATGTCCCATGTCACTATGAATACCATGATAGTGACCTGCAACCATCAGAACAAATCTCACAAGACTGAGGCACCACCAAGATACAAGATTCATACACTGAATTTGAAGCGTTCTGTAGGGATAAGCTATGTGGCCAGTCCATACCAGACCTTGGGACCCCTAAAAAGCGACCGGGGCTTGGGCCTCGTACAGGAGGGCAGCCTGTACTCCTATCAGCAACCCTACATTTGCCCACTGGAGCTTCCAAATAGAACCACATATAGGGGTTGATTTACTAAAGGCAAAAAGACTGCACTTTGCAAAGTACAATTGCACACTGCAAGAGCAATTTCCCCAGAACTTAAGTAAATAAGCAGAAGCTCTGCTGGCTTCCATTATCCAAACACATGCAAGCAAACATTATGTTTTTTTTTTTTTTTTTTTCCTTGCTTGTGTTTTGGTATTCTTTGCAAAGAGAAACTTCACCTCATTTTCTAAGCCGTGGAGCAACTGCACTTTCTATTTGCCTTTAGTAAATCGACCCCATAGAATCCATTAACCACTTGACGACTGCTCACAGTATATTTACTGCGGCAGTCAGCCCCTCACAGGCAAAGCGACGTAGGTCTACGTCGCTAGCCTGTGAGGCTCTGGGGAGCGATCGCGCGCCGCCGAATGCACGCTCCCACTCGGTCACGGACCCCCCCCCCGCGCGTGTGCCTGGCGGACCCGATGTCCGCCGGGCACTCGCGATCGTCCGTGACAGCGGGAGAAAGGCAGGCGGCTGATGTAAACAAGCCGCCTGTCATTCTCCCCTGTGTAGGAATAGTGATCATACGGTTCTACTATGTAGGACCGTTGATCACCGTTCCTACACCTCAAGCCACAGCCAATCACAGTTAGAAACACGCCCCTAGGGACACACACAGCCCCTCCCTCTCAAAAAAAGTTAACCCCTTCACTGCCAGTGTAATTTTACAGTAACAGTGCATATATATAGCACTGATTACTGTAGTAATGTCACTGGTAACCCCAAAAGTGTCAAAAATGTCAGTCAAGGGTCCGATCTGTCCGCCCCAATGTCGCAGTCCCGCAAAAAAAATCGCAGATCGCCGCCATTACGCGTTAAAAAAAAAAAAACAACAAAAATGACAAAAATCTTTCCCTTGGTTAGTAAGCGCAATAACTTTTGCGCATTTTGCGCACACCAATCAAAATACGCTGTTTGCGGGTTTTTTACCAAAAATATGTAGCAGAAAACAAATTGGCCTAAAATGTTAAAAAATTTTGATTTTTACATTTTTTTGGGGGAATTTCATATAAAAAAATGTGAAAAATATTGTTATTTTTGCAAAATTGACGCTCTTTTTTTGTTTATAGCGCATGATCAAAAAATCGCACAGGTGATCAAATACCACCAAAAGAAAGCTCTGTTTGTGGGAAAAAAAGGACATCAAATTCGTTTAGGTACAGCGTCGCACGACCGCGCAATTGTCCGTTAAAATCACGCAGTGCCGAATCGCAAAATAGGCCCTGGTCAGGAAGGGGCTTAAGTGGCTAACTGATCCTGAGAGATTCAGAGGACCTGGCTATAGATAATCTCCATACATATTCTGATTGGAAGCATCTATGAGCAATCTATGAGTAATAGACACATCCTGCAGTTTTTTCTGACGAAATATCACTTCTCCTTAAACGGCAAGCTGCCACCAGAATGGTAAACATATAAATAGATATTGCTGGCTGGACAGGAAGAGAAATAGTCATTGGATGTAAACTTTGATTTTCACAGATAAGTATTGGTCTTGTGGGTAGGCATCTACTGATTTACTCTTAAGGACAGAGGATCTACAGTATATAGCAGCTAAGCTTTTGAACTGAACATCAGACAAGCTACGTAAGGACCAAGGACTGAATGCACAGAGAAAGAAACACCTCCACGCATCCTTTAGGTATGATAAAACATTTTACAGTAAAATTCTTTATTGTAATTTTCAAAAGATTGACAACAAATAAGCAAGCAATGTACATACCTGTAGCAAAGATCCTGAAATCTGATATTGTAGATAATACATAGGTGAACGATGGAAGGAGCTGCCCCTACTTGATGACCTATGGTCTATGTATCCAGTGAAATTTATTATACTTTCCTCACTATCTGCTGGGTAGCTATTTGTACCCTCTGAAGAGAAGAATAGCATCCTCAATATAGTAGCTGCTGGATCAAGAACAAATCCCATTACAGGTCTGTGACTCTATGTCAGTAGGTTCTCTGTTGTGTAATTATAGCAAACTAGGGTTGATGGTTGGGAATTATTTATTAGAGTGGCATTTCTGAACCAGGGTACAGTTGAACTGCAAGGTTCCTACAGAGTTTGCCAGGGGTTTCTTGAGCATTGTGCAATTTCTGCTTCACAGATAAGTAACCACTGACAACAATGATCTGTTTGGACTTCTGTACGGGGGATTTTTGCCAATGACCACCAATATAAGGAGCATTCTTCTCAGTGGCCACCAATGTAAGGAGCATTCTTCCCAATGACCACCAATATAAGGAACATTTTTCTCAGTGGCCACTAAAGTAAGGAATATTCTTCCCAGTGAAAACCAATATAAGGAGCATTTTACCCACTGACTACCAATGTAAGGAAAGTTCTTCCCACTGACCACCATTTAAAGGAGCATTCTTCCCACTGACCATCAATGTAAGGAACATTCTTCACACATTCTTCACACTGACCATCAATGTAAGGGACATTCTTCTCACTGACCACCAATGTAAGGAGCATTCTTCCCACTGACCACCAATGTAAGGGACATTCTTCCCATTGACCACCAATGTAGGGAACATTCTTCCCACTGATCACCAATGTAAGGAACATTCTTCTCACTGACCACCAATGTAAGGGACATTCTTCCCACTGACCACCAATGTAAGGGACATTCTTCTCACTGACCACCAATGTAAGGAACATTCTTCCCATGGACCACGAATGCAAGGAACATTCCTCCCACTGACCACCAATGTAAGGGACATTCTTCTCACTGACCACCAATGTAAGGGACATTCTTCTCACTGACCACCAACGTAAGTGAAATTCTTCTCGCTGACCTCCAACGTAAGGAGCATTCTTCCCACTGACCACCAATGTAAGGAGCATTCTTCCCACTGACCACCAATGTAAGGGACATTCTTCCCACTGACCACCAATGTAAGGAACATTCTTCTCACTGATCACCAATGTAAGGGACATTCTTCTCACTGACCACCAATGTAAGGAACATTCTTCCCACTGACCACCAATGTAAGGAACATTCTTCCCACTGACCACCAATGTAAGGAACATTCTTCCCACTGACCACCAATGTAAGGAGCATTCTTCCCACTGACCACCAATGTAAGGGACATTCTTCCCACTGACCACCAATGTAAGGAGCATTCTTTCCACTGACCACCAATGTAAGGAACATTCTTTCCAGTGACCATCACATTAATGTACGATGAGCTGTTGCTAAAGTGAATATTAGTAGGGGTTCCCTGAGCCTGGAAAATTATTCCAAGGGTTCCCCTATAATAAAAAGGGAAAGGCTGTATTAGAGGATATGTAATGTATAGATCTATGGAAAGTACATATGTATTGCAAATGCATTAATAGTTTGTAATTTTATTTTTTTTTTCATCTCTAAAATATAATAAACACAAAGATTTTGAGTAGTTTATTTAATTCATTAACAAGCAAAAGATATAAAAAAAAACTATGGACTATGTCAGTAGGACATATTAAACTAAAGTCTTCAGGATCTCGGGTTTAAGAGAGGGTAATATTCCTTGGATGCGTAGGAAATGGAACATCCAGGTCAGTTCCTTCCAGTTCAGGTCTACAACAATGTACAACAAGCAGGAGATATATGAAGCAAAGCAAGAAGATAAGGGGTGAACAGGGCAGACTAGGAAAGTAAGAAAGGCAATAAGGTGGGGAGTGAGTCCAGGGCAGTGCCAGCTCAAACTCTTTGGAGGCCCCTAGAGGGTCGAAATCCTTGGGACACCCTCGCAGGTTTCTGGAAGTTTCTTGGGCACACGCTCTAGATAATATTGAACTAAGAAGGGTGCACATCGGACACACTGAGCATCTGTACATTATATATACATAGGTTGCAAGAAATTTTTTTTATAAACTGACAGCTGAACGAAGATGAGATTTTAGGAGTTAAACTGTATTGTCAATCTGATGTCTAAGGTTTGTGTATTTTAGGTTGTTATTGGGTACATTACATTAAGGCCCCTTTCACACATACAGTCCGATCAGATCCGCCTGTCAGTTTTTCAGGCGGACCTGATCGGATGCCCCATGCATCCCTATGGGGCAGCGGATGTCAGCGGAGGCATCTCCTCTGACACCCGCTGACATCCGTTCCAATCCCGTCCGTCAAATACGGACGGATGGAAACCCTATTTTCCATCCGCCTGGCGGATCGGATCGTATGGGATCGGATGAGAATGGACAGGCGGTCCGTCCTCATCCGATTCCCCCATAGAGGACAGCGGGGATCTGACAGCTCCATCTCTGCTCACAGAGCGGAGACATCATCCGCCTGCTCAGCGGAGGATTGGTGGATCGATCCCCCGCTAAGCAGAACGGAGTCCGTCCGGCGGAACGGACAGGTGTGAAAGGACCCTAATACAGAATTTTCTCTATAGAGTCTTTAACCACTTGCCGACTGCCTAACGCCGATCTACGTCGGCAGTCAGCCCCTCACAGGCAAAGTGACGTAGGGCTACGTCACTAGCTTGTGAGGGTCTAGGGAGCGAGCGCGCGCCCCCGGAGGCGCGCTCCCGCGTGGTCACGGACCCCCCCGCGCGTGTGACCGGCGGACCCGATGTCCGCCGGTCACTCGGCAATCGGCGGGGGAGAGGGAGAATGTCAGGCAGCTTGTGTAAACAAGCCACCTGTCATTCTCCTTGCTGTTAGGATACTGATCACTCGGATCTAGTATGTAGATCCGTTGATCAGTGTCCATACAGCTCAAGCCCCAGCCAATCACAGTAGAAAGCACGCCCCTAGGGATACACACAGCCCCTCCCTCCCAAATAAAGTTAACCCCTTCACTACCAGTGTATTTTTACAGTAACAGTGCATATATATAGCACTGATTACTGTAGAAATGTCACTGGTAACCCCAAAAGTGTCAAAAATGTCAGTCAAGGGTCCGATCTGTCCGCCCCAATGTCGCAGTACCGCAAAAAAAATCGCAGATCGCCGCCATTACGCGTTAAAATAAAAAACAACAAAAATGACAGAAATCTTTCCCTTTGTTAGTAAACGCGATAACTTTTGCGCAAACCAATCAAAATACGCTTTTTGCAATTTTTTTTACCAAACATAGGTAGCATAAAACAAATTGGCCGAAAAAGTAAAAAAATTTTGATTTTTAAATTTTTTTTTGGGGGAATTTCATATAAAAAAATGTGAAACATATTGCTATTTTTGCAAAATTGACGCTCTTTTTTTGTTTATAGCGCGTGATCAAAAAATCGCACAGGTGATCAAATACCACCAAAAGAAAGCTCTGTTTGTGGGAAAAAAAGGACGCCAAATTCGTTTAGGTACAGCGTAGCACGACCGCGCAATTGTCCGTTAAAGTCACGCAGTGCCGAATCGCAAAATACCCCCTGGTCGGAATGGGGGTAAAATCTTCCGGGGCTTAAGTGGTTAAAAGAGAGGTAGTTTTTTTTTTTTTCCAAAATCATACTTACCTAGGTGGATGCAGCATTGGTCCAATGCAGCATCTGTCCCCCGCTGGCCCTAGAACTGAGCAATCAGCTGTCTTTGATCGCTCAGTTCTCAGAGCTCTGTTAGCAGAGAGCTGGTGACAGTTTGTGGATCACAGTTTGTGCTGCACTCCTGTGATCCACAGGAGAAGTACGGCCAAACGAGCTTTGTAAAGTTTTCATTTCTTTGGGTTGATTCATCTTTTCTAAATTTTGTAAAAATTTTAATAAAGCTTCACTTGACATTTTCTTTGAAGATTAAATCAATATTATTTTGATCCATTGTTGGGAGGCCCTTAAATGGCATGTGGCCCATAGACCATTGCCTAATCTGTGTATTTGGTAATCCAGCACCGGTCCATGGGGGTAGGAATAAAGGGAATTTTTGAAAAGCTCCTGTGTGAAGGTCCTGCCAGTTGGGTCTGGGAATGATGCTGGTGTCCCTCAACAAATATCTATGTGTATGGACTCTCTATGCGAGCACAGTAGTCATCTAGGTATTATAACATTTTCATTGTGGGAAGGGGGAATGTTGCAATCTAACAGTGAGATTGTCATTAAAAAATTACAGTCAATGCTAATATTGTCTTTTGCTTAGCTGTCATGTCCATCCTTCTGCATCACTACTTGACAAGTCACTGGCTGGCAATTTGCAGCATAGAGACAGAGAAACCCCCTCCCCATGTACTTGTTCTGGATTTGTGGCTGTAAGAAATGAAGTTGGTTGAGTATTATAAAAGCCAAAGAGTTAACAACCTCTATAATACCTCAACAATGCCAATGTACCATATTGCTGTCATAAGCAAGGAAACTGTCCAGAAATTGATTGTAGTGTATGTTGCGTTACAGACACAGATTGAAAAAAATGGTCTCAAGAATCCACAATTTACACTGGCTACATTTGATGAATATCTTTGTCTGTAAGTATTTTCTTTTCCTTTACCTTTCCTAAACCCTAGAGAAAAGAATTTCAGGTATGGATCAAGTTGGACCACACAAGGGCCTCTTCCCCACAACCCTGGGTGGTGGTTGTGGGGGTCTGCAGGCAGAGAGCATATTGGAATCTGCAAGCCCCCTTTTACCAAGGGAGCCCGCAGATCCCACTCCCCATGTGAGTGTCAAAAATAAATAAAGACAAAAGGCAGTTTTTGATAATTCCTTTATTAAAAAAAAAAAAAACAATGCCCCCTGATGTAGATCCATCGTCAATCACGACGCCAGCCACACTGCCGGGACTAAAAAAGAGAAAAAAACAAAAGGCTAACCACCAATCGCCTGCTCCGTCTTCTGACCACTCCTAAATAGGTAACGTGCTGGGTCGGTGACGTCAAAAGGGGGCGGTGCCACCAGCTGATGTCACCATGTGGCCCCACCTCTTACCTATTAAAGAACTGTCTGACGGAGGAGCAGGCATTCGGCAGTTAGCCGTGGAGTGTGGTTACTTTTTTCTTTTTTCGGGTCTGGTGATGTGGCAGGCGTTGTGATTAACGATGGATCTACATCGTGGGACATTATTTTTAGAAAAAAGGAATTGTCAAAAACTACCTCCTGTCTTTATTTCTTCACACTTTTTTTGTTGAATGAGTAAGAATACAATGTACCCCATAATCATTCACATAGGGGGATGGGATCTGGGGGCCTCCTTGTTAAAGGGGGCTTCCAGATTCTAAAAAGCCCCCGTCCGCAGATCCCCAAAACCACTGCCCAGGGTTGTGGGCAAGAGGAGCTTGTCCCCATCAACATGGGGACAAGGTGCTTTGGGGTGGGGTTGTAGAGCCCCCCTGCCTCAAAGCACCCCCCCCCCCCCATGTTAAGGGCATGTGGCCTAATATGGTTTAGAAGGGGGGCTCGCTCTTCCCCCTCTTTTCTGGCCTGCCAGGCTGCATGATTGGATAAGGGTCTGGTATGGATTTTGGGGGGAACCCTACACCCTTCTTCAAATTTTTTTTGTATTGCTGTCAATTGCTTGCAGCTGAGAAATCAATTTAAATGTCATTGTTTTTTCTTTACATATGTCAGTTTTGCTGCAGCAGGTTCTATACACTGTACAGATGCACCACTTTACAGGCAGACTAAGGGAACCATCCGAGCACTATATGTAGAGGAATTTTTATTTTTTTTTTTTTTTTAAGCATCATTAAAATTACTGCTCCTTTAAAAACAATATATATTTTTTTAATTGATGCAAGTCTATCATGGCAGTACCAGAGCCCCCATACCCTTTTTATTGCCAATAACTTGAATATAAGCTTTCAAAATGGGGAATTAAAATTTTTCATGTTCGGGTCCCTTAGACTTTAATAGAGTTCATGGCTCGGTTCTGAACTTCTGGTGCGAACCGAACTGTGCGGGGGGGGGGGGGGGGGGTTCGGCCCATCACTAGAGCAGCCCACCACATCTAATGACTGGTAACCTGCAATGTAATAAATATTTTTCCTTCAGTTAAGATACTTTTTAAGACGTACAAACTGAATATAAAAGAATATTGTTAACTTTAGCCTTATCCTCTCTTATAGGTGTGACTGTCGTCGTTTTAGGTAAGTACATTAAATGAAGAATTTGAATGCAAGAACTCTCAGCATCTGTGTTTGGATTCTGCATGTTTAGGATTATCATCTGTATGTAGAAGCCTATTCTTTCTGCAAGACTAGCAGTTCAGCAATCTGTGTAATCTCATCTCCCCAGCTTTTCAGTTCGACTTTACATTAAAGCTGTTGTCTGACCTTAATTTACTAAAGACAACAACAGAAAAAAAAAACCCTAAGAGCCGGTTCACACTAATCCGACTCAAAGTCGCCCCGACTTCGGGCGACTTTGAAGTCGCCCGTGCAGCGCGACTTCATCGCGGCTTGCAAACGACTTCTCATAATAGAAGTCAATGCAAGTCGCTCCGACTTCACCAAAAAATAGTGCAGGAACCTTTTTCTAAGTCGGAGCGACTTGGTAGTGAACCGTCTAGTGTGAATAGTAGTGTGAACCGGCTCTTAGGGGGGTTTTTTCTGTTGTCTGTACAAAATTTAGGATGTGGCCATGTGGGCGTTATGTCTAAGCATATGTGGTAACACTTCCTCCTTAATTTACAAAAGAAGTTTAAATGCCCAATTACGTACAAGGAAAAAAAAGGATTTTTTCTTCCACGTGAACAGATTATTAAAGTGAACACAGCTCCATCTCATTCAATAAATGATAACTCTAGGCAAATCTTTCAATTTCAATTTGTGTAGAGCAGAGAAGTTAAACCTCTATCAGGCTTTCATGACTTGCTCTGTCATGTTGGGAAGATTTTCCTTTACTTTTTGTCTCAGATACACAACTGGAAGTAAGAAAAAATATCTCTGTTTAGTTGTTATCAAAACCAGTGTCCCCATTAGATGATTTCAATTCACTTCCTGCTCCAGCGACAACTGTAAAAATGTTGGACCTTTTCCTGTCCCTCCTATTATTCCTAGTCACCAGGAATAATTGAGAGGGTGATTCTTTCCAGCAGAGATGACAATAATCGAACCCTTCTGTAGCCAATATAAAATAAAAAATGATACACATAAAAAAAAAAAAAAAAAGGATACACATTAAGCAAACATTTTCAACCTATTTTAGTAATTCTCACTGTATGTATCTTTATTGAATTATCTACTTGTGTATATAAACTGTACCAGGCCTGTGGTGACACAAACTGCTTGCCTAGCCACTTGCTGACCACCGCACGACTATTTACTGCGGCAGTCAGCCCCTACTGGGCAAAGTAGCGTAGGGCTACGTCGCTCACCCACGAGCCTCTAGGGGGCGAGCGCGCGCCTCCGGAGGCGCGCTCCCGCCCACTCATTCACTAACATCCCCGCGCGAGTGACCGGCGGCTCCAATGTCCACCGGTCACTCGCCATCTCCCGCTGGAGAGGGAGAAAGGCAGACGGCTGATGTAAACAAAACCGCCTGTCATTCTCCCTGGTGTAACTGCAGAGATCATACGATCCTGCTATGTAGGATCGTATGTCTCTGTGGTTACATCACAAGCCACGCCCCCACCCCACAGTTAAAATCACACCCCTAGGGATACATTTAACCCACTGATCACCAATAAAGTTAACCCCTTCCCTGCCAGTGTTATTTTTACAGTTACAGTGCATATTTATAGCACTGATTACTGTAGTAATGTCACTGGTACCCCCAAAAGTGTAAAAAATGTCAGTTAGGAGTCCGATCTGTCCGCAGCAATGTCGAAGTACCGCAAAAAAAATTGCAGATCGCCGCCATTACTAGTTTAAAAAAAAAACAATAAAAATTATCTTTCCTGTAAACGCAATAACTTTTGCGCAAATCAATCAAAATACGCTTATTGCGATTTTTTTTCACCAAAAATATGTAGCAGAAAACAAATTGGCCTAAACTGTTAAAAAATTTTGATTTTAAATTTTTTTTTTGGGGGGGGGAGGGAATTTCATATAAAAAAAATGTGAAAAATATTGTTATTTTTTCAAAAATTGTCGCTCTTTTTTTGTTTATAGCGCAAAAAGTAAAAATCGCACAGGTGATCAAATACCACCAAAAGAAAGCTCTGTTTGTGGGGAAAAAAAGGACGTCAATTTTATTTGGGTACAGCGTCGCACGAACGCGCAATTGTCCATTAAAATCACGCAAGGCCGAATCACAAAATAGGCCCTGGTCTTTGAGCAGCCAAAAGAGGTTGTAAACCTCCGATTTTTTTTTTTTTTAAACGAACACCTGAAAGAAAAACTCATAATGAGCTAGTATGCATTGCATACTAGCTCATTATGAAATACTTACCTAAGAACGAAGCCCCCGCAGTGCCGACCGCTTACCTGTCCATGGGCGGCATGTTCTGTCGCCCTTCTTCCGGGTTTGCGGCATCAGGCCATCTGATTGGCTGGAGCCGCAATGACGTCACTCCCGCGCATGCGCGCGTGAGCCGACGGTAACGGCACGGGGCTCTGAAGGAATGGCACGAGCGCCCGTTCCTTCAGAGCGCATGCGCCAGTGATGTAACTGGCTGCATGCAAAGTAAATATCTCCTAAACGGTACATGTTTAGGAGATATTTACAGTACCTATATGTAAGCCTTATCATAGGCTTACCTATAGGTACAACTTGCAGAGGAGGGTTTACTTCCTCTTTAAGTGGCTAGACCATCTCATTATCACCTTATTCTTCTTCATTCAAGTTCCTCCACCCCAAACTCGCTCATCCATGTCTTTATGGACCTTGCTTTGTGCATTGGTCTAAATCATTTGGTGGAGGGGGGTTGTTTTTCATGGGCTTTTTTTTTTTTTTTTTTTTTTAAGCACATGCGTTAAAATTGACATTTTAGGCCTGAAGATTACCTAACACCCTTCAAATATTAAAAATTGTTATTAAATAAAAATATGGTATCTTATCTAATGTCTCCTCTGTCTGGAGGGGGGTTATTGTGTAGGATTGTTTTTCAAGGGCTTTTTTTTTTTACCGCACACGTGTAAAAATTGACATTTTAGGCTTGAAGATTACCTAACACCCTTCAAATATTAAAAATTGTTATGAAATAAAAATATAGTATCTTATCTAATGTCTCCTCTGTCTGGAGGGGGGATTATTGTGTAGGATTGTTTTGCAGGGGCTTTTTTTTTTTTACCGCACACGTGTAAAAATTGACATTTTAGGCTTGAAGATTACCCAAAACCCCTCAAAATTTAAAAATTGTTATTAAATAAAAATATGGTATCTTATCTAATATCTCCTCTGTCTGGAGGGGGGTTATTGTGTAGGATTGTTTTTCAAGGGCTTTTTTTTTTTACCGCACACGTGTAAAAATTGACATTTTAAGCCTGAAGATTACCCAAAACCCCTCAAGTATTATAAATTGTTATTAAATAAAAAATATGGTGTCTTACCTAATGTCTCCTCTGCAATCTACTCAAGTAGGTCAAGCCCAGAGAGTGCTCAGTCTCTTTGTTTTCCCAGCCAGAGCAGCACTGAACTCAGAAGTGCTCAAAACTGTGCTCTTCTGTGTTCATTCATCAGCAGATTGGTGATTCGATGTTCCTCCATCTTCTCCCACTTCCCATCCTGGAATGTTCATTGTGTTAATGGGCTCTCATGTATTGTCAAGTAGGTCAAGCCCATTGTGTTAATGGGCTCTCATGTATAGTCAAGTAGGTCAAGCCCAGAGAGTGCTCAGTCTCTTTGTTTTCCCAGCCAGATCAGCACTGAACTCAGAAGTGCTCAAAACTGTGCTCTTCTGTGTTCATTTATCAGCAGATTGGTGATTCGATGTTCCTCCATCTTCTCCCACTTCCCATCTTGGAATGTTCATTGTGTTAATGGGCTCTCATGTATCGTCAAGTAGGTCAAGCCCATTGTGTTAATGGGCTCTCATGTATAGTCAAGTAGGTCAAGCCCAGAGAGTGCTCAGTCTCTTTGTTTTCCCAGCCAGAGCAGCACCGAACTCAGAAGTGCTCAAAACTGTGCTCTTCTGTGTTCATTCATCAGCAGATTGGTGATTCGATGTTCCTCCATCTTCTCCTACTTGCCATCCTGGAATGTTCATTGTGTTAATGGGCTCTCGTGTATCTCCTGTCCGGTAGGGGGCACACATACTGAGCCTGGTAAGAGGGATCTAGGTGTCTCTACCCTACTGCAAGACTTTTTCTGGTCCTCTGATGTAACAGGGAAATCTAATGGGGACCCTGATGTAAGGGGAGACTCTAAAGGGGACCCTGTTGTAAAGGGGCCTCTGATGGGGACCCAGATATAGGGAGGGGATCGGGTGTAAGAATAGACTCTGTAAAGGAAGCTTTGATATATAATCTGATATGAGGGCTCTAAACGGGACTGTGATGAGCTCAAGTTCATTTGGACTTTCATTGCTCTGTTGTTCTAAATCAGGGGTCTTCAAACTATGGCCCTCCAGTTGTTCAGGAATTACAATTCCCATCATGCCTAGTCATGTCTGTGAATGTCAGAGTTTTACAATTCCTCATGGGACGTGTAGTTCCGCAACAGCTTGAGGGCCGTAGTTTGAGGATCCCTGTTCTAAATCATATCATGTTGATTACGAAAAAAAAAACTCCAAGTTAAATGTATTCATTCATTTAAATTGAATTCCTGCATTTATAAAACTAATGTTTTTGGCCTGTGAATTTTTGTAAATAATGCGTTGTGGTCTTCGTACTGAATAGTTTGGCCAAGATCACTTCTACCGGAAAGCCAGGAGCCTGCAGTGGAACACGTCATTGGTTGTCAGAGATGGCAATCTGAGATGGCGGACTTTCATGTCACCACTGCCCAGCTTAGTGGCGTCCCCAAAAATGGTAGATGAGATTAGAAAACCATGATAAGATGCTAAAAATGAGACTGATGAATTTCAGTTTCCTGTTAATCAGTAGGTGTGAAAATTTGCAGAATGCCATTTAGTCCACATACAGATCAATTGACGCCTGCTTAAAGTGTATCTAAACTTACATAGTTACATAGTAGGTGAGGTTGAATAAAGACAATAGTCCATCCAGTTCAACCTGTGTAGGCGTGTATAGCCGTAATCATCTCCCATACCCCTGAATGTTCTGATCCTTCAGATGTACGTCTAAGAGCCTTTTGAAAGAAACCATACTTCCCGAAGAAACCACCTCTTGTGCTAGAGAATTCCACAATCTTGTAGCCCTAACAGTAAAGAACCCCCATCGTTGCCTGAGGTTAAAACGCTTCTCCTCTAATCGCAATGTATGCCCTTGAGTCCTCATGCACTCTCTACAACTGAATAGCTTTTATTCTATGCCAAGATCACCATTGAGATATAAAAACTCAAGACTAAAAATGTAAATTTGTAATATTTTGCAGCTTACCAGTCCTTAGGTGTGGTAATTGCATTTATTTCCTTTTTTTAGGATGAGTATTTTTTTTGCAAATACTGAAAAGTACCTGTTGAACCACAAAGCTTGAGTTGTTGTAACCTTCTGTGTACTGAAATGAAATCTTAAACAATGTTAAGGCCCCACATTTTTCACAGTACCTTTCCCAATCTCCCTCTAAGCCATCCTATTAATCTTTTAGCTGCCCCTTACCCATTGAAGGCAGATATACTCACCGACTCCACTGTCCATGTCCAGGTCTTTAAAGCCAGGATTGCTGTTAGAAACCACAGAGTCCCATACAACCAACCTGACAACCCCCCCCCCCCCGCCCCCCCAAAAAGATACAGTTTACTATGCTTCAGTTATGAATTAACACAATGAGTGAGATCGCTACCGATCACTCATTGTGTTCATTTGGTAAAGAAGGGGTTGGTAAATGTGACATATTTACCGGACTCTTCCCCCACTCTCCATCCTGAAGGATCCTATTGTGTGCTTGCAGCAGTCAGTGGAAGGGAGAGGAGGGAAGCCAGCAGCACTGTGAGGGTAGAGGGGCACACAGGGGGATCTAGGCAGCAGGTGGGCACATATGGTGTACAAGGAGGGTGATCAGTGCAGCAAGGTGGAAATTACTGGAACAGATCCCCTGTATGGCTCTCTCTGCAGTAGCTGAAAGCCGATGGGAGGGAGAGGAGAAGATGCCAGCTTTCAGTTGCTGCCAATAGAGCCATACGGGGGATCCGTTCCAGTAACTGCCGCCCTGCCGTGACGATCACCCTTCCTGCCCACATCTGATTCACCCTGCTGCCTGGTCCCCCCTGCTGGCCCAGGCCCCGTACAGGAAGACCAGTGGTACCCCCTTATCAACAGCCCTGCTCACAGCCACCAGTTCTGGTGCAGGGGACTGTTGATTCAGAGTTGTGATAGCCCCCAAAGATCACTGGTCCCCTGATATCCCCCTGTGATAATGTAACCCCCTTCTCCCTTCTGAGAGGACCAAGCTGGTGGCCATTCAATGAGAGGTGTCCTCATCTCAGGGAAATTAGAATATATTTATATATATATATATATATATATATATATATATATATATATATATATATATATATATATACACATATACACACACAGTATCTCACAAAAAAAAAGAGTACACCCCTCACATTTTTGTAAATATTTTATTCTATCTTTTCATGTGACAATACTGAAGAAATGCCACTTTGCTACAATGTAAAGTAGTGAGTGTACAGCTTGTATAACAGTGTAAATTTGCTGTCCCCTCAAAATAACTCAACACACAGCCATTAATGTCTAAAGTGCTGGCAACAAAAGTGAGTACACCCCTAAGTAAAAATGTCCAAATTGGGCCCAAAGTGTCAATATTTTGTGAGGCCGCTATTATTTTCCAGCACTGCCTTAACCCTTTTGGGCATGGAGTTCACCAGAGCTTCACAGGTTGCCACTGGAGTCTTCTTCTACTCCTCCATGACGACATCACGGAGCTGGTGGATGTTAGAGACCTTGCGCTCCTCCACCTTTCATTTGAGGATGCCCCACAGATGCTCAATAGGATTTAGGTCTGGAGACATGCTTGGCCAGTCCATTACCTTTACCCTCAGCTTCTTTAACAAGTCAGTGGTCATCTTGGAGTTGTGTTTGGGGTTGGTATCATGTTGGAATACTGCCCTGTGGCCCGGTCTCCGAAGGGAAGGGATCATGCTCTGCTTCAGTATGTCACAGTACATGTTGGCATTCATGGTTCCCTCAATGAACTGTAGCTCCCCAGTGCCGGCAGCACTCATGCAGCCCCAGACCATGACACTCCCACCACAATGCTTGACTGTAGGCAAGGCACACTTGTCTTTGTGCTCCTCACCTGGTTGCCGCCACACACGCTTGACACCATCTGAACCAAATAAGTTTATCTTGGTCTCATAAGACCACAGGACATGGTTCTAGTAATCCATGTCCTTAGTCTGCTTGTCTTCAGCAAATTGTTTGCAGGCTTTCTTGTGCATCATCTTTAGAAGAGGCTTCCTTCTGGGACAGCCATGTCCAATCTGATGCAGTGTGCGGCGTATGGTCTGAGCACTGACAGGCTGACCCCCCCACCCCTTCAACCTCTGCAGCAATGCTGGCAGCACTTATATGTCTATTTCCCAGAGACAACCTCTGGTTATAACGCTGAGCACGTGCAACTTCTTTGGTCGACCATGGCAAGGCCTGTTCTTAGTGGAACCTGTCCTGTTTTAACCACTGTATGGTCTTGGCCATTGTGCTGCAGCTCAGTTTCAGGGTCTTGGCAATCTTCTTATAGCCTAGGCCATCTTTATGTAGAGCAACAATTCTTTTTTCAAATCCTCATAGAGTTCTTTGCCGTGAGGTGCCATGTTGAACTTCCAGTGACTATTTTGAGAGAGTGAGAGCGATAACACCACTTTTAACACACCTGCTCTCCATTCACACCTGAGACCTTGTAACACTAATGAGTCACATGACACGAGGAGGGAAAGTAGCTAATTGGGCCCAATTTGGACATTTTCACTTAGGGGTGTACTCACTTTTGTTGGCAGCGGTTTAGACATTAATGGCTGTGTGTTGAGTTATTTTGAGGGGACAGCAAATTTACACTGTTATACAAGCTGTACACTCACTACTTTACATTGTAGCAAAGTGCAATTTCTTCAGTGTTGTCACATGAAAAAAGAGAATAAAATATTTACAAAAACTTTTGTGAGATACTGTATATATATATGTATGTATATACATATATATATATATATATACACACATATATATATATATATATATATATATATATATATATATATATATATATATATATATATATATGTATATAGACCCCTTGATGTTTAAGTAATTACTTTCATATTTTCAGCTAAGCCAAACACATCTCTATGTGTTTTTCACATTCAATCAAATTTTCAGTAAAAAAGAAAAAAAACAAAAACATTCCAAGGAACATTTTCTATTAATGCTGATAAAAGGCTTATTTTGGCACCACTCAATGAGCACTACATTTCGTTGGATTTTATTGATTTATGTATTTACTTATTCTGAGGGTTGAATTGTAAATCTTTTGGGTTTGGGCACCTTTTCACAGCAGAGTTGGTTCAGATAAGGTTCAGGTATTTGCCAGTTGGGACCCCCCCCCCCCCCCCAAAGAAAATAATTTTGGAATGATAAGATAATATTATACTTTTTTGGGATAAAACTTTGGGTAGACTGTTAGAAATGGCCATTATAACCTTGAAAAGGAGTTTAATTTTGGTTGGGTGATTTTATCTTCTGCAGGATTTTCAGAGAAGCCGTTGGTGACTTTCAATCCAGATTGGAACAAGATCCTCATCGGAGAGTTCCTGACTATGACCTGTAATGTTATGAATGCTGGAAGAGAAGATCTGACCTATCACTGGTACAAGGATGAAGTGTGGATTGGCAGTAAAACGACCTTCACCATTAATTCTGCCCAGATCGGGGACAGCGGGTCTTACCAATGTCAAACCAGTGCTGGTGTCTTAAGTCGGTCTGTTCGATTGACCGTCACCGATGGTGAGATTGTTGAATTGTTTATCAATAACTTAAATACAGAAAAGTAAGATATTTTTGGTAGAAATAGCCTAATACATCTAGTTTGTATCTAGCACTGCTTTCCTGAGACTAGCGTGAGAAGGTCAGTCTTTGGAAACCTCCATGGTCTCTGGAGCAAACCTGTTTATAGTTAAGGGGCTATTTACAGTATTGAATTTTAACCAACCCACTAAAACTCATGTGTCCAAGTTCCCCATAGGAAAATTAGTGTCTGTGACTATCTCTGCACTACAAAGCAATCCGAAAAAATACATGTTCCTTTTTTTTCTTCATATTAGAACATTGATAGCCTGCAGAAATCAATGGAAATAATCAAAATGTATGTAACATACATTTTGATGGGTTGCAACAGGTATTTCAAACCTTAGTCAATGGCTGCTAACTTTATTGACTCCAAATCCTAATTTACATGAAAACATGAAATTTTGGCATTTGTCAATAACATATATCAATGCACAAAAGAAATGCGTTCTGATGCATGAAAATTCACCTTCCTAACACTACAAAAACACAGGGACATACATAAGGGAGAGATATGGGGTTCAAAACTCCCCAAGAGCAACCTGGCTGGCATACCCTTTAGGGCACTGGAGTCACATAGCTTGGTTCTCCTTGCCGCATGTCCTGTCAGCAGTAGAGAGAATCATAGGTGTATGCATGGGGTGTGCTGGATGTGCCTGGGCACACCCTATGTGCAGGAATGTTTTATTAGCCAGAACCTCCAGATGCACTGTTCTCTGGTTCCCTATGTCTGCTGCAGCCACATCTTTTTTAATTGTCGTCTAGTGTTTCAGGATGGGATCTCCTGTCCCCGTCTACCTCCCACGTAACACAGAGCCAAGTGAATTGTTCTGAACCTCCTACTCAGCTCTGGGCTACATGGGGCTGATAGGCAGAGCTCTCCAGGCAAAGCAAAGTGTGCTGTGCTCAATACAAAAACACCCATGTCCACCTAATATGCTGGTGAGGACCTGGACCCAAAGAATCAGCTCAGGTGAGGACAGCGCTGGATCCCTGGACAGGCAAGTGTCCTAATATTTGTCCAGTATTTGTAGCTGATAACTTTTCTTTTTTCTTTTGGGGGTGGAGACTGGAGGACCGCTTTAAGCCCTTGATGGTGGGGGTGCAGAGGTGGGATGCTGATGGGGTGTACAAAGATGAGTTGTGGAAGGGGGTGTGCAGAGGAGAGCTGTGGATGGAGAAAGAAGAGATGAACTGTGGATGAGGAAGAAGAGGCGAGCTGTGGACAGTGGGGTACATGGATGAGCTGTGGATGGTGGGAGTCATAGGTGAGCTGTGGACAGGAGAAGAGGTGAGCTGTGGATGGTGGGATTCATAGGGGATCTGTGGAAAGGAGGAGAAGAGGTGAGCTTTGGACAGGAGGAGAATAGGTGAGATGTGGACAGTGGGGTGCATAGGTGAGCTGTGGATGGTGCAGAGAAGAGATGAGCTGAAGATGGTGAGGTGCTTAAGTGAGTTGTGGATAGGGGAAGAAGAGGCGAGCTGGGGACAGGGGAAGAAGAGGGGAGTTGAGGATGGTGGTAGAAGAGGTGAGCTGTGGATAGGGGTGGTTCATAGGTGAGCTGTGGATGATGGAGAGATGTGGTGAGCTGAAGATTGCGAGGTGCTTAGGTGAGCTGTGGATAAGGAAAGAAGAAGTGAGCTGTGTACAGGGAAAGAAGAACTGAGATGTGAAAGGTGGGAGAAGAGGAGAGCTGTGGATAGTGGGGTGCATAGGTGAGCTGTGGATTGTGGGATTTATAGGTGAGCTGTGGATTGTGGGATTTATAGGTGAGCTGTTGATACTGGAAGAAGTGAGCTGTGGATAGGGGAAGAAGAAGTAACTTGTGGATGGTGGGGTACATAGGTAAGATGTGGATGGAGGTGAGAATGGGTGAGCTGTGGATGGGGGAGAAGAGGCGAGACTGTGGACGGTGGGGTTTATAGGTGAACTGTGGATGGGGGGAGAAGTGGTGAGGTGTGGAAGGGGGGATGCATCATGTTTGCTATGCATTCCTGAGTTCTGTACTTCTGTGTGTTTGAGCTTTGGGGTAAATACCCTTATGCAATAGGTTACGTACACCTATGAGGAGAATACATCTGTACGCTATACACGGGTTTACAGAAGTGTCTACACCCATGCACAGCCACTCATATCTATGGGCTACTGTAAGCAGCACTCGGGCTTCCCATGCACAGAAACATGCCCATATTTACAGTCTACTTGGCCTCATACACTTGTGCGCATGAAGTCTTTGATGCAAAGACTGTGGTATTTTTGTCACGTACCTGTAGAAAGGGTTAGAGATGATAAGGTTAGGCCTTTGCACAATTACTGTCTGAGCACCCTTGGAAATTGAGACTAGGGACTGCTAGGGAATAGGATGGGTGACAGAAGGCTAAAACCACGGACTTGAATTTGGGAGCTCTGGTGACAGGTAAGCAGAAGCACAGCGATAAGGCCCCCCACCATGACTTCACCCAGAGCCACAAGCCAAGTTCAGTAACAGCCAGGCAGGAAGACACCACATCATAAGCATGATCAAGGTAAACATGCAGGCAATGAAGTAGAGAATCGATAGGCAAAATGTTGGTCAAGAGTCCAGGCCGAGGTCAGTAACAGAGGTAGGTGGCAGACATAAAGAAGCAGGGCTAGTCCAGAAGCAGTTCAGATAAAAGCCGGGTCAATAAAAGAGTCAAGCAGGATTCAGGATCAAGAATAGCAAAGAGATGCAAGCTGAAAAACCATCCAGCAATGACCCTATGCAGGGCTCAGGTTTAAATAGTCCACTAGGCACCAGTATCTGTGGTGGATATGCATGCTGAGTTAGGCTCCCATGCCTTAAAACGTGCATGTTTATGCATATGAACATGAGCACAAGCCTTGGATGGCATAATCTCCCTGATGGCTGACATGATGTTCCTGACATATATGTAACTGTGTAGGCTCAGGTTTTTAGCCCCTCCCACAGTTTTGCCATATCTATAATTTACCATGGAATACCGCCTTTTTTTTTTTTTTCCCCTCTGGCTGCCAAAGATTGAACCCCCTTCCCTCGTAAAAATGTACCTCTATGCCAAGGGTCTCCAAACAATCTAAACAAAGGGGCAGTTTACTGTCCTTCAGGCTTAAGGGGGGCCGGACTGTGGCCAAAAAGGTCCTGACGTCAGTGGGAATGAACAATGCCCCATCTTTGGTGTCAGTGGGAGGAATTGTGCCCCATTGTTGGTGACATTGGGAGGAATTGTGCCCCATTGTTGGTGTCATTGGGGAGAATTGTGCCCCATCTTTGGTGTCATTGGGCTTAATTGTTGGTGCCATTGGGAGGAACTTGGCCCCATCTTTGGTGTCATAGGTAAGAATAGTGTCCCATCAGAATTCTGCACCTTCATTGGTGTCAGTGGGAGGAATTATGCCCCATCATTGGTATCAGTGGATGAAAACAGTGCCCCACAAGCCAAAAAGAAGCAAGCAAAGCTCAGCATCTGGTCCCAGGGCCACAGTTTGGAGTCTGCCTCTCTATGCACATGATCTAAATGGGCCCTCATGGTAAACAGTAATACAATGAAATTGGTTTCTTGAACCTCTTGCACTGACCATACAGGTTTGGGAAAACTGGCCTCCTCGAGCTAGTTTCAGGAAGAAAGTTGTGACAGGCTACAAGAAGGGAGTGGGAATTGGTTTTGATATAAAAGCAAGTGGCATGGGCTTAAGGCACAATGGACAACACTCAAATGGATGGATATCTGCCAATTGGTTACCACATGAAAATACTGCATGGGAATACCGCAGGCAGCAGTAGTTGGTTTTAAAAAGAATGATATCACTGGTGAGCTCCCTTGTTTATGGCTTCTCTTTTTTTTCACGCACATTGTTGACTCCGGTAAACTTGTTTTAGGATTTATCTCCACCATTGTTTTAGTAATTATATTTTAGCTATGGTTGTTTATTTCAGATTCAGTCATCTTGAGGGCTCCAGTCTATGTGTATGAAGGTGATTCGGTGACTCTGAGTTGTCACAGCTACTATCAATATTCTACAGGAAAGACAACATTTTACAAGAACAACAAAAAGGTCCTAGCATCAGCTACTGACCCCAATTTACTTATTGATGACCACATAAAATCGAATGCCACTTATACCTGCTCAATGTCTGTAATCCGTACCTACAAAGACAGCAATACGATTAAGATTGGTCCAGGTCAGTTATTAAGAAAATAATATAACCATAGCTTGTAAATACCATGTATAAAAAAATATGTGGTCCATACAGTAAACCTTCACATATGGAAAGGCTTCATCACAGTAAGAGCTCTAAAAATGTGACATAGAGTCCCTCAAGAAATAGTTCTGGACAGCTCGGTAGATTGCTTTAAAAAATGGCTGGATGCATTAATTTCTAAATGTACAAAATATACTGTAACTGAATACTAATATTTATAGGTAATAACACCAGAGAGTGTTGATCCAAGGAATATCTGATTGCCTCCTGCGGATTTAGTAAGGAAGTTATTTTTCCCCTGCTGGAGCAAATTGGACCATGCTTTATAGGATTTTTTGCCTTCCTCTGGATCAACCAAGGGTATATAATTGTGTATATGGATGTGACGAGACCCTTGCTCACTCGCTTCCGCTCTCCCGACACTCCTCTGTTTCTAGTGAGTCAGCTTGCAGATCGCAGCATCTCATGGTTCGGTCAACCAAGGCTCCGGGATCCGAACTATAGCTATGTGCCGTTCGGAATCCATTAGAACAAACACCAAGCTGGCTGTATGTAAGTTCAAACAGAAAGGCCTTTATTGTAAGTACACAACACACTTTTATACAGAATTTGGACCATCCTGCCCCCAACAACCGCCCTCCTATTGGTCAATTGCAAAGTACCTGTAGTTCCCCTTCAGGTCCTCCTTAGCCATGCAAATGAGGACTTGAAAATGAGTCAGCAGGGATTGGTCCGATAGCTTGAGCAGAAGGACTGTTATGTGTAATGAGACAGAAGCCCCCAGGAGGCAATCAATGCGCACAACAGCCAGACACAGAACAATGGTTCCATGACGAGCCCCCAATACACATTACTCTGAGTGTCAATACTTCCCTTAGCAGACAACAGGTGAGTTCATTAGCACACCCGACAATAGGTGAATAGCCACCTCAGACAAAAGCAACATTGTTAGACAGTCAGTCTCCACATTGAACTTCCTGGAATGACCATTTTAGGAGTTGTACTTCCTGGTCAGGGACCTCATACTGTACAGGGAATAAAATCTTCATATTTCTACATGGAGACATTGCTGACAAATATGAAGCAATCCAAACCATCACCCATCTGTCCTTAAATTCCAGTGACTGTGAACACCGTCACAATGGAGGTTTTCTAATATTTTTTTCTATTTGTAAGGGGGCTTCTGATTGGCTGACTGTTCCCATCAAATTCCTTAAGCTCCTGCCCCGCTTTTTCTTTGGTGGGACTACAGCCCACTGGTGAGGTGATAGTGCTCAGCCTTCATCATATTGTCCCCAACTCCTTGCCATAGGCCTTCTCACAACATCCTTGGCCATTAGCCTTTATATGCACAAGAAAGGAATGCCCACATAAAAGATGGTAGTGAGACATTACATCACATATACTAACCTGTGTCAATTGCCAATCAATTTTAGTGGATGGACCAAAGCAGTCAGTCATGAAAGCTGCACATTGTATATCACTGACAGGCCATCTTCCCTTAGTATCTCTCTCTCTCTCCTCTACTAGGGAGCACCATAGTGCTGGGAATCATCTCCCTGTATACTAAATTTGTGGCATTCAGCACCAAGAATCACAAGGTGAAGCACCATGTCCTGTCAACTAAAATTAACAAGGTGCCTTCTATAGTATACCAGTCTCTCTTTCTGTGTCCCACTCCATAGCTCTACCCAGCCGGGCACACTCCCATATGTTACTATTAGTCCAGGGGTCATTGGTACTTACTCAGTGGGCTCTGACTGGCCCAATAGGCTTCCTGCATCCAGCTTACAACTCCCTTTATGTCATTCCAGAGACCGGACTGCTGCAGCTGCACCTCTAAATTTGATACACTTCTCCTAGGTGCCACTAGAAGTCCCATGGTCATTAGTACGCACGTCATAGAACAGTAGCCTAAATATTAGCTAAAAGGTCTTTTGCAGCCTGCTCCCAGTCCAGTTTGACCATGTTCCTAGTCCACTTAGACCATCTTCCATGAGATGAGATGACTCTTCTAGGTATTGGACTATTTCACCTGGGCTTTCTGCCCTGTCTAGGGCCTTTTTAGTGACTGGCCACATTTGCAAGTGTGTGGGGTGGGGGTGTTTGTCTCCCATGCTCCATCTGTTTTAGACTCCTCCCATTCTGGCATATACCGTATATGAGCACTAACTCCCCCCATTATATCACTACAGGAAGGCATTGTCTAAAAGGAGACCTAACACCCAATTATATACTTCCCTATTACCATATTATTTTGAGACAGAGCCACCTGGTGGAAGACTAACTACCTGCACCTGCTTACAGATTGGCTGAACTGGATGTCTTTTTTCAACCTGATTAGCTATATAACTATATCGTATAAGCACGACAGCAAGGCAATGAGATTTCTTTCCAAAAGACAAGTCTACCATTGTAGATACAGATTTTATCTTTTAAAGACATGTTTTCTGTATATTGTATGTATATGTAAATGAGTATGGTCATATTTGCTCATTTATACGTACAGCGGGTAAAATAAGTATTGAACACGTCACCATTTTTCTAGGTAAACATATTTCCAAAGGCGCTATTGACATGAAATTGTCACCACATGTCGGTAACAACCCATGCAATCAATTCATACAAAGAGACCAAAACAAATAAGTTCAGAAATGAAGTTATGTGTAATAAAATGGAATGACGCAGGGAATAAGTATTGAACGCGCTAACTGAAATTTATTTAATACTTGGTACAAAATCCTTTGTTGGTAATGACAGCTTCAAGACACCTTCTGTATGGGGAAACTAGTCGCATGCATTGCTCAGGTGTGATTTTGGCCCATTCTTCCACACAAACAGCCTCTTGGTTCTGTGGGCCTCTTCTATGAACTCTGATCTTTAGTTCTTTCCATAGATTTTATCTTGGATTCAAGACAGGTGATCCACTCTAGCAGCTTTATTTTCTTTCTTTGAAACCAATTCAGAGGTTCCTTGGCTTTGTGCTTGCTATAATTGTCTTGCTGAAATGTCCACCCTCGTTTCATCTTCATCATCCTGGTAGATAGCAGCAGATGTTTATCAAGAATGTCTTGGTACATTTTTCCATTCATCTTTCCTTCAATGATACAATGATATGAAGTTTGCCAGTACCGTATGCTGAAAAACTGCCCCACACCATGATGTACCCTCTTCCAAACTTCACTGTTGGTATGGGCGTATTTTTGGGGTGATGTGCAGTACCACTTGACCTCCTACCATGGTGTGTATTATGGCATCCAAAGAGTTAAATTTTGGTTTCATCTGACCAGACTATATTGTCCCAGTATTTCACAGGCTTGTCTAAATGTTGTGCAGCAAACATGCTTTTTCTTCAGCAATGGAGTCTTGCATGGTGAGCGTGCATACAGTCCATGGCGGTTGAGTGCATTACTTATGGTTTTCTTTGAAACAATTGTACCTGCTAATTCCAGGTCTCTCTGAAGCTTTCTACAAGTGGTCTTAGGCTCTTGGCCAACTCTTCTGATAAATATTTTCACTCCTCTGTCAGAAATTTTGCGAGGAGCACCTGGTTGTGGCCCGTGTAGGGTGAAATTATGTTCTTTCCACTTCTGGATTATGGTCCCAACAGTGCTCACTGGAACATTCAGAAGTTTGGAAATCTTTCTGTGGTCCATCGATTTAAAGGAGCAGAGCGCTGATTTTCTTTACTTCCTAAATTACTGTGGTATGTGGTGACACTACTAAATTGGCTGCTCAATCCTTGGTGTTCCACTGCCTTCTATATCTACCAACTTCTTCTTTACATCTGGCATGTCTTATACCCAGTATTAGCGCATAGGTTTACCCCTTCTCTATTTCTGTAACCAATGCCACCAGTATGTTTTGCAACAATAAGGTTGAAAAGGTCTTGAGAGAGCTCTTTGCTTTTACCCATAATGAGATGTTTTTTTGTGTGGCACCTTGGTAATGAGACACCTTTTTATAGGGCATCAGTTGAGACTGAACCAGCTGATATTAATTTGCACTGACAAGGGGCAGAATTACTATCTAATTACTGATAGATTTGAGCTGGTGTCTTGGCTTTCCATGCCTTTTTGCACCTCCCTTTATTTATGTGTTCAATACTTTTTCCCTGAGTCATTCCATTTTATTACACATAACTTAATTTCTGTACTTATTTGTTTTGGTTTCTTTGTATGTATGGATTTCATGGATTGTTAATGTGGTGACAATTTCATGTCAATAGCAGCTTTAGAAATATATATAGCTAGAAAAATGGTGATGTGTTTAATACTTATTTTACTTGCTGTATATCCCTAAATAGAGTGCTTGCAAGTACACAAAAAATAACACCCCACCACCTCTTGTAAAATAAAGGTGCATAAACTCTGTATATTACTAATCACACAATAAATCAAAATACAAAAGTTCAATATTTAGTAATAATGCTAGGGATAAGAATGGGTTTTGATGACATCATTGACTTAATATGGCCATGACGCTATATTTGGTCAATAACATTGTCTAAATTCTGCCATGCTGCCATATTAGTTCAATTATTTCACCAGCTTCCCTTTTGTTACATATGGCTGCAGGAACTCCACGGCCATAGCAAACTGGGATTAGTGGGCAGCTGTTATATGGGGGTTCTGGTGGAACTGAGCTCACCCCTACTTATAACCAGTAAAAATTCATCTAATAATAGATAAAAACTCACATTAGGAAACATTAAAAACTCACATTAGACTCATTAACCTTCCTAGCGGTATTCCCGAGTGTGACTCGGGGTAAGATTTTAGTGCCAAAAGCGGTAACCCCGAGTCACACTCGGGGTAGCGCTAAGAAGATCACTGGATGCTGGAGGAGGTTTTACTTACCTTTTCTCCGAGATCCAGCGAAGACTGCGAGCGGTGTGCGGCGGCGGAGCTCTCTCCCGATCGTCTGCGAGCCCCGGCTTCCGTCTCCGGCGACGTGACGTCCGCCGGGGGGTGGAACCGGCGGCAAATTCGAATGTAAAATGCACCAAACACACTGATATCGTTCAAAATAAAATAAAATCACATTACATTGCCCCCCAGTGCCCTTTCCTGCAGTTTTACTGTACTTTTTATGTAAATATATGTATATATATATATATACATATATATACAGTATATATATATATACGTATATATATACACATATACATATATATATATACATATATATACAGTATATATATATATACGTATATATATACACATATACATATATATATATATATATATATATATATATATATATATATATATACACGTATATATATATATACACGTAATTCTTGTGAATGAGCAGCCCAAACCAACTGTATACATTATATATATATATATATATATATATATATATATATATATATATATATACGTATATATATATATATATATATATATATATAATATATGTATACATAATATATGTATACATACATATATATATATATATATATATATATATATATATATATATATATATATAATATGTATAATAAATGTATACAGTTGGTTTGGGATGCTCATTCACAAGAATTACATGCTTTCAGCACCTAAAATAATGGTACCGCTTTCAGCACCTAAAATCCAAAAGAATCATACCGCCAGGGAGGTTAAATGCAAAGCAAGATAGTTCAAGCCGTGATTTGTCCTAATTGTGATGATTACGGCTTACAGCTAATGAAAACCCAAAATCCACAATCTCAGTAAATTAGAATAGTACATGCAATCAATAAAACAAGGAGTGTACATAGAACAATATCGGACCTCTGAAAAGTATAAGCATGCATATGTACTCAGTACTCGGTTTGGGCCCCTTTTGCAGCAATTACTGGCTCAATGCAGCGTGGTATGGAGGCGATCAGCCTGTGGCACTGCTGGGGTGTTATGGAAGCCCAGGTTGCTTTGATAGCGGCCTTCAGCTCTTCTGCATTGTTGGGTTTGGTATCTCTCATCTTCCTCTTGACAATAACCCACAGATTCTCTGAGGGGTTTAGGTCAGGCAAGTTTGCTAGCCAATCAAGCACAGTGATACCATGATCATGTGACCAGGTATTGGTAGTTTTGGCAGTGTGGGCGGTGCCAAGTCCTGCTGGAAAATGAAATCAGCATCTCCATAAAGCTGGTCAGCAGAGGGAGGCATGAGGTGCTCTAGAATTTCCTGCTAAAGGGCTGTATTGGCTTTGGACTTGATAAAATACAGTAGACTAAAACTAGCAGATGACATGGCTCCCCAAATCTTCACCAACTGTAGAAACTTCCCACTGGACCTTTTTACGCAACTTGGATTATTTACCTCTCCACTCTTCCTCCAGACTCTGGGACCTCGATTTTCAAATAAAATGCAACATTTTCCACAGTCAGGGATGATTTGGGGAGCCGTGTCATCTGCTGGTGTTGACCGCAGTAAATATACTGTGCGCAGTCGTCAAGCGGTTAAATAATAAATGGTTTTATTCTATACAGTCCCGGTTCTCTTTGATCCACATCAGTATCTTGAACTTGGCAAGGGGCAATTCAAGGTGGAGGAGGATCCAGGAGTACGAATGAGAATGAGTGTCCTCTGAACTCATCTCTATCTGATCTTGGGCTTTACGCTTTTTTCTAATCCAATGAGCCATCAGTCATTTCCTGTCATCACATGTAAACGAAGGGGGCAGGATGCTGGTGACATCAGTGCCATCTTAAGAGCCTTATAGGCCCCTGGGCAATGCAGTGCCCTGGGGCCCCCTGCGGAGCAGCGATAGCCCGGCGGCCAATGGAAAGAGAGCACAACTACCTGGAGTATATACCTTACTATATACATATTACAGGGAACAGAGACTCTAGTAGTAGATAGTGTTCCCTGTAATATGTATATAGTAAGGTATATACTCCAGGTAGTAGTTGTACTCTCTTGTAGTATATAGTGTTCCCTGTAATATGTATATAGACTATATACACATTACAGGGAACACTATATACTACAAGAGAGTACAACTACTACCTGGAGTATATACCTTACTATATACATATTACAGAGACCAATATATAGTAAGGTATATCCTCCAGGTAGTTGTCTCTTGTGTCGATGCCTGGAGAGAGAGAGTGTGAAAAAAAAGAAAGAATATCAAGCAGCCTGGCAGCTGGGCTGGCTGCCTTACCTTTCACAACGGCTGCACATGAAGAGAGAAGTTGGGTGGAGGCGGAGCCAGTCTTCTTGGCGCGTAGAGGGAGGACGAGCCGACGAGGAGGAACCTCCTCCGCTGTGCATCATGGGTCTGCTCTGCTAACGTCACTGGTTGCTAGATGCCAATCTGCCTGGCCTTAGCAACCAGTGTGCACTGCAGTGCAGACTCGAGCCACCGCGGACAACAACGGGGGGGCGGCGGGGCGCGGTGCACAATGGGGGGGCCCTAGACCACCAGGTAATCTTGATTCTGGCCTTCAGGCCTGTTGACAGGTAATTGCCACCATGTGTGTGGGGCCGGGCCCCTTGGCAAGTGGGGGCCCCGGGCAACCGCCGGGCATGCCCATTGGAAAAGACGGCCCTGGGTGACATCAGTGCCCTTATATGGACACATGGCCATATTTAGACAATGTCATTTTCATTTTATATTTTCTGTTCTGCTTTTTTTTTTTAAAGTGTTTCCAGGAGTGCCATCAGAAAGGGTAATCACCTTCAAGCCAAACCGGAACAGAATCTTCAAGGGAGAGTCTATAACAATGTCATGGAATATGGATAACCATTATATTACATATAATTACAATTGGGTAAAGGACAGTCGGATTGTTCACACAGGCATCTCCTTAACAATTGAATCTGCTCAAGTTTATCACAGTGGATTCTACTATTGCGAACAGAGAGACTGGATGGGTGTACTAATCAGAAGGGAAATAGTCCATCTGGAAGTCATCAACGGTGAGATTACCAGGATTATCCTAAAATATATAGATAGATGAACTATATTTATTTATTTATTTATTTTATCACTGAGCCTTTTTGCAGTATATATTTGCACCATCACTTGACACCACCATCGCACCCGAATGATCAATAGGCTGACCATTTGGCTTTTACAGTTAGTAGCTGATAAGAGATCATAACCCATGACATTCTATATTGTACAAAGATTGTATATTGTACAAAGATTAGTAGTTGATGGTAACAATATGTTATGGGGTTCCCTACCCAATTTCGGAAAGGACCCTGGGAGATATCTCTACTGAGAAGGGTATCCAATTCCCATCTGGACCAATTCTGACACTTCTTTCCTACATGTAAAAATCAACTTTTTTTGGTTAGAAAATTAGTTAGAACCTCCAAACATTATACATATACCGTATCTCACAAAAGTGAGTACACCCCTCACATTTTTGTAAATATTTTATTCTATCTTTTCATGTGACAACACTGAAGAAATGACACTTTGCTACAATGTAAAGTAGTGAGTGTACAGCTTGTATAACAGTGTAAATTTGCTGTCCCCTCAAAATAACTCAACACACAGCCATTAATGTCTAAACTGCTGGCAACAAAAGTTAGTACACCCCTAAGTGAAAATGTCCAAATTGATCCCAATTAGCCATTTTCCCTCCCTGATGTCATGTGACTTGTAAGTGTTACAATGTCTCAGGTGTGAATGGGGAGCAGGTGTGCTTAATTTGGTGTTATCGCTCTCACTTTCTCAAACTGGTCACTGGAAGTTCAACATGGCAACTCATGACAAGGGGATCTGAAAAAAATGAATTATTGCTCTACATAAAGATGGCCTAGACTATAAGAAGATTGCCAAGACCCTGAAACTGAGCTGCAGCACGGTGGCCAAGACCATACAGCGGTTCAAACAGGACAGGTTCCACTCAGAACAGGCCTCGCCATGGTTGACCCAAGAAGTTGAGTGCACGTGCTCTGCGTCATATCCAGAGGTTGTCTTTGGGAAATAGACGTATGAGTGCTGCCAGGATTGCTGCGGAGGTTGAAGGGGTGGGGGGTCAGCCTGTCAGTGCTCAGACCATACGCCACACACTGCATCAAATTGGTCCGCACAGCTGTCGTCCCAGAAGGAAGCCTCTTCTGAACATGATGTACAAGAAAGCCCGCAAACAGTTTGCTGAAGACAAGTAGACTAAAAACATGGTGGTCTGATGAGACCAAGATAAATGTATTTGGTTCAGATGGTGTCAAGCATGTGTGGCGGCAAACAGGTGAGGAGTACAAAGACAAGTGTGTCTTGCCTACAGTCAAGCATGGTGGTGGGAGTGTCATGGTCTGGGGCTGCATGAGTGCTGCCTGCACTGAGAAGCTACAGGTTATTGAGGGAACCATGAATGCCAACATGTACTGTGACATACTGAAGCAGAGCATGATCCCCTCCCTTCGGAGACTGGGCCGCAGGGCAGTTTTCCAAAATGATAACGAACCCAAACACACCTCCAAGACAAACACTGACTTGCTAAAGAAGCTGAGGGTAAAGGTGATGGACTGGCCAAGCATGTCTCCAGACCTAAACCCTATTGAGCATCTGTGGAGCATCCTCAAATGGAAGGTGGAGGAGTGCAAGGTCTCTAACATCCACCAGCTCTGTGATGTCATCATGGAGGAGTGGAAGAGGACTTCCAGTAGCAACCTGTGAAGCTCTGGTGAACTCCATGCCCAAGAGGGTTAAGGCAGTGCTGGAAAATAATGGTGGCCAAACAAAATATTAACACTTTGGGCCCAATTTGGACATTTTCACTTAGGGGTGTACTCACTTTTGTTGCCAGCGGTTTAGACATTAATGGCTGTGTGTTGAGTTATTTTGAGGGGACAGCAAATTTACAGTTATACAAGCTGTACACTCACTACATTGTAGCAAAGTGTAATTTCTTCAGTGTTGTCACAAGAAAAGACTTCTGTTAGATACCGTAGGTTTTATAGCAAAAAGTAAAAATATATATATTTTTTTTATAGTGCACAAAATTAAAAAGAACCCAGTGGTGATCAAATACCACCATAAAAAGCTTTATTTGTGAGGAAAAAAAAGGATATAAATGTAATTTATGTACAGCGCTGCATTGCCGCGCCATTGTCAGTTAAAGTAACACAGTGCCAGGAGGTCTCGTTGTGTTAAATCCTACCTTGCTTGTTAACTGCCAGCAGGGCTGCTATTAGAAATCACAGGAACCCATACAGCCTACCTGAGAGGGCACCTCCCTGGCTGGAAGTTACTGAGGACATTACAGCCTCAGCTGCAATTGAACAAAGAGGAAGCGTTCTGAGGCTTCCTGCTAATTCACAGACTGAAGCATAGTAAACACAGATTACTATGCTTCAGCAAAAAATGGACATGGGAGTGATGTGTACCAATTGCTCATTGTGTTCATTCAGGAAAGGAAGGGGCCTGTAAATTACATTTACTGGTTCCTTCCCCTTCTCTCCATCTTTAAACATCCCCCTGCAGTGCAGCCGGAGGGAGGAAGAGAAGGAAAAGTTGGTAGTGCTGCAGGGGGAGACAGAAGAGGATCGGTGTCTGCAATAGGACAATACAGCTGGCCCTTCTTCACAGCAGGTGCTCGGCCCCCCTCCCCTTTTTTTTTAATTGGGACTGGGCTCAGTACAGGAGAGCTGGCTGTACTGTCTTATCGTTGGCCCTAAATGTGAAGGTAGTCACCATCACTGAGAATGAAAGACAAACACTATATGTGGGGCCCTTGGAGTAATGTTACTTTGGATTCAAGTCCATTTTTCCCCAAGACAGTCAGACTCATAGCAGATGCTAATATCATCAGCTCAACCACTTGTCTTCCACACATTGTTGATTATGCTGATTAACTCACCTATTGTCTACTGTGGGTTCTGTGTTTATACTTAGGATAATATGTAATGTATTTTGTTTTAGCCTTGTTGCAGTACATTTAATTAACATTTAATTAACATGTTAGTGAAAACATTGTCTGGGTCTGCATTCCCATTCACATGTTGTTTCTGTCCAGATGGCTAGGTAATTCCTTCAGGTTAATTATATTTCTGTACACAATTTCATCTGCATATGATAATGTAATCAGGCACCTGACCTGGTGGGGTAGTCTGATCAGGAGGGGGATGTCTACCTGTGTAATATATATTGTGTGTGAGTTTGTTCAATAAATGTTCCAGAACCTATACAAGCTAAGTTGTCGGTTAGCTTTGTATGTAGGGCGGCTGTAATATCTGATATCTATGTTCAGACTGGAGGAAGAAGTAATCTAAAGCCCACAAACACAGTGTGGGTCCCGGTCCCATAACACTGACTGCCTGGCCCACCTTCCATTCGCTGTTCCATACTCACTTCATGGTTTATGGTTCTACTAGGGACAAAGAACCAGGCTGCTGCTTTTACTTAAAATTTACTGCAGCTTGAAAAGGGTTTTGGAGATAGGTAACATCTTGATCTGAGGATGAGGCACAAACTTGAACTTGGCTCAACACGGTGACTGAGACTATATGGTCAGCAGTGGCTATTCTCGATCAGCTGCTCAATGTTTCCATTCCAAAACTGAAAAGCTAAGCACGTGATTTCAGGCTACATTTCTCTGCCTTAATCCTCATGTTCTGATCTCACATCTTAACAAGTCCTGATGAAGGGAGCAATGTCTGGCCCTGAAATGCGTTCCACCCACCCCCTACAAAAATGAAAAGTCAGCAGCTGCACATACTGTAGCTGCTGACTTTTAATATTAGGACACTAACCTGTCCTGGAGTCCAGCGATGTCGGCGCCGCAGCCGATGTTTCCATCGGCTGCCAGGTGCTGCCGCCGCCATTGCCGTTAAGGGAACCCGGCAGTGAAGCCTTGCGGCTTCACGGGCGGGTCCCTACTGCGCATGCGCGAAGCGTGCTGCGCATTCAGATTGGCTCCGCGGAGGGGGAAGGAGGAGGGGGTCAAACTTCAGAGGGACTGATGCTCCAGCCAAAAGACACTCTGTCACATGCTACCCACAGATTTATTCCCAATCCCAGGGTGCACTGCGGCAAACCCCACCCACTGGGATAGTCATAAATCCTGGTGTGCTATTGGCTAGGTTTCCTCCCCTGTCCAACAAGATCCCTCTTTGGATACAGTGGGGAGACTCGCCAGTCTCAACAGGCCACACTTGGAGGCATGTGACAGATTGCTAACAGATCAGGCCCTCCTGATAAGCAGACAGGGCCACAATATGCTTTGTCCTAGCACCTACCTAGGAGGGTGTTACAAATGCTAGTCTCATATCGAAAGTGAAGAGGTTGCTTTCATATGAAAATTCTCGTACGATGGCATCCCAATACTTTTGGTAATATAGTGTATGTTTATTTTTTATGATCCTCAGCTCCTTGTGGAGTATTCTGTCCAGTCCTCAGGAGGGATGTGTTGGAGCTGGAGAGAGTCCAGAGAAGGGCAACCAAACTAATTAGGGGATTGGAGGACCTTAATTATGAAGAGCATCTGCAATCGCTTGATTTATTCTCCCTGGAGAAGAGACGCCTGAGAGGGGACATTATAGCAATTTATAAATACCTCAATGGTGATCTCAGCATAGAAAAAAAGCTATTCAGTCGAAAGGATTGCATGAGGACCAGAGGGCATACAATGCGATTAGAGGAGAAGCGTTCTAACCTCAGGCAACGCTGGAGGTTCTTTACTGTTAGGGCTACAAGATTGTGGAATTCTCTACCACTCTAAGAGGTGGTTTCTGCAGGAAGTATGGCTACTTTCAAAAGACTCTTAGACGTACATCTCAAGGATCAGAACATTCAGGGGTATGAGAGATGATTACGGCCACACACACCTACACAGGTTGAACTGGATGGACTATTGTCTTTATTCAACCTCACCTACTATGTAACTATGTAGAGGCCATACTGTGGGATTTCTTCCTGAAATACCACAATCTGGAAAATACTGCGCTATGGACACAATATGGGGCTGATGATCAATGTTAGGTAAATTATGGGGATTATTTGTGACGTGAACGCTCTGCCGACGCTTGAGGCATCTGCATAGCAAATGTTTTATAACTAGCCCCCTTAGTGATTGACTTATTTGCCATGGTTTGTACTGAGACACGACCCTGCTATTTTCTATTGCAGGTTTGGTCATCATTCAGTCTCTTATAGATGGGTATGGAAGGTACTCGTTGACATGTCACAGCCCTCCTGGGTATACTGTACTTTCAACGAGATTCTACAAAGGTGAAAACATATGGCCACATGAGTCCGCCTACATAGAATCCTGGAATGCGGCTGGAGAATACAGATGCGAGAGAGAATTATCCCGGAATGAATATGTCACTTACAGTGATTCAATGTCTCTACATGTCAGAGGTAAGTCCTGGTCACTCCATATATCCTGTATACTTGTTCAACCCTTTTGATGCCGAACCCGTTTTTTAAATTTATTTACACGGAATGCTAAAATGTACCTTTTTGGCCCAGTGTTAATTTCGTCGACTAAAACCGACTAAAACTTTTTCGTCTACTAAAGTAACACAATTTTAGTCGACTAAAATACTACTAAAACTAAAACAATTCAGATGACTAAAATACGACTAAAACTAAAATGGTATTTTAGTCAAAAGACTATAACTAAAACTAAATCGAAATTTGCTGACAAAATTAACACTGGTGCATGCTCAAAGCTTAATACCATAAATAAAAACATATTAGATTTTTCACTCCAGGACCAGCAGTAGTATATAATGAGTTTGGAAACTGTAGAGAAATGCTTAACCGGTTGCCGACCGCCGCAAGTACATATACTGCGGCCGTCAGCCCCGGCCAGGCAAAGTGACGTACCGGTACGTCACTAGCCTGGGAGCCAATAACGGGCGCGCGCGTGCCGCCGGAGGCGCGCTCCCGCCTCGGCTCGTTCACGGACACCTCCGTGCGTGTGACCGGCGGACCCGATGTCCGCCGGTCACTCGCGATCGTCCGCTGTGAAGGGAGAAAGGCAGGCGGCTAATGTAAACAAAGCCGCCTGTCATTCTTCCCTGTGTAAAAGCACTGATCTAACGGTCCTGCTATGTAGGACCGTTGATCTGTGCTGTTACACACACAGTCACATCCCTGCACAGTTAGAAGCACACCCCTAGGGACACACTAAACCCCTCCCTCTCCAATAAAGTTAACCCCTTCCCTGCCAGTGTCATTTTTACAGTAACAGTGCATATGTATAGCACTGATTACTGTAGTAATGTCACTGGTACCCCCAAAAGTGTCAAAAATGTCAGTCAAGGGTCCGATCTGTCCGCCGCAATGTCGCAGTCCCGCAAAATAAATCGCAGTTTGCCGCCATTACTCGTTAAAAAAAAAAACAACAAAAATGACAAAAATCTTTCCCTTAGTTAGTAAACGCAATAACTTTTGCGCAAACCAATCAAAATACGCTTATTGTGATTTTTTTTTTACCAAACATAGGTAACAGAAAACAAATTGGCCAAAAATTTTAAAAAAAAATTGATTTTTACATTTTTTGGGGGGGAATTTCATATAAAAAAATTTGAAAAATATTGTTATTTTTGCAAAATTGTCGCTCTTTTTTTGTTTATAGCGCATGATCAAAAAATCGCACAGGTGATCAAATACCACTAAAAGAAAGCTGTATTTGTGGGAAAAAAAGGACATCAAATTAGTTTAGGTACAGCGTCGCACGACCGCGCAATTGTCCGTTAAAATCACGCAGTGCCGAATCGCAAAATACCCCCTGGTCAGGAAGGGGGTAAAATCTTCCGGGGCTTAAGTGGTTAAATAATGCATTACAAATTACAATTGAACTACACCCATTAGATTATAGATAACTAAAATAAGTTTTAGTCGACTAAAATGTAGGACGTTTTAGTCGACTAAATACAACTAAAACTAAAACACTTGCAGAAGACTAAAATGGGACTAAAACTAAAATGCCATTTTAGTCCTAAGACTAAAACTAAATTCAAATTTGCTGCCAAAATTAACACTGTTTTGGCCTAAAAAGAACTCAAAATATGACATATTTTCTGAAAGCAGAATAATGTTGAATGACTGACAGCATTAAATAATGGCGGTTGCTGATTTTATGCGGCATGAATATTGTGCAACCGTTAATCAAACCAATATTTTCTGTAAGAAATACACTGATATTAACCACTTCCGGACCGGAAGGATTTGCCCCCTTAATGACCAGGCCATATTTTGCGATTCGGAACTGCGATAATTAACGGACGCTTTATCGAAAATAAAATCGATGTCCTTTTTCCCCCCACAAATAAAACTTTCTTTTGGTGGTATTTGATCACCTGTGCGATTTATTTATTTTTTTTGCACTAAAACCAAAAAAAAGAGCGACCATTCTGAAAAAAAAAAAAACAATATTTTTCACTTTCTGCTATAAAACATTGCAAAAAAAAAAAAAAAATTAAAAATTAAATGTTTTCATCCTTTTAGGCAAATTTGTTTTCTGCTACATCATTTTGGTTAAAAAAAAATCCCAATAAGCGTATTTTGATTGGTTTGCGCAAAAGTTATCGCGTCTACAAACCAGGGGAAAGATTTGTCATTTTTATTTATTTATTTTACTAGTAATGGCGGTGATCTGCGGGACTGCGGTATTGTGGCGGACAGATCGGACCCCGAACTGACCTTTTTGACACTTTTGGGGGTACCGGTGACATTACTACAGTAATCAGTGTTAAAAACATGAACTGTTACTGTAATAATGACACTGGCAGGGAAGGGGTTAACCTAGTGGGTGATCAAAGGGTTAAATGTAAGCCTAGGGGAGTGATTCTAACTGTGGGGGGAGTGGCTTGTGAAATTATTATAGAGACATGTGATCCTATATAGAAGGACACAGGGCACTCTGTGATCATTTCAGAGAGAAGAGCGGTCAGCTGTGTTTACAACAGCTGACCGTTCTTCCCTCTCAGCGGGGAGCGATTGTGGGTGGCCGGTGGCAATCAGTGGCACCAGCCCCATGCATCGGCATCCCCGCTGCCTAGTGGGGGCGGGAGCGTGCCGGCGGCGGCGCACGCCCCCTAGCACCGCGAGCGCGACCAACGTAGTCCTACGTCGGTTCACGCAGGAGGGGCTGCTGCGGAAGGCGGTCCGGAACCGGTAAAGCAATATCACACAAACACATAATAAGCCCAGGGTTGTTTGTAAAATATATAAAAGACTTTGTCAAGTAATTAGATACCAAATATGTAAAGACTTAAAATTGCCTGCAAAACTCCTTATTATCATATCCCTAATGGCACAGAAAACTATTTTACCTAAGTGGATCTACTCAGATCTCCCTACAGTCTTTTGTATAAATAAATTATCTTACGTTTTTTGCATGGATTGGGTGGAAGCCTCCTTGCATAAGGAATTATCAGTTCAAAAATTCTTTGATGTCTGGAAATCTTTCCTTCAAACCTTGCCTGTGGAAATTCAACAATCTATAAAGTAATTATTTTAATGGTATCAACTCAGACTCCTAACCAATGATGTTCCACTTTCCTCTTAAACTGAGTTTTACCAATCAACCTAAAAACTGAGGCCTTCCCCCCTTCCCTTTGCCCCCAACCTACTAGTCCAACTGCCATCCATTCAGGTGTTTCCTAATGTTCACCACCATACCCAGCACTGTTAGCTAGCTCTCAACCTATACTAACACACTGGAGTTGATTTACTAAAACTGGAGAATGCAAAATCTGGTGCAGCTGTGCATGGTAGCCAATCAGCTTCTAATTTCAGCTTGTTCAATAAGGCCCCTTTCACACTATCCGTCCGTCGGATGGACTCCGTTTATCTCAGAGGGGATCGATCTGCCGATCCACCGCTGAGCAGGAGAATGACAGCTGTTCTCCACGCTGTGTGCGGAGATACAGCTGTCAGTTCCCCATACATCTCTATGGGGGAATCGGATGGGAACGGACCGTCAGTCCGTTCTCATTCGATCCCATCCGATCCGCTGGAGCGACTCAAGTCACTCCGACTTAGAAAATAGTTCCTGTACAACTTCAGGGCGACATCGGAGCGACTTGCATTGACATTCATTATATGAAGTCCGTGCAAGTCGCCCCGAAGTCGCGGTGCATGCGACTTCACAGGTCGCCCCCGAAGTCGTGCCGCGGAAGTGTGAACCGGCACTTAGTGGTAACATGTATATAGTATCACATATTTTTTTCTATCCCTTAGAGCTGTTCTCGCAACCAGAATTAAAACTAACCCATAATCCAGTGGTAGAAGGTGATCATATGACCCTGACATGTGACACCAGTCTAAGTCCACTCAGACAGAGGACAAAACTGCAGGTTGCATTCTATAAAGATGGACAGAATATTCAGAGATTCGGTCCATATGATCAATATGGAGTCCAGTCCGCTCAGCTGGAGGATTCTGGGAAATATTTCTGTGAAGTGAAGACATCTATCACCAGTGTATCAAAGACGAGTCAAACGATCCATGTACAAGTACAAGGTAAGTGAGGCATAGTTATTTTATATATTTCCCATATAAAAGCATTGGAACAGCACAGTGGTAGCCATTTCTGAGTACCAAAACTGTAACATACACTATATTGTCAAAAGTATTGGGACGCCTGCCTTTACACACACATGAACTTTAATGGCATCCCAGTCTTAGTCCGTAGGGTTCAATATTGGGTTGGCCCACCCTTTGCAGCTATCACAGCTTCAACTCTTCTCGGAAGGCTGTACACAAGGTTTAGGAGTGTGTCTTTGGGAATGTTTGACCATTCTTCCAGAAGCACATTTGCGAAGTCAGGCACTGATGTTGGACGACAAGGCCTGGCTCACAGTCTCCACTCTAATTCGTCCCAAATGTGTTCTATCCGGTTGAGGTCAAGACTCTGTGCAGGCCTGTCAAGTTCCTCCACCCCAAACTCGCTCATCCTCACTATATTGCCAAAAATATTAGGCCACCCCTCGAAATCATTTGGTGGAGGGGAGATATGATGTGGAGTTGTTCTTCAGGGGTTGGAATGGGCCCCTTAGTTTCAGTGAAGGGAACCCTTAAGTTATCAGCATACCAAGACATTTTGGACAATTTCATGCTCCCAATGTTGTGGGAACAGTTTGGGGATGGCCCCTTCCTGTTCTAACATGACAGCACACCAGTGCACAAAGCAAGGTCCATAAAGATATGGATGAGCAAGTTTTGGGTGGAGGAACTTGACTGGCCTGCACAAAGTCCTGACCTCAACCCAATAGAACACCTTTAGGATGAAATAGAGTGGAGACTGCGAGCCAGGCCTTCTCATGCAACATCAGTGCTTGACCTCACAAATGCTCTTCTGGAAGAATGGTCCAATATTCCCATAGACACACTCCTAAACCTTGTGCACAGCCTTCCCAGAAGAGTTGAAGCTGTTATAGCTGCGAAAGGTGGGTCAACTCAATATTGAACCCTACGGACTAAGACTGGGACGCCATTAAATTTCATGTGTGTGTAGAGGCAAGGTGTCCTAATACTTTTGGCAATATACTGTAAATACAGTCTGATTCAAAAAGAATGGTGCATAAGTGAAGTTGATTTATTCATAAGGGAATGAACCTAACACAACAGTATTAAACATAAGACACATTAACTGTCCAAAAGAACTGTCCAAGTTTTACCTCTGCACTACCAATGTTTGATGTGAGCCCCGTTAGTGACACGACAGATGATGGCCATTTACCATTGTTTGATTAACATTGATTACCTTTGAAATGATTACCAAATGGCTTATGCCAGAGTTGTATAAAGTACTTGAAACCCATACTTGAGTAAAAGTACAAGTACTCGATCAAAAAGTGACTTGAGTAGAAGTACTAAAGTATTCAACATTTTTTGTACTTAAGTATTGCAAGTAGTTTTTTTAAAAATTTTGCTACTCAAGTACTGAAAGTAAAAGTACAAGTATTGTGTTATGTAGTTATTAAAGAAAGAAGTCAAAAGTTTGAACATCGTATTGTTTTTTATTATTTCAAATGCAGCTTTTATTTATACATACAGTAGCATTTATTTTCATATGCGCTGATAATACACATGTTTTGAGCTTCATGAAACCTGCCATCTACTGTTCTGGCAGTGGTAATTTGTATAATAGTAACGAGTAACTATGCAGCACAAAAAAAAAATATCGGAGTAGAAGTATTGAAATCATTGAAAAAATGGCGTGAAGTAAAAGTGGAAGTAGGAGAAAAAAATTCTACTCTAGGAAAGTACAGATACCGCCTTTCCGTACTTAAGTACAGTAGTGAAGTAGTTCTACTTAGTTACTATACATCTCTGCTTATGCCACAGATGAAGGAAGATCTGCCCAACCTAGTCTTTTAGCAAGATGGTACTCCTCCTCATTTCCACTTGGATTTATGAATGATACCCTACCAGGACATTGGATCGGCCATTCGGGAAAGAAGCAAATGCCCCTCTGACCTCCACGAACACCAGACCTAATATAGTTACATATGTGCTAAATAAATATATCAGTGCAAAATATTAAATGATAAATTAAAGCGGAGTTCCGGGCACAGAAAGCATTTTTCACTGAACATACCCCCGGGACAGTCAGGGCTAACACATTCCACAATGGCTAGCCTCTGATCTGTCCCGGTTCGCACTTACCTGCAAGAAGAAATACTTACTTATAAAATTTCTTCCACAGCGTTTCCATCTCTCTTGTGGGCAGCTGAAGCCGGCGCGGTCCTCTTCTGTGTCTTCTTCCGCGTCCTCTTCTCCCAGAATGCGACTGCACCGGCCCCTCTCGTCACTTCCGGCGCGGCGCCGCATTCCTCCACAGCTTCTGGGCATGCCCAGAAGCTGTTTAGCAGGGAATGCGGCGTCGCCCCGGAAGTGACGAGCGGGGCCGGTGCCGTCGCATTGATTCCTGGGAGCGATGACGTTCAGCTCCCAGGAATCATCACGAAGGAGGAAGTGACGGAGGAGCCGCGGCACAGAGGGAGGAAGTACACTGAGGTGAGTATTTTCGATCTTCAATTACAAGGTGAGTTTTAAAAAAAAAAAAAAACCTAACTATCCAATTCCTTTTCAGGTGAAGGTGAAGAAGCGGACAGGGGCACAAAAAAAAAATATCGATTTTGTGCCCGGAACTCCGCTTTAATATAAAGTGTGACAAAAAAGCTGCTGTACCAACTAAGCTTACCACTGCAAAGTAATCAAAATTTCAAAACAAAACGGTACAGCGCTAATTAATTAAATCACATGCCAGTTAATTAAAACCGGCCAAAAAAAGCATAAAGGTGACTCTGGGGGAGATTTACTAAAACTGGAGAGAGCAAAATCCGGTGCAGTTTTGCATGGTAGCCAATCAGCTTCCAGGTTTTGTTGCGAAAGCCTAATCAAACAAGCTGAAGTTAGAAGCTGATTGGCTACCATGCACAGCTGCAACAGATTCTGAGTGCTCCAGTTTTAGTAAATCCCTCCCAATGTGTCCAAAGTGCAAAATACGTGCAATCCTCACAACTTAAGTGCTTGAAAAGCAATATTAACATGACAATGTGCCAATCACAATCACAATAAATACATAAGAATAGTAAATAAAATTAATATACAGTCCATATAAATTGTGCAATTCACGCATGAAAAGGTGCTTGACAGGTGCTTGAGAGAGGTATCTGCTTCCACCACCACCACCAAAACAATTGGCCTCTCAACTGGAAATAAGACCTGTGTGTTATCACTAGGTCAAACAAGCAGGGGTTAAAAATCTTTCCTTTTCAAGCCCGTGAGATCAACGTAGCTTAATGGCTGAGATGAACCATTAATTTAAGCAGCGCTCCCATCATAGGTTCGTTTTGACATGGAGGAAAGACAAAGAAGCAAAAGAATCTAATGCTCTCCGTTTAAAATAAATTTATTGGGAATTAGCTGAATAAAAGACGTAAATTTGAAAATGTAAAATGTAAGACGTAAAATAAAAGACGTAATAAAATGGTACGGCACTACAAATAGTGCAAGTCAAACGCTTGTCTCAGTAAAGATACGAGCTGGCTGCTGGCTTCCTGGTTGCTTGTGAAGTCTCCTCCCCCTATACGCGTTACGTCACTGGTCACAAGACGCTGGACTTCCTGTGGCATAGGCCATTTTGTAATCATTTAAATGGTAATCAATGGTAATAAAACAATTGTAAATGGCAATCTTCTGTCGTGTCACCATTAGGACTCGAAACATTGGTAGTGCAGAAGTAGAACTTGGACAATTATTGTGTCTTTCTGTTTAAGGGTCATTCCATTATGAATGAATCAGCTTTACTTTTGCACCATCCTTTTTAAATCACACGGCATATTAACCACCTAAGCCCCGGAAGATTTTACCCCCTTCCTGACCAGGGCCTATTTTGCGATTCGGCACTGCGTGAATTTACCGGACAATTGTGCGGTCGTGCGACGCCGTACCCAAATGAAATTTATGTCCTTTTTTCCCCCACAAACAGAGCTTTCTTTTGGTGGTATTTGATCACCTGTGCGATTTTTTGATCATGCGCTATAAACAAAAAAAGAGCGTCAATTTTGCAAAAATAACAATATTTTCACATTTTTTTATATGAAATTCCCCAAAAAAATGTAAAAATCAAAATTTTTTAACATTTTCGGCCAATTTGTTTTATGCTACATATGTTTGGTAAAAAAAAATAGCAAAAAGCGTATTTTGATTGGTTTGCGCAAAAGTTATCGCGTTTACCAACTAAGGGAAAGATTTCTGTAATTTTTGTTGTTTTTTTTTTTTTAGCGCGTAATGGCGGCGATCTGCGATTTTTTTTGCGGTACTGCGACATTGCGGCGGACAGATCGGACCCTTGACTGACATTTTTGACACTTTTGGGGTTACCAGTGACATTTCTACAGTAATCAGTGCTATACATATGCACTGTTACTGTAAAAATACACTGGCAGTGAAGGGGTTACATTTTTTTGAGAGGGAGGTGCTGTGTGTGTCCCTAGGGGCGTGCTTTCTACTGTGATTGGCTGTGGCTTGAGGTGTAGGAACAGTGATCAACGGTCCTACATAGTAGAACCCTATGATCACTATTCCTACACAGGGGAGAATGACAGGCGGCTTGTTTACATCAGCCGCCTTGAACTATCATAGAACTGCAACACACTCGGTGACGAATTGGACCGGAACTCTTCACAAAGATGAATCCCAGAATTGATACCTTGACAGTATGCCTTAAGGGAGCCACTCAAACGAAGGAAATATAACCCCTCATAGTGCAGTATTTTTCATAAACTTTATTGGAAGTAAAGCAGAGATATATAGCACTCACATTTAAGAAGGGTATAGTGTGCAAATCACACGCCGACCTGCGTGGTTCCAAATCGGATATCAAGGTAGCAGCCAATGTCCTCTATTGCATGTAGGCGTCCAGCAAAGTAAGCGTGTTTTGAACACTCCTTTTGGTGGTGGATTCCCTTCACTGTACTGCAAATTGGTGCCGTGCAATATCACTGGTGGAAATGGACTTTATTTATGGACTTTGTTCATAATGTTTTAGCGCTACATATTTTATTCTTTTGTTATTTACATATGCTCAGTGTATGATTTGAGTGTAGCTGCTTTGATAATTATTTTATTGTGCGTTCAATCGCTTATTTTTTAAGCTTTTTTAGCGCAACTATACCCATATTTTACATCAGCCGCCTGCCTTTCTCCCTCTGCACCGACGATCGCCGAGTGACCGGCGGACATCGGGGTCCGCCGGTCACACGCGCGGAGGGGTCCGTGACCACGCGGGAGCGCGCTCACTCCCTAGACCCTCACAGGCTAGCGACGTAGTACTACGTCGCTCTGCCTGTGAGGGGCTGACTGCCGACGTAAATAGTCGTGCGGCAGTCGGCAAGTGGTTAAAAAAAAAAAAAGCTTGTAAATTAACCGCAAAAAAAGGCAAAAAAATAACAAGATTCGTTTGGTGTTTGAAAACTTCCCCCAGGGTTTGCCGAACATCCACGATAACCGGACTTTGACCATTTCGGTCATTACTTAGCGATAACATTTATAGATTATCATTTTTTTTTTATTCCTTAGAACTATTACCACCAAAAATAAAACTAACCCAATACCCAGCAGTAGAAGGTGATCACATGACCTTGACGTGTAACACAAGTCTCAGACAGAAGACAGAACTGCAGTTTGCTTTCTACAGAAATAGACAGAATGTTCAGGAATTCAGTTCTTCAAACCAATATAGAGTCCAGTTTGCTCAGCCGGAGGATTCTGGGAGATATTACTGCGAAATGAGATCATCAACCAGTCGGGTATTGAAAAGGAGTGAAATTCTGCCAGTGCAAATACAAGGTGAGGAGGAGGAATGGCATTGGAGTATTGGTTAAAAGTCAATGAAAATATAGGGATTGCTACATCCATTTTCATTACCTCCAGTTATAACCTTTATTACTTTTTTTTTTGCAGCTTTGTTTTCCCGGCCAGAAATAAAAACATCCCCGTATTTAATAAGGGAAGGTGATCACATGACCCTGACATGTGACACGAGTCTCAGTCCACTCAGACAGAGGACAGAACTGCAGTTTGCATTCTATAAAAGTGGACAGAATATTCAGAGATTCACTTCACGTGTTAAATATGAAGTCAAGTCCGCTCAGCTGGAGGATTCTGGGAAATATTACTGCAAAGTAAAAACATCTACCACCAATGTATCAAAGAGGAGTCAGATGTTACATATAAAAATACAACGTAAGTGAGGATTAGCTGTTACTATAAAAAATAACGAAAAAACATCAAATTGATAACTCCAATCTACATCAGTGGTGGTCAACTTTCTTGATATGGAGCGTCTCAAGTGTGGCCCCTGACATCACCAAAGGACCACACATAAAATTCAGTGAATATTGAGCAGACACTCAACAAGATATAGTCACAGACTATGGCCATGATACAAGAGATGATCATAGATTGTTGGAGAAAGGAAACCACTTGCCGACCGCTCACTCGAGCTCTACTGCGGCAAAGTGGTTAATTCCCGTCCAGCGACATAGACCTACGTCGCTGGACTCCTCCCCCTGTGGGTGGCGCTCGCGCGCCGCCGGAGGCTCGTTCCCGCTGTTTTCAGACACAGCGGGAGTCGGGCCAGGGGAGGAGCGGTGGCGATCGCCGCTGCTCTTCCCCGATCCTCGGGGAATCGAGTCTGGAGATCCGCCCGCTTGTGTAAACAGAGCGGGCGGATCTCCTAAGTGACAGGCAGGGTCTGATTGCAGGTTTCAGCATAGCTGAACCTGCGATCTGTCCCTGTGTCACTCAGTCACCTCCCCCACACACGTCAGTAAGCACCAGGCATACATTAACCCCTCCCTCTCCAATAAAATTAACCCCTTCCCTGCCAGTGTCATTTTTACAGTAACAGTGCATATGTATAGTATGTAGTAATGTCACTGGTATCCCCAAAAGTGTCAAAAATGTCAGTCAAGGGTCCGATCTGTCCGCCGCAATGTCGCAGTCCCGGAAAAAAAAAATCGCAGATCGCCGCCATTACTCGTTTAAAAAAAAAAAAAAAAAAAAATGACAGAAATCTTTCCCTTAGTTAGTAAACGCAATAACTTTTGCGCAAACCAATCAAAATACGCTTATTGTGATTTTTTTACCAAACATAGGTAGCAGAAAACAAATTGGCCAAATATTTAAAAAAAATTAGATTTTTACATTTTTTTGGGGGGGAATTTCATCTAAAAAAAATGTGGAAAATATTGTTATTTTTTCAAAATTTACGCTATTTTTTTGTTTATAGCACAAAAAGTAAAAATCGCACAGGTGATCAAATACCACCAAAAGAAAGCTCTGTTTGTGGGAAAAAAAGGACGTAAATTTCGTTTGGGTACAGCGTCACACGACCGCGCAATTGTCAGTTAAAGTCACACAGTGCCGAATCGCAAAAAGTGGCCTGGACGTAAGACAGCAAAATCCTCTGGTGGTAAAGTGGTTAAAATACCTGACTTTTAGGCTACTTTCACATGTGGGTGTAGCAGATAACGGACAGAATCACCGCGATCCGGAATCATTGCAAATCGCAGGACGCCTGTGCGATGCACCGTGATTTGCAATGTCACCCCAAACGCTGTGCGATGTTGCCGCGATTTCCGCCTGCCGAATCGCGGTAACATTGCGCAAACAGAAGCATGACGCACAAAAGAAGCTCCTGTACCTTTTTGGCATCTCAAAGGCGTCCCGCGATTTGCAATGATTCCGGATCGTGGGCAGAATCGCGGTGATTCTGCCCGTGATCCGCTACGCCCACATCAGAACGTAGCCTTATTGTGCTTGTACCTGATTATTTTGTAAGTCGGTGACAGGGTCTCCTTAGCATTTTACCACCCCACCCCTCATCCTAACTTTTAGCTAATCTGTAAAAGATAAAAAGAGCCCTTTCTTCACCATCTTCCAAAAACAACACATATAAACAAGTCTTTAAAACTGCACCCCCAACCCCAATACTTCTCCAAACCCCTAAAGTAGGCTCTATCCTGAACTCCAATTTTTCTGCATGCTCGCTCTGTCATGCAACAGGAGCCCCCTGTTAGGGGAACGAGGGGGTGGGGGGGGGGGCATTTGTTCCCGAAGTCAATCATAAGGGTTGGGCTGGGTGGCCCTGAGTGGAGACACTTCACCAACCAGTTAAAGTGGGGCCTGTAGTCAATGACACATCCTGGGCATATAGCTATCAGCTCTTTATTTAGACCTGTGATCAATATCTGGCAGAGAGGAGTCTTCCAGCACTGACTTTCCTTAAACCTCTGAGACGTCATGTGTTTAAATACCAGGAGCCACAAAAAAAGCTAGTTCTAGAAGAACATCCAGCAATCACCATGCTCACCCATCAGTGTGGAAATGGGGTACACTGCCTTTAGACCTCAGGAAACTGAACGAAGGACAAAGTTGGTTAAATTTGCTCCCCAGGCTAAAATTTCCCAGTCCTTCCTCTGCCTCTGCATTGCCAACATGCAGTTCTGCAATCCTCAACATCAAGATCCGTTAAGAGAAGAAACCACCCCTAGAATGTTAGAAACCCAACGTAACAGCAGAAATATGATTGGTCAGTGTGGGGAGCCCTGAAACCTTAGGCTATAAATATGGTGGCTCACAGGTTACCTCTCTGGCTTTGCAATGATAAATTCCTATATGGAGTCTGTATGTTTCCATGTCCCGTGATTCCATGATTCCATGTCTCCATGTTTGTCTGATACTCTTTAATCTGCTCTATGACCATCTTATAACCTAAGGATATACCTACATAGTTACATAGTTTGTGAGGTTGAAAAAGACATCAGTCCATCAAGTTCAACCTATGATGCATGTGTGTTTGATGCTAACCGTACATTGTATACCCCTGTATGTTGTACATTGTATACCCCTGTATGTTGTACATTGTATACCCCTGTATGTTGTACATTGTATACCCCTCTATGTTGTACATTGTATACCCCTGTATGTTGTACATTGTATACCCCTGTATGTTGTACATTGTATACCCCTCTATGTTGTACATTGTATACCCCTCTATGTTGTACATTGTATACCCCTCTATGTTGTACATTGTATACCCCTCTATGTTGTGGTCTTTAAGGTGCCCATCTAATAGTTTTTTGAAACTATCAATGCTCCATGCTGATACAACTGCTTGTGGAAGAGAATTCCACATCCCCACTGCTCTGACAGTAAAGAACCACCTATGTATTTTAAGCTTAAACCGTTTTTCCTCAAGTTTTAGTGAGTGGCCACGTGTCTTATTGTATTCCCTTTCTCTGAAAAATTTGTTTTAACCCACTCATTACTATAATGTGTGCTTATATGACTGTGGTGTGGAAATTAGACTGCAAGCTCTTTGGTAATGATAAATACAAATGGGTATCATTAAAGAAACACTGCACATGCTTTTTTTTTTTTATAGGGAAAACATCAAGAGAAGACAAAAGAAATCCAGAAGGGAACATTCCCAAGAATCATACCACCCCAAACAAGCCAAAAGAAGAAGGTAGTGCGGAAGGTGAAATACCTCAGAGTTATACCACCCCAAACAAGCCAAAAGAAGAAGATATAAATTCAGAAGGGGAAAGTCATCCACGGTATATCACCTCAAACAAGCCAACCGAAGAAGATAGAAATCAAGAAGGGGAAACTCCGCAGGATTATACCACCTCAATCAAACCTACTGAAGAAGATAGAAACCAAGAAGGGGCAATTCCCAAGGATCATACCATTCAAAACATTATACGACTGGTGTTGTCTGGGTTCATTGTAACTGGAGCCATTGTCATTGTTTATTGGCATATAAAAATGTAATGTAAAGAGGAAAGGATCGCTGCTACTATGACCTTATGACTAAGCCCCGGTGGGCAGAGTGAAATGCGTCAGTGTGTGTGGTTTGGAGAAGAAATGTAAGCTGAGGCTGCTCCTTATCGACTTTTCACCTGGGCTGGTCGGGAGTAGCGGTGATCCTTTCCTCTTTACATTTACTAGCCCCCTGGATTGGAATAAGGACAAGCCTGCACCCCATGCTGTGGAACACAGAGATATACTTTCCCCTCTACTTTGAGCAGTGCCATAAGCAAAATAACAGGTCACATAAAGATATAAGTTAAAGATATAAGTTACATAAACATAAAGGAATAGTAAAAAATTTTTGCTCTGGCGCCAAAAAACAATCTAATCTCTAAGTTTGTTTAGCAATACGATGGTGTATAATTACTGCTAATTGACTGCAAGGGTATGCAGCAAAAGGTGAATGTAAAATCAGCGCAAAAATACCTAATTAAATATTAAAGTATCCTAAAACCTATCACTCAAAAAGTGCAAGTGCAAAAGTGCAATTACCAAATATACCCTATCAGGAACACGAATATTTTAAAAAATATGTGAAAAATTTGCAATAAAAATAATACCCAAATTATACAATAAAAAAGGTGAGCTAAACAACCATCAAAAATTCATATACTGTACGTGCAATACTTAATACAATGTAAGAAAGTGTTAAAAATTATCCACAAAATTCTTAGATAATATACTTGAAAAGTCCCAAAGAAAGTCCAACAGTGTGCAAAAATCGCAAATAAATTTCTGTGTAACAAATCTTCTTATAAAAGGTGTGTGCCAGAAAACACCCTGTGTGATTGGTGGAAGCAGCACACAGGGTGTTTTCTGACGCACACCTTTTATAAGAAGATTTGTTACACAGAAATTTATTTGCACTTTTTGCACTTTTTTGCACAGTTTGACTTTCTTTGGGACTTTTCAAGAAGAATTCTGTGGATAATTTTTAACACTTTTTTTACACGTATTTATTGTATTAAGTATTGCACAAATATGAAGTATTGATGGTTGTTTAGCTCACATTTTTTTTATTGTATAGTTTGGATATTATTTTTATTGCAAATTTTTCACATATTTTTTAAAATATTCGTGTTCCGGATAGGGTATATTTGGTAATTGCACTTTTGCACTTGCACTTTTTGAGTGATGGGTTTTAGGATACTTTAATATATTTTTTTTTTTAAATCAAGAAGTTGTTTTATTGAGAAGTCACACACAATTACATACGGTGTTGTCATAATCAAAAAGAATAATAATACAGAACACAACTGGGTAACCATGTAAGCCCCCGTTCACATAGGGGCGATCCGACTTCGGGTGGCAACCTCCGAGGTCGCGGTGCGAGCAGCACGCCGCGACCTCGGAGCGGCCGCCACGGACTTCATAACATTGAAGTCTATGGCGGTCGCCTCCGGGTCGCCCCAAAGAAGCTCCGGACCCTTTTTCTAAGTCGGAGCGACTTGTGTCGCTCCTATTAGAACGGGTCCGCAGCTTCCCTATGGAAGGCGACCTGCGGCGACCTGTGAGGCGACCAGGTCGCCTCACAGGTCGCCCTAGTGTGAACGGGGGCTAAGAAAGTATTCCAGAACCAGCATTATTATACAAACTCATGGTTAGGCAAGATTATTAATATCCACATCAATCGTGAACCTGTTCTCTGCAACCCCTGAGGTCCTAAATCAGTAATCGCTCCAGTAGGATACTTTAATATTTAATCACTTTACCACCGGAGGATTTTCCTGCTAAAAGACCAGGGGGTTTTTTGCGATTTTTTACTGCGTGACTTTAACGGACAATTGCGCGGTCGTGCGACGCTGTACCTAAACGAATTTCACGTCCTTTTTTTCCCACAAACAGAGCTTTCTTTTGATGGTATTTGATCACCTGTGCGATTTTTTAATCATGCACTATAAACAAAAAAAAGCGTAAATTTAGCAAAAATAACAATATTTTTCACTTTTTTTTATATGAAATTCCCCCCCAAAAAAAATGTAAAAATCAAAATTTTTTAACATTTTCGGCCAATTTGTTTTACGCTACCTATGTTTGTTAAAAAAAATCACAAAAAGCGTATTTTGATTGGTTTGCGCAAAAGTTATCGCGTTTACTAACAAAGGGAAAGATTTTTGTCATTTTTGGTGTTTTTTTTTTTTTTAACGAGTAATGGCGGCGATCTGCGTTTTTTTTTGCGGTACTGCGACATTGCGGCGGACAGATCGGACCCTTGACTGACATTTTTGACACTTTTGGGGGTACCAGTGACATTACTGCAGTAATCAGTGCTATATAAATGCACTGTTACTGCAAAAATGACACTGGCAGGGAAGAGGTTAACTGAATTGGACAGAAGGAGTTAACTGAAAAGGGGTTAAAGCGGAGTTCCAGCCATTTACTCACCTGTCCAACGGTCCAGCGATGCGGCCGCCGGAAGCCTCGATCCTCTCCCTCGGCGCCAGCATCACTGCTGTGGGCACCCGGCTGTTACAGTTTGCGGCTTCACAGCCGGGTACCCACTGCGCATGCGCGAGTCGCGCTGCGCGCCGTGATTGGCCGGCAATCTTCTGGGACCTCTGACGTGTCCCAGAAGATTGCAGGGAGGGAGGGGGAGAGGAGAACTTCCGCTCAGGGCGCCGCGGCGCTCCGAGCGGAAGTGGGAGCGGGTACCTGTCAAAACTATGTACCCGCTCCCCCCCCCCCCCCCCCAAAAAAATGACATGCCAAATGTGGCATGTCGGGGGGTCAGGACTCCCTAAAGCGGAAGTTCCACTTTTGGGTGGAACTCCGCTTTAAGTGTGTCCGAGGGGCGTGCTTCTAACTGTAAAGGGACATGACTATTGGTGTAAAAACAAAGATCAACGGTTCTACATAGTAGAACCGTCTGATCTTCATTTTTACACAGGGAGAACTGACAGACGGCTTGTTTACATAAGCCGCTCTGTCTTTCTCCCGCTGTACCGGCGATCGTAGTGTGACCGGCGGACATCGGGTCCGCCAGTCACACTCCCGCACTCCTCCGTGAACGAGCCGAGGCTATTGGCTCTAGAAGGAGTGACAGGCGAGCGACGTAGATCTACGTCACTCTGCCTGGCCGGGGCCGACTGCCGCAGTAAATATACTGTGCGCAGTCGGCAAGTGGTTAACTTGGTATTTTTGCGCCGATTTTACATTCTTTTACATAAAGGAGCAGTGATTCTAAGTAGATTTAAAAAAATAAATAAATTAATTAAAATCAAGGCCAACGTGCAAGAAATATTTCTTCCTGTTTTCATGCAGTACTGTCATTCTAGGGACTTTTTCACATGGAAACAGATTTTTTTATGGTGTTTGAATGTTCTCTTAAAACCTGAATGAATATCTTATAAATTTTCTAATCTCCTTCTGCAATCTAAAACCATAATCAGCTTGACTCTAGTGTGAGTGATGAGGATCTCCATTAGAATATGAGCTCCTCTGTAGTAGCGACTAATGGAAATTATTTGTCTTACATTGCAGTGTGATGCTGAATTTGTAAACTTTATATATTCTGTAAATAAATTAAGTAAAACTAAAGTCCTTGAAATATACTCTATGTGGGATTGTTGGACCGACCAATTTCACTTAAAGCGGAGTTCCACCCAAAAGTGGAACTTCCGCTTTAGGGAGTCCTGACCCCCCGACATGCCACATTTGGCATGTCATTTTTTGGGGGGGGGAGCAGGTACCTAGTTTTGACAGGTACCCGCTCTTACTTCCGCTCGGAGCGCCGCGGCGCCCTGAGCGGAAGTTCTCCTCTCCCCCTCCCTCCCTGCAATCTTCTGGGACACGTCAGAGGTCCCAGAAGATTGCTGGCCAATCACGGCGCGCAGCGCGACTCGCGCATGCGCAGTGGGTACCCGGCTGTGAAGCCGCAAACTGTAACAGCCGGGTGCCCACAGCAGTGATGCCGGCGCCGAGGGAGAGGATCGAGGCTTCCGGCGGCCGCATCGCTGGACCGTTGGACAGGTGAGTAAATGGCTGGAACTCCGCTATAAGGTTGTGCCAGGCTCAGGACTATATTCTCTATTCTGTTTTTTTTTTTTCCTAGAACAATACCAGGTTTTTTTACATGTTTTAGATTTAAAATGTTCAACTGTCCTAGGCCAACTGTCTTGTGCCAACCTTTTCCTTCTCCAGTTAACATTTAAGCCCTGGGGTCTCCAAACTGTGGCCCGTGGGCCAGATGTGGCTCTTTGCTTGCCTTTTTCTGGCCCTTGGGGCACGATTGCTCTTATTGATATAAGACGATATTCCTCCTACTGATATTAACAATGGGGTACTATTTCTCCCGCTGACACCAAAGATGTGACACTATTCTTTCCACTGACACAATGATGGGGCTCTATTTCTCCCGCTGACACCAAAGATGTGACACTATTCTTTCCACTGACACAATGATGGGGCAGTATTCCTCCCTCTGACATCAACGGTTGGGCAATATTCCTTCCACTGACACTAGGATTGGGGCACTATTCCTTCTACTGACACCAATGATGGGGACCTATTCCTTCAAATGATACCAATGACGTCACTTCCGGGTTACTGTGCTGCAAAAGGCGGCAGATTTGAAAAACGGCTGTATGCAAAAATGCCGTTTTCGGCGTTTTGCATACATGGAAGTGCAGTGGAGGGGTTTGGGGTCTTTTAGACCCTCGATCCCTCCATAAAGTGTACCTGTCACTACATATTGGTGTCACAAGGGATGTTTACATTGCTTGTGACAGCAATAAAAGTGATCAGATTTTTTTTTTTTTTAAAAAACCTGTAATAAAGTTAAAAAAAAAGAAAAAATAAATAGGAAAAAAAAAATGTAGCCGCCCCCGTCACCGTTAGCTCGCGCACAAAAAAAAAAACGTATACGCAAGTCGAGCCACGAATGAAATCGCTGTTCAAACCACACATGTGAGGTATCGCCGCGATCGCCAGAGCGTGCGCAATAATTAAAAAAAAGAAGCTACACTCTAACTCTAAACTGGTAACCGTTAAATAAATTTAAAGCGTCGCAGATTGAGATCTCTATTGACCGTAGTTTGTCGCCATCAAACGGGGGGGGGGGGGGCGCAATTTTAAACCGTAACATGTTGGGTATCTATTTACTCGGCGTAACATCATCTTTCACAATATACAAAAAAAATGGGCTAACTTTACTGTTTAGTATTTTTTAAATGCAGTGAAATGTGATTTTTCAAATTTTTTCCAAAAAAATGGCGTTTTAAAGACCGCTGCGCAAATACCGCGTGACAAAAAATTTTGCAATGACGACATTTTATTCTCCAGAGTCTTTGCTAAAAAAATATATATATATATAATGTTTGGGGGTTCTAAGTCGTTTTCTAGGAAAAAATACTGGTTTTAACTTGTAAACAAAAAGTGTCCGAAATAGGGCAGGGGGTAAAGTGGTTAAAGGAAATCTAACAACAAACGTTGTATAGTGTGTATCCAGCTTTAGTATATATTTTTTTTGTTTTCAGAGTTTGTTGATCCTGCTATGCATACTGTATATAAGAAACAGAAGGTCCTGATGAAGCAGTAACCCTGCGAAACACGTCGACCTTACTTCTTGCCTGTTTCAACTTAACCACCATGGTCCACACCCATTTAGTGGATACTAATCGAGGATAGTAATGTACTAGTGTATACAGGAAATATATCCTTTTAATATCAATGTTTTTATTGGTTCAAATAAACATTTGTATAATTTTTTTAAGTTGAGTTATTCGATTTTTGCTCATTGGAAGGGTATCTAAAGTCCTATAATATTTAGCCGTACTACTTGTTGATCCATGGATGAGACCCTCCATTAGCACATATATCTAGCAACAACCCTCCCCACATACATACCTATACCTTCCTCTCCTTTTTTAAAACACATTATCCACCTACCTTTATAAAGCAGCGCCACGTCCACTTTCCATCTCCCATTTAATGTTCCATTGTGACCGTAGTCATGAGAAAATGTTAACCACTTAAGCCCCGGAGGATTTTGGCTGCTCACAGACCAGGCCCTATTTTGCGATTCGGCACTGTGTGACTTTAACGGACAATTGCGCGGTCGTGCGACGCTGTACCCAAATGAAATTGACGTCCTTTTTTACCCACAAACAGAGCTTTCTTTTGGTGGTATTTGATCACCTGTGCGATTTTTATTTTTTGCGCTATAAACAAAAAAAGAGCGACAATTTTGAAAAAATTATATTTTTAACATTTTTTCATACGAAATTCTCAAAAAAAATTTAAAAATCAATATTTGTTAACATTTTAGGGCAATTTGTTTTCTGCTACATATTTCTGTTAAAAAATAAATCGCAATAAGCGTATTTTGATTGGTTTGCGCAAAAGCTATTGCGTTTACTAACTACGGGAAAGATTTATGTCATTTTTATTGTTTTTTTTTAAACTAGTAATGGCGGCGATCTGCGATTTTTTTTTGCGGGACTGTGATATTGTGGCGGACAGATCGGACCCCTGACTGCCATTATTGACACTTTTGGGGGGACCAGTGACATTACTACAGTAATCAGTGTTATAAATATGCACTGTTACTGTAAAAATGACACTGGCAGGGAAGGAGTTAACTTTATTGGTGATCAAGGGGTTAAGTGTGACCCTAGGGGCGTGATTCTAACTGTTAGGGGGCGTGGCTTGTGAAGTTATCACAGAGACATACGATTCTACATAGCAGGATCGCATAGCCTCTGTCATTACTTCAGGGAGAATGACAGGCGGTTGTGTTTACATCAGCCGTCTGTCTTTCTCCCTCTCCTGTGGGAGATCGCGAGTGGCCGGCGGACATCGGAGCAGCCAGTCACACGCGCTGGCTAGGCAGGGAACGAGCGCGGGCGGGTGCGTGCCAGCGGCAGCGTGCCGGCGGCAGCGTGCCGGCGGCAGCGTGCCGGCGGCAGCGCGCTCTCACCCCCTACAGGCTCGTGGGCGAGCGACGTACCCCTACATCACTTTGCCCAGGAGAGGCTGACTGCCGCAGTAAATAGTCGTGCGGCAGTTGGCAAGTGGTTAAGGAGCAGGGCTGTGTTGTTTTTATTTTTTAGAAAAAGCCTACATATTGTAATAGAAACAATACATCGGGGATTGCATTCAAATTTGGAATTCAAATGTCTAAGGGCTTTATAAATTAAACAAACTGACTCGATGGCAGGAAAGCATAGGTGTGCGCAGCCTATTGCATTAACCACTTGCCGACTGCCTAACGCCGATCTACGTCGGCAGTCAGCCCCTCACAGGCAAAGTGACGTAGGGCTACGTCACTAGCTTGTGAGGGTCTAGGGAGCGAGCGCGCGCCCCCGGAGGCGCGCTCCCGCTCCCGCGTGGTCACGGACCCCCCCGCGCGTGTGACCGGCGGACCCGATGTCCGCCGGTCACTCGGCGATCGGCGGGGGAGAGGGAGAATGTCAGGCAGCTTGTGTAAACAAGCCACCTGTCATTCTCCTTGCTGTTAGGATACTGATCACTCGGATCTAGTATGTAGATCCGTTGATCAGTGTCCATACAGCTCAAGCCCCAGCCAATCACAGTAGAAAGCACGCCCCTAGGGATACACACAGCCCCTCCCTCCCAAATAAAGTTAACCCCTTCACTACCAGTGTATTTTTACAGTAACAGTGCATATATATAGCACTGATTACTGTAGAAATGTCACTGGTAACCCCAAAAGTGTCAAAAATGTCAGTCAAGGGTCCGATCTGTCCGCCCCAATGTCGCAGTACCGCAAAAAAAAAATCGCAGATCGCCGCCATTACACGTTAAAAAAAAAAACAACAAAAATGACAGAAATCTTTCCCTTTGTTAGTAAACGCGATAACTTTTGCGCAAACCAATCAAAATACGCTTTTTGCGATTTTTTTTACCAAACATAGGTAGCATAAAACAAATTGGCCGAAAAAGTAAAAAAATTTTGATTTTTAAATTTTTTTTTTGGGGAATTTCATATAAAAAAATGTGAAAAATATTGCTATTTTTGCAAAATTGACGCTCTTTTTTTGTTTATAGCGCGTGATCAAAAAATCGCACAGGTGATCAAATACCACCAAAAGAAAGCTCTGTTTGTGGGAAAAAAAGGACGCCAAATTCGTTTAGGTACAGCGTCGCACGACCGCGCAATTGTCCGTTAAAGTCACGCAGTGCCGAATCGCAAAATACCCCCTGGTCGGAATGGGGGTAAAATCTTCCGGGGCTTAAGTGGTTAAGGCGTGCACCCCGAAGCTCAAACACATATACATGTGTATGCAGGGCTTTTTTTCAGCGGGAATGCGGGGGAACGCAGTTCCGGCACCTCCAGCACTGAATGTATGCAATTGCAAGGAATGCAACATTGTCTATTGATGCTGGCTGCTTAGGGATCTATTGTTGCTGGTGAGGATATATTCCTGCATGAGGGTTTATTGCTGCTGGGGAGGTCTAGTGTGGCTGCTGGGGGATATATTGTCTCTGGAAGAGATCTCATTTTGCAGGGGGGTCTATTGTTAATGGGGTGGTTCTTATGTTGCTGAGGGGTCAGTTGTTGACGGGAGGGATCTACTCTTTATGGAGCAATCTTTTGTAGCTGGCTAAAAAGCAGGAGAGAGGGGCGTCGGCTTAGTGTAGCATAGATTTATTGGTACAAAAGATGAATGTAGCAACTTACTCTGAGGTAAGGATGAACTGGTACAATAGGTATGGCGGGATCATCTATCTTCTTCTCCTGGGGAAGTGCAGTGGAGGAGGGTGGTTTGATGCTGGTGGATCCATGGGGAAGCTGTTGTTCGGCAGCTTGTCCGTGGGTTTGAGCGGCGGCGGCGGAGGGTTCTCTGCGGGGCTCCGGCTACCAGCTTCCGGTCTGACCAACGTCACTTCCTGGTAGGGAGAAGATAGAAGGTGCACGCGTTCGGAGCATCCGTGCTCCTTCGTCAGGCTGCTGGAGGGTCTATTGATGCTGTCTGCTGGGAGATCTGCTGTTGCTGCTGGGGACCCATTGTCGCTAGCTGGATCTATTGCTGCTGGGAGGGTCTATTATTGTTGGCTGCAGGGGATCTATTTTACTGCTTTTTTGTTATCAATAAAAAAAATCCATACAAATTGCTTAAAGGTACCACAAATGTTACTTGGTTCTGTATTTTCTAAAAAGGATGATACCGGGAGGTGGGTAGTGGGTGGAACCAAGGAACGGTTCACGGAGACTCCCTGGCCAGTCTGCTTGAGTCTCGAGGGCCTTTCATGACAGCAGGAAGACTTTACAGTGCAAAGGTTCTTCTCTTACCTCAGACCACTGTCAATCTGACCACCAGACCAGTTTTTTAATATATACAGTAATAATGTAAAGAAAGTGGTCTCACTGACCACTACCACTGAGGTTTATTTCCTCCCACCAACCACACTCATCAGTCACTGGCCAGGAACACCATCATTTTTTTTCGCACCCCAACACCAATACAATTTTCCTCCCACTGACCGCTGATGGTTTTTTCCACCCACTGACCACTAGTGATTTTTCCGTCCACTGACCACTGACTATTTTTGCTTGTTATTAAGTACCTTTATGCATAGAATGCACGAAGGTAAAAAACCTTGAGCTTTTAGAAACTCTGTAGGAAAGTTTTATAAAGAAAATAAATTTTGGGTTTAAAGTCACTTTTTTCCCGAATTTTCACCTGTTGATCCTGCCAGTAAAAAACATATAACAGGCGCTTAGCCACATAATAGAACACAAGTCCATATAGGGTCCAATTAGTCTTAAAAGAACATACACATATTTTTAAATGTGAAATATTTATAAGGTTGCAAAACAACCGTATTAACAAATATTTAACACAAGAATACGGTTTTCAACTCAGCTGTGTGACTGTTATTTTAAAATCCTATTAGATGCACCGGAAAATAACTGTCATTTTAAAAAAAAAAATAAGTCTACAGAACATATTCTGTAGCACAGTGTTTCTCAACTCCGGTCCTCAAGGCACACTAACAGGCCAGGTTTGCAAGAAAACTGAAATGCATCACAGGTGATATCATTTGCTGCTCAGTGATTGCAGTATTCTAGTCTGCATCTCCCCAAGGTAATACTTAAAATCTGGCCTGTTGGTGTGCCTTGAGGACCGGAGTTGAGAAACACTGCTGTAGCATATATAAGCTTAGTGAATTCAGCCCTGAGTCATATCTGTCATGTTTATTTTGCCCATAATTACACTTTAACCGGTTGCCGACCGCCACAAGTACATATACTGCGGCAGTCAGCCCCTGCCAGGCAAAGTGACATATATATACGTCACTAGCCTGTCACTTGCTTGTTAGCCAATAGCGGCAGAGCGCGCACCCGCTGAGGCGCGCGCCCGCCCCAGCTCGTTCCCTGGGAAGTCCGTGCGTGTGACCGGCGGACCCGATGTCCGCCGGTCACTCGCGATCATCTGCCGTGAAGGGCGAAAGGCAGGCGGCTGATGTAAACAAAGCCGCCTGTCATTCTCCCCTGTGTAAGAATGGGGATCATACAGTTCTACTATGTAGGACCGTTGATCACTGTTCCTACACCAGTAGCCATGTCCAATCACAGTAAGAAGCACGCCCCTAGGGACACACTTAACCCCTCCTTCCCCAATAAAGTTAACCCCTTCCCTGCCAGTGTCATTTTGCAGTAACAGTGCATATGTATAGCACTGATTACTGTAGAAATGTCACTGGTAACCCCAAAAGTGTCAAAAATGTCAGTCAAGGGTCCGATCTGTCCGCCGCAATGTTGCAGTCCCACAAAAAAAATCGCAGATCACCGCCATTACGCGTTAAAAAAAAAAACACCAAAAATGACAGAAATCTTTCCCTTTGTTAGTAAACGCAATAACTTTTGCGCAAACCAATCAAAATACGCTTATTGCGATTTTTTTTTACCAAACATATGTAGCAGCAAACAAATTGGCCAAAAATTTAAAAAAAAATTAATTTTTACATTTTTTTGGGGGGGAATTTCATATAAAAAAAAGTGAAAAATATTGTTATTTTTGCAAAATTTACGCTCTTTTTTTGTTTATAGCGCAAAAAGTAAAAATCGCACAGGTGATCAAATACCACCAAAAGAAAGCTCTGTTTGTGGGAAAAAAAGGACGTAAATTTCGTTTGGGTACGGCGTCGCACGACCGCGTAATTGTCAGTTAAAGTCGCACAGCCTGGCCTGGACGGAAGACAGCAAAATCCTCCGGTGGTCAAGTGGTTAACAAATATTTAACACAAGGATAAGGTTTTCAACTCAGCTGTGTGACTGTTATTTTAAAATCCTATTAGATGCACCGGAAAATAACTGTCATTTAAAAAAAAAAATAAGTCTACAGAACATATTCTGTAGCATATATAAGCTTAGTGAATTCAGCCCTGAGTCATATATGTCATTTTTATTTTGCTCATAATTACACTTCAATAACATATATCTATGTTGTATCTAAGGTATGGTAAGATTCATGGAAATGTTGGTTTTGAAAAAAAAATGGCAATAAAGTTTTGCTGTTGAAAAAAAAAAAGAAAAAAGCATCTTGGCAGTTATTTCCTTGACATCACAGCGTGCCCAGGGCTATAAATAGCAGCGCAGCACTGGCCAACAGTCACTTGGGACTGAGCAGTGGAAGGGTAAACAGCTGGCTTACTGGCTGCCTTATCTGGATACTTCTCATACCTTGCTCCAGTAATTTACTAGATCTCTAGTGTCTTGTGAATTACTGGATATTCTTTCAGAGGAAAGTAAGATCTTTCGTGACTCTAACTGCCTTGGTTTATTCCACCTTTTCTGGGGCAAAATGGGTAAAGCAGACAAGGTTTTTGATCTGCGCACCAAACTATCACGTCCCAACCCTCTGCATGCTGATCGTCGGCAGCCAGAGGGAAGCGGACAGCAGCCTAAATCTCGTTCATTTAGGAGGTAAGTAGGATTGAACAAAAAAAATAATAAAAATATATGTATATACACATATGTATGTATGTATGTATATATATGTATATATATATATATATATATATATATAGATAGATATTTATATATAAATATATATATATATATATATATATATATATATATATATATAGATAGATATTTATATATAAATATATATATATATATATATATATATATATATTTATTTATTTATTTATTTATTTATTTATTTTTTAATTTATTTATTCATTTATATATATTTAGTGCACTGGAATTGTGTAAAATAGACTTGTTCATTTCTCTTGTATATGTGTTTGTACTGCGGTAATGCTGCGTATAAAAACACACCTGCTGTAAATGAGCCCTAACTGCCATCTTGGCTGGACAGCTTGGTCTGTTAAAGGAATTTCACTCTAAACACACTAACTGGCAAGAGATCACCAGGTTATAAAACTCTGTTACAAAGACGGCTGTGTCCCTGCTACTGACAGACTGTTGGCTCAATTTACACATTTTTTATTTTTTTTATAATGCTACATTTTCAACCACTTAAGCCCCGGAGGATTTGGCTGCTAAAAGACCAGGGGGTATTTTGCGATACGGCACTGCGTGACTTTAACGGACAACTGCGCGGTCGTGCGACGCTGTACCGAAACGAATTTGACGTCCTTTTTTTCCCACAAACAGAGCTTTCTTTTGGTGGTATTTGATCACCTGTGCGATTTTTTGATCACGCGCTATAAACAAAAAAAAGAGCGACAATTTTGCAAAAATAACAATATTTTTCACATTTTTTTAATATGAAATTCCCCCCCAAAAAAAAAGTAAAAATCAAAATTTTTTTACATTTTCGGCCAATTTGTTTTCTGCTACATATGTTTGGTAAAAAAAATCTCAAAAAGCGTATTTTGATTGGTTTGCGCAAAAGTTATCGCGTTTACTAACAAAGGGAAAGATTTTTGTCATTTTTGTTGTTTTTTTTTTTAACGAGTAATGGCGGCGATCTGTGATTTTTTTTTGCGTTACTGCGACATTGCGGCGGACAGATCGGACCCTTGACTGACATTTTTGACACTTTTGGGGTTACCAGTGACATTTCTACAGTAATCAGTGCTATATATATGCACTGTTACTGTAAAAATACACTGGCAGTGAAGGGGTTAACTTTATTTGAGAGGGAGGGGTGGTGTGTGTCCCTAGGGGCGTGATTCTAACTGTGATTGGCTGTCTGTTGAGCTGTAGTTACACTGATCAACGGTTCTACATAGTAGAACCGTATGATCAGTGTTTCTACACAGGGAGAACTGACAGGCAGCTTGTTTACACAAGCTGCCTGCCTTTCTCCCTCTCCCCCGCCGATCGCCGAGTGACCGCGCGGGAGCGGGAGCTAGTGACGTTAATTTACGTCACTTTGCCTGTGAGGGGCTGACTGCCGCAGTAAATCTACTGACGGCAGTCGGCAAGTGGTTAATAAGTTTGAAAAATAACCATATTAACAAATATTTAACACAAGGATAAGGCTTTTAATTCATCTGGGTGACTGTTATTTTTAAATCTTATTAACTGTCATTTTTTTTAAATAAGTCTACATGTTCTCTAGCATATAAGTTTAGTGAATTCAGCCCTGAATCATATCTGTCGTTTTTTTATTTTGCCCATAGTTACACTTTAATAACATATATCTATGTTGTATCAAAGATGTGGTAAGATTCATGGAAATGTTAGTTTTGAAAAAAAAATGGCAATAAAGTTTTGCTGTTGAAAAAAAAAAAAAAAAAAAAAAAAGAAAGCATCTTGGCAGTTATTTCCATGACATCACAGCGTGCCCGGGACCATAAATAGCTGAGCAGCACTGACCAACAGTCACTTGGGACTGAGCAGTGGAAGGGTAAACAGCTGGCTTACTGGCTGCCTTATCTGGAGACTTCTCATACCTTGCTCCAGTAATTTACTAGATCCCTAGTGTCTTGTGAATTACTGGATATTCTTTTAGAGGAAAGTAAGATCTTTCGTGACTCTAACTGCCCTGGTTTATTCCACCTTTTCTGGGGCAAAATGGGTAAAGCAGACAAGGTTTTTGATCTGCGCACCAAACTATCACGTCCCAACCCTCTGCATGCTGATCGTCGGCAGCCAGAGGGAAGCGGACAGCAACCTAAATCTCGTTCATTTAGGAGGTAAGTAGGATTGAATAAAAAAAAAGGAAAAAAAAAAATATATATATATAATATAAAATATAATAATAATAAATAATAATAATAAAATATATAAAAAAATATATATATATAAATATTTATATATATATATATATATATATATATATATAAAAATATTTATATATATTTTTTATATATATTTTATTTATTTATTTATTCATTTATATATATATATATATATATATATATATATATATATATAAATATAATATAAATATATATATATATATATTTATTTATTCATTTATATATATATATATATATATATATATATATATATATATATACATATATATTTAGATATATATTTAGTGCACTGGAATCGTGTAAAATAGACTTGTTCATTTCTCTTGTATATGTGTTTGTACTGCGGTAATGCTGCGTATAAAAACACACCTGAGTGCATCTGCTGTAAATGAGCCCTAACTGCCATCTTGGCTGGACAGCTTGGTTTGTTAAAGGAACAGACCAACTGCCATCTTGGCTGGACAGCTTGGTCTGTTAAAGGAACAGACCAACTGCCATCTTGGCTGGACAGCTTGGTCTGTTAAAGGAATTTAAATCTAAACACTCTAAATGGTAAGAGATCACCAGGTTATAAAATTCTGTTACAAAGGCGGCTGTGTCCCTGCTACTGACAGACTGTTGGCTCAATTTACACATTTTTTATTTTTTTATAATGCTACATTTTTAATAAGTTTGAAAAATAACCATTTTAACAAATATTTAACACAAGGATAAGGCTTTTAATTCAGCTGTGTGACTGTTATTTTTAAATCTTATTAGACTCAGCTGAAAATAACTGTCATTTTTTTTAAACAAGTCTACATATTCTCTAGCATATAAGCTTAGTGAATTCAGCCCTGAGTCATAGCTGTCATTTTTTTTATTTTGCCCATAGTTACACTTTAATAACATATATCTATGTTGTATCTAAGATGTGGTGAGATTCATGGAAATGTTAGTTTTGCTGTTAAAAAAAACCAAACATCTTGGCAGTTATTTGTGGGACATCGTAGCGTGCCATGACTCCATATCGTCATGGAGGAGTGGAAGAGGACTCCAGTGGCAACCTGTGAAGCTCTGGTGAACTCCATGCCCAAGAGGGTTAAGGCAGTGCTGGAAAAGAATGGAGGCCACACAAAATATTGTCACTTTGGGCCCAATTCAGACATTTTCACTTCTCAAACGGAAGGTGAAGGAGCGCAAGGTCTCTAACATCCACCAGCTCTGTGATTTCGTCATGGAAGAGGACTCCAGTGGCAACCTGGAAGCTTTGGTGAACTCGATGCCCAAGACGGTTAAGGCAGTGCTGGAAAATAATGGTGGCCACACAAAATATTAACACTTTGGGCCCTATTTGGACATTATAGCTTAGGGGTGTACTCACTTTTGTTGCCAGCGGTTTAGACATTAATGGCTGTACGTTGAGTTATTTTGAGGAGACAGCAAATTTACACTGTTATACAAGCTGTACACTCACTGCTTTACATTGTAGCAAAGTGTCATTTCTTCAGTGTTGTCACATGAAAAGAATAAAATATTTACAAAAATGTGAGGGGTGTACTCACTTCTGTGACATACTGTATTTATATATATGTATATATATATATATATATATATATATATATATATATATATATACACATACAGTATATACTTACCTAATCTAAGGGCTCTCTGGTCCAGTTACGTGATTGGCTTCCATCGCTGGCTTCAGTGTAGAGGAGGAACATCTGACCACGGATGCCCCATAGAAAGTCTATGGGTGACGTCAACAGCCAGGCATTGCAGCTGTGGCCACTACTCCCTCCTCTCCTCTGAAGCCGACCGCGGGGGAGATCACATGACCAGACCAAAGCACCCTTAGATTAGGTAAGTATAGACATCTTTCCCTTAGAGCAGGGGTAGGCAACCTTGGCTCTCCAGCTGTTGTAGAACTGCAAGTCCCGTAAGGCACTGCAAGACTCTGACAGCCACAGGCATGCTTCCCCAAGGCAGAGGCATGATGGGATTTTTAGTTTCAGCACAGCTGGAGAGCCAAGGTTGCCTACCCCTGCCTTAGAGGGTGGTTAGTATAGGGATTAGAATGGAGGTGGGAGCAGGTTTAAGCTTAGATAGTATTAGCCTGGACTTCTACATTAAAGTATACGTAAAGGAAAAAGTATTTTTAGTGTTGTAGGGATTGGAGAGGGATTAGAACACCTGTCAGTTTTTATTGCTGTTTGTGCCCCCCATTATGGAGATTCACCCTCTCTATTTCTCCTGTTTACTAAAAGTGAAAGAAATTCCTAAATGTTGGGTTGTCACCAGAACAGTAATAGAGGGGAACTCTCACCAATGGGGACACTAGTTCTGCTGACCTGGATGGGCCCAATGGATTTCCTCTCACTTCCTGTATTGGCTATGGGGAAGGAAGTGAAGGGAGAGCCCCCCAATGGTAAAAAAAAACATGATAGGAGTTACTCTATCCAAAACGAAAAAAAAGCCTAAGGGCCGGATCACATATATGCGATGACAGACATTGCATATTATTCGTGGTGTACTGCTCTGCAAATCACATGAGATGTCTGTGCGATGCAAATTCAGCCATACAGATTGTTTGGCTAAATTTGCATCGCATCCGGACACAACTCGCACAGGACCCTTTATTGGGTCCGCACCAGAATCGGATCGCATGGGACTAAAGTTCTTCTTTCAAACTCCCATGACCTTACTGGTATTAGCATGTTGGATCTGGCGATGTGGTGTTGTAAATATGTATTAAGGACTCTATTTTTTTGGTATGTTGCTATTAGCACTGCTAATGAATCTAAACCTAATCAATTATTTTTATGTCTCCTCCTTCAGCAGACCCTACAACGGTGATGGAAGCCGACGTCCAAATGATGCCTTTCCCAGAAAACATCACAACTTTAACATCAAGCAGAAAGTAAGTAGATCTTTTTAAATCTTCCGGGTGTCATAAACAGGGGCGTAACTACAGGGGTTGCAGGGGTTGCAATTGCAACCGGGCCCCATGCTCCAGGGGGCATTTGCGCCTCCCCTGTACACCTGGATAGGAGGGGTGGCAGAGGCAGCATGTAGATAAATCACTGTCCTCCTTTTTCCTCCTGTAGCTGCAGGAGGAAAATGGAGGGGATTGGTTCCTCTGTATGCTGCCCCCGCCACCCCTCCTATCCAGTTCACTTGTGTTCTGCTGTCTCTTGGCCCCTGTGTGCTCCCCTGTCCCCCCCCCCCTGTGCTGGCCCCCTCCCCCCCTGTGCTGCCCCCCCCTCCCCACTGTGCTCCCTCCCCTCTCCTGCCGTCTGCTGCAGGGGATGTGTCACAATAGAGAACCAGGAAGGGGTCGGTAAATATGTAATTTACCAGCTCCTTCCTTTTCTGAATGGACAGAGTCATAGTCAGTGACATTGTAAAAAAATAAAATAAAATGATGAAAATAATAAGAATAAAATACCAAAAAATAAAAACTACTGACACCAGTGGGTGAACTTCCAGGATCGCAAAGGTCACCCTTGCAACCAGGACCTGACATTCCACCACCGCGGGGAGGCCCCAAGATGGCAGGAAGGGAGCCCACTGCAGAACTTGTGAAAGGGTCCCACTGCGGGACCGTAATAAAGGGCCCTGCAATGAGAGTAAAGGGCCCCAAGATCAGTGGGAAGAGCCCCAGGCTTGAAGGGAAGGGCCCTGTCCAGGGATCCGGGGGGCCCTTCATGGTTTCTTGCACCGGGGCCCTAAAGGTTCTAGTTACGCCTCTGCCCATAAAACATGGTTTTTAATGTCTACAAGGGCTAAAAAGATAAACTCCACCCAAAACTATTATTTTATATATAATGGATGTAATCTGCCTTGCTGTGGCAAATGCAGTAAGAATAATAGAAGGGGGTGAAGTACCTACCTAGCCTAAAGAATCCACAGACGTGGGCTTCCATGGAGGCCAGTAACATGACCTAGTATCAAAATCTGGTCACATAATATTAAGGCCACTTTCACACAAGCTTTCCGACCAGGTTGGCCTGTCAGTTTTTTCAGACCTGATTGGATGCGCCATGCACCTCTATGGAGAAGGGGATGTCAGCGGTGACATGTCCGCTGACACCCGCTGCTACCCGATCCAATCCTGTCCGTGAATTCCAGACGGATGGAAACCCTATTTTCGATCTGTCTGAAGGATCAGATCGGATGAGAATGGACAGGCGGTCTGTTTTTATCTGATCTCCCATAGAGGAGAGCGGGGCTCTGGCAGGTCTGTCTCTGCAAAGTAAGCGGAGATGGACCTATCATCCCGCCTGCTCAGCCGGGATCGGCGGATCGATCCTCGCTGAGTAAAACGGAGTCCGCCCGGTGGAAAGCCCGTGTGAAAGGACCCTAACAGAATGGCCATGTGAAGTTACTTTACTTTTATCCTAGCCATCACACACCATATATGCAGTAGACATTAGATCTGTTAAGGATTACATATATAGAGACTAGGCTATTGTTTTGTTTATGACTTCACCGTATAACATATTTTTTGTCTTGTCTTTTAGGCCAATTTTGTGGACACGAAACACCTAAGTGATGTTATTAATGCAAAACGTCTGGAAAAGACAGCTGGTCGTCCTTCTGGGGCTTCACAACCTAGTGGTCCCCAAAGAAAATGCATCGTTTGGGTGGTAGGCCACTCCTACATATACTGGGCTGAACAACGATCAAGACTGCATGCTCTCGGATTGGATGACAGTCAGGTGGAGATACATTGGATCGGAATCCGAGGAGCAACCTGGGAAAGACTGCGCCCTGTCATACAGGATAATATGCACCAGCGGGGACCCCCGGATATTTTAGTTTTTCACGCTGGAGGAAATGACCTTCACAACGTGCCTACGGGAACCTTAATCCATCAGATCAAGAGTGATTTCTCAAGGTTTTCTGAACTGTACCCATCCCTTGTCCTTGTATGGTCTGAGATTGTCCCAAGGGTGTCCTGGAGGGGGCCCAAATCCCACGAGGCCACTTCACATGCCAGAATCGTGGTGAACAGGACAATCTCTAATTTTCTTAGTGAGACTGGTGGAGTGGTGGTGCAACACCAGTTATTGGAAAGGGACACATCATATATCGGTCGAGATGGGGTTCACCTTACGAATGTCGGTTTGGACGTCTTCAACAACGGTCTCAGAGTTGGCATCGAGAAGGCACTTTGTTTGTGGCGCAGCAAACAAATATAAGGGGACATTTTAAATGGACTGGTTAGTTTCACCTAGACCACCAAGATTACGTGCCCTGTTCTACAGAGACTATATACAGTACAGCAACAACAAGCTTATGTGCCCTGTTCTACAGAGACTATATTTAGCAACAACAAGCGTATGTGCCCTGTTCTACAGAGACTATATTTAGCAACAACAAGCGTATGTGCCCTGTTCTACAGAGACTATATTTAGCAACAACAAGCGTATGTGCCCTGTTCTACAGAGACTATATTTAGCAACAACAAGCGTATGTGCCCTGTTCTACAGAGACTATATTTAGCAACAACAAGCGTATGTGCCCTGTTCTACAGAGACTATATTTAGCAACAACAAGCGTATGTGCCCTGTTCTACAGAGACTGTATATAGCAACAATAAGCGTATGTGCCCTGTTCTACAGAGACTGTATATAGCAACAACAAGCGTATGTGCCCTGTTCTACAGAGACCGTATTTAGCAACAACAAGCGTATGTGCCCTGTTCTACAGAGACTGTATTTAGCAACAACAAGCGTATGTGCCCTGTTCTACAGAGACCGTATTTAGCAACAACAAGCGTATGTGCCCTGTTCTACAGAGACTGTATATAGCAACAATAAGCGTATGTGCCCTGTTCTACAGAGACTGTATATAGCAACAACAAGCGTATGTGCCCTGTTCTACAGAGACTGTATTTAGCAACAACAAGCGTATGTGCCCTGTTCTACAGAGACCGTATTTAGCAACAACAAGCGTATGTGCCCTGTTCTACAGAGACTGTATTTAGCAACAACAAGCGTATGTGCCCTGTTCTACAGAGACCGTATTTAGCAACAACAAGCGTATGTGCCCTGTTCTACAGAGACCGTATTTAGCAACAACAAGCGTATGTGCCCTGTTCTACAGAGACTGTATATAGCAACAACAAGCGTATGTGCCCTGTTCTACAGAGACTATATTTAGCAACAACAAGCGTATGTGCCCTGTTCTACAGAGACCGTAATTAGCAACAACAAGCGTATGTGCCCTGTTCTACAGAGACCGTATTTAGCAACAACAAGCGTATGTGCCCTGTTCTACAGAGACCGTATTTAGCAACAACAAGCGTATGTGCCCTGTTCTACAGAGACCGTATTTAGCAACAACAAGCGTATGTGCCCTGTTCTACAGAGACTGTATTTAGCAACAACAAGCGTATGTGCCCTGTTCTACAGAGACTGTATATAGCAACAAGCGTATGTGCCCTGTTCTACAGAGACTGTATTTAGCAACAACAAGCGTATGTGCCCTGTTCTACAGAGACTATATTTAGCAACAACAAGCGTATGTGCCCTGTTCTACAGAGACTATATTTAGCAACAACAAGCGTATGTGCCCTGTTCTACAGAGACTATATTTAGCAACAACAAGCGTATGTGCCCTGTTCTACAGAGACTGTATTTAGCAACAACAAGCTTATGTGCCCTGTTCTACAGAGACTGTATATAGCAACAACAAGCGTATGTGCCCTGTTCTACAGAGACTATATTTAGCAACAACAAGCGTATGTGCCCTGTTCTACAGAGACTATATTTAGCAACAACAAGCGTATGTGCCCTGTTCTACAGAGACTATATTTAGCAACAACAAGCGTATGTGCCCTGTTCTACAGAGACTGTATATAGCAACAATAAGCGTATGTGCCCTGTTCTACAGAGACTGTATATAGCAACAACAAGCGTATGTGCCCTGTTCTACAGAGACCGTATTTAGCAACAACAAGCGTATGTGCCCTGTTCTACAGAGACTGTATTTAGCAACAACAAGCGTATGTGCCCTGTTCTACAGAGACCGTATTTAGCAACAACAAGCGTATGTGCCCTGTTCTACAGAGACTGTATATAGCAACAATAAGCGTATGTGCCCTGTTCTACAGAGACTGTATATAGCAACAACAAGCGTATGTGCCCTGTTCTACAGAGACTGTATTTAGCAACAACAAGCGTATGTGCCCTGTTCTACAGAGACCGTATTTAGCAACAACAAGCGTATGTGCCCTGTTCTACAGAGACTGTATTTAGCAACAACAAGCGTATGTGCCCTGTTCTACAGAGACCGTATTTAGCAACAACAAGCGTATGTGCCCTGTTCTACAGAGACCGTATTTAGCAACAACAAGCGTATGTGCCCTGTTCTACAGAGACTGTATATAGCAACAACAAGCGTATGTGCCCTGTTCTACAGAGACTATATTTAGCAACAACAAGCGTATGTGCCCTGTTCTACAGAGACCGTATTTAGCAACAACAAGCGTATGTGCCCTGTTCTACAGAGACCGTATTTAGCAACAACAAGCGTATGTGCCCTGTTCTACAGAGACCGTATTTAGCAACAACAAGCGTATGTGCCCTGTTCTACAGAGACCGTATTTAGCAACAACAAGCGTATGTGCCCTGTTCTACAGAGACTGTATTTAGCAACAACAAGCGTATGTGCCCTGTTCTACAGAGACTGTATATAGCAACAAGCGTATGTGCCCTGTTCTACAGAGACTGTATTTAGCAACAACAAGCGTATGTGCCCTGTTCTACAGAGACTATATTTAGCAACAACAAGCGTATGTGCCCTGTTCTACAGAGACTATATTTAGCAACAACAAGCGTATGTGCCCTGTTCTACAGAGACTATATTTAGCAACAACAAGCGTATGTGCCCTGTTCTACAGAGACTGTATTTAGCAACAACAAGCGTATGTGCCCTGTTCTACAGAGACTATATATAGCAACAACAAGCGTATGTGCCCTGTTCTACAGAGACTATATTTAGCAACAACAAGCATATGTGCCCTGTTCTACAGAGACTGTATATAGCAACAACAAGCTTATGTGCCCTGTTCTACAGAGACTATATATAGCAACAACAAGCGTATGTGCCCTGTTCTACAGAGACTGTATATAGCAACAACAAGCGTATGTGCCCTGTTCTACAGAGACTATATTTAGCAACAACAAGCGTATGTGCCCTGTTCTACAGAGACTATATTTAGCAACAACAAGCGTATGTGCCCTGTTCTACAGAGACTGTATATAGCAACAATAAGCGTATGTGCCCTGTTCTACAGAGACTATATTTAGCAACAACAAGCGTATGTGCCCTGTTCTACAGAGACCGTATTTAGCAACAACAAGCGTATGTGCCCTGTTCTACAGAGACTGTATTTAGCAACAACAAGCGTATGTGCCCTGTTCTACAGAGACCGTATTTAGCAACAACAAGCGTATGTGCCCTGTTCTACAGAGACTGTATTTAGCAACAACAAGCGTATGTGCCCTGTTCTACAGAGACTGTATTTAGCAACAACAAGCGTATGTGCCCTGTTCTACAGAGACTGTATATAGCAACAATAAGCGTATGTGCCCTGTTCTACAGAGACCGTATTTAGCAACAACAAGCGTATGTGCCCTGTTCTACAGAGACTGTATATAGCAACAATAAGCGTATGTGCCCTGTTCTACAGAGACTGTATATAGCAACAACAAGCGTATGTGCCCTGTTCTACAGAGACCGTATTTAGCAACAACAAGCGTATGTGCCCTGTTCTACAGAGACTGTATTTAGCAACAACAAGCGTATGTGCCCTGTTCTACAGAGACTGTATTTAGCAACAACAAGCGTATGTGCCCTGTTCTACAGAGACTGTATTTAGCAACAACAAGCGTATGTGCCCTGTTCTACAGAGACCGTATTTAGCAACAACAAGCGTATGTGCCCTGTTCTACAGAGACTGTATTTAGCAACAACAAGCGTATGTGCCCTGTTCTACAGAGACCGTATTTAGCAACAACAAGCGTATGTGCCCTGTTCTACAGAGACCGTATTTAGCAACAACAAGCGTATGTGCCCTGTTCTACAGAGACCGTATTTAGCAACAACAAGCGTATGTGCCCTGTTCTACAGAGACCGTATTTAGCAACAACAAGCGTATGTGCCCTGTTCTACAGAGACCGTATTTAGCAACAACAAGCGTATGTGCCCTGTTCTACAGAGACTGTATTTAGCAACAACAAGCGTATGTGCCCTGTTCTACAGAGACTGTATATAGCAACAAGCGTATGTGCCCTGTTCTACAGAGACTGTATTTAGCAACAACAAGCGTATGTGCCCTGTTCTACAGAGACTATATTTAGCAACAACAAGCGTATGTGCCCTGTTCTACAGAGACTATATTTAGCAACAACAAGCGTATGTGCCCTGTTCTACAGAGACTATATTTAGCAACAACAAGCGTATGTGCCCTGTTCTACAGAGACTGTATTTAGCAACAACAAGCGTATGTGCCCTGTTCTACAGAGACTATATTTAGCAACAACAAGCGTATGTGCCCTGTTCTACAGAGACTATATTTAGCAACAACAAGCGTATGTGCCCTGTTCTACAGAGACTGTATTTAGCAACAACAAGCGTATGTGCCCTGTTCTACAGAGAATATATTTAGCAACAACAAGCGTATGTGCCCTGTTCTACAGAGACTGTATTTAGCAACAACAAGCGTATGTGCCCTGTTCTACAGAGACTGTATTTAGCAACAACAAGCGTATGTGCCCTGTTCTACAGAGATCGTATTTAGCAACAACAAGCGTATGTGCCCTGTTCTACAGAGACTGTATATAGCAACAACAAGCGTATGTGCCCTGTTCTACAGAGACTATATTTAGCAACAACAAGCGTATGTGCCCTGTTCTACAGAGACCGTATTTAGCAACAACAAGCGTATGTGCCCTGTTCTACAGAGACTGTATATAGCAACAACAAGCGTATGTGCCCTGTTCTACAGAGACTATATTTAGCAACAACAAGCGTATGTGCCCTGTTCTACAGAGACTGTATTTAGCAACAACAAGCGTATGTGCCCTGTTCTACAGAGACTGTATATAGCAACAAGCGTATGTGCCCTGTTCTACAGAGACTATATTTAGCAACAACAAGCGTATGTGCCCTGTTCTACAGAGACTATATTTAGCAACAACAAGCGTATGTGCCCTGTTCTACAGAGACTATATTTAGCAACAACAAGCGTATGTGCCCTGTTCTACAGAGACTATATTTAGCAACAACAAGCGTATGTGCCCTGTTCTACAGAGACTGTATATAGCAACAAGCGTATGTGCCCTGTTCTACAGAGACTATATTTAGCAACAACAAGCGTATGTGCCCTGCTCTACAGAGACTATATTTAGCAACAACAAGCGTATGTGCCCTGTTCTACAGAGACTGTATATAGCAACAACAAGCGTATGTGCCCTGTTCTACAGAGACTATATTTAGCAACAACAAGCGTATGTGCCCTGTTCTACAGAGACTATATTTAGCAACAACAAGCGTATGTGCCCTGCTCTACAGAGACTATATTTAGCAACAACAAGCGTATGTGCCCTGTTCTACAGAGACTGTATATAGCAACAACAAGCGTATGTGCCCTGTTCTACAGAGACTGTATATAGCAACAACAAGCGTATGTGCCCTGTTCTACAGAGACTATATTTAGCAACAACAAGCGTATGTGCCCTGTTCTACAGAGACTATATTTAGCAACAACAAGCGTATGTGCCCTGTTCTACAGAGACTGTATTTAGCAACAACAAGCGTATGTGCCCTGTTCTACAGAGACTGTATATAGCAACAAGCGTATGTGCCCTGTTCTACAGAGACTGTATTTAGCAACAACAAGCTTATGTGCCCTGTTCTACAGAGACTATATTTAGCAACAACAAGCGTATGTGCCCTGCTCTACAGAGACTATATTTAGCAACAACAAGCGTATGTGCCCTGTTCTACAGAGACTGTATATAGCAACAACAAGCGTATGTGCCCTGTTCTACAGAGACTATATTTAGCAACAACAAGCGTATGTGCCCTGTTCTACAGAGACTATATTTAGCAACAACAAGCGTATGTGCCCTGCTCTACAGAGACTATATTTAGCAACAACAAGCGTATGTGCCCTGTTCTACAGAGAATATATTTAGCAACAACAAGCGTATGTGCCCTGTTCTACAGAGACTGTATTTAGCAACAACAAGCGTATGTGCCCTGTTCTACAGAGACCGTATTTAGCAACAACAAGCGTATGTGCCCTGTTCTACAGAGACTATATATAGCAACAACAAGCGTATGTGCCCTGTTCTACAGAGACCGTATTTAGCAACAACAAGCGTATGTGCCCTGTTCTACAGAGACTGTATTTAGCAACAACAAGCGTATGTGCCCTGTTCTACAGAGACTGTATTTAGCAACAACAAGCTTATGTGCCCTGTTCTACAGAGACTATATTTAGCAACAACAAGCGTATGTGCCCTGTTCTACAGAGACTATATTTAGCAACAACAAGCGTATGTGCCCTGTTCTACAGAGACTGTATATAGCAACAACAAGCGTATGTGCCCTGTTCTACAGAGACTATATTTAGCAACAACAAGCGTATGTGCCCTGTTCTACAGAGACTATATTTAGCAACAACAAGCGTATGTGCCCTGCTCTACAGAGACTATATTTAGCAACAACAAGCGTATGTGCCCTGTTCTACAGAGACTGTATATAGCAACAACAAGCGTATGTGCCCTGTTCTACAGAGACTATGTAGCAGGGTGCTGGTAAAAGAGTTCCAAATGTCGGGGAAAGTGGTTGATGGGTTCTAAGTTTCGTCCATGGTTTCTTAGATTTTTGGATCTAAGGTAAATTCAGCAATGATGTTATGGTAAAGAGTTCTAGTTCTTTACCTTTTATTAGTAAAGTCTGTTCTGGGGCTGGTTTTACTGGGAATCTGATAGTGCTCTGGGTGGGACAGATTCCCAATTCCATGGACCACAGTAGAAAACCCAGGAACTGTGCAGTCTGGAGCTGCAGCGTCAAGCTGTAAAAACGTCTGACGCTGCTAAAGGCTGCATAACGTTTCTTAACGTGCGTTAAGCCACGTTATACGTTTTTTTTTTCTTCCATTCAAAATCAATGGTTCCCTATGGGAGCCTATTGATTTGAATGGAAGTCGCACCGCAAGTCGAATAAGGATGATCCGACTTGCGGTGCGACTTGCGCTGTGAGAATCTTGAGGGGGAACTCAACGCCAAAATGGGGAAAAAAACGGCGCGGGGTTCCCCCCCAGGTTCCAAACCAGGCCCTTCGGGTCTAGTATGGAATTTGAGGGTAGCCCCACGCCACAAAAACGGCATGGGGTCCCCCCCAAAATCCATACCAGACCCTTATCCGAGCATGCAGCCCGGCAGGCCAGGAAAGGGGAGGGGACGAGCAAGCGGCCCCACCCCCCCTGGACCATACCAGGCCCCACGCCCTCAACATGGGCGTGGGGCCTGGTATGGTCAGGGGGGCAGGGCAGGGGGCCTCATCGGAATCTGGAAGCCCCCTTTAAATGTGAAAAATGAAAAAAAAATGAAAAAATTTTCACGTTTTTTTCCCCATTTTGGCGTGGAGTTCCCCCTCAAGATTCTCACAGCGCAAGTCGCGCCGCAAGTCGGATCATCCTGATCCGACTTGCGGTACGACTTCCATCCAAATCAATAGGCTCCCATAGGGAACCATTGATTTTGAATGGAGGCAGAAAAACGCTGCTAAAAGCTACGTGGCCAAACGTGCAATAACGCTAATGGAAAAAGCTACTGAAAGCACGTTTTTACAGCTGCTTTTTCCCGACATCAAGAAACAGCTTTGGAGCTCGTTTTTTTATGACGCCCTGTGTGCATGGAGCCTTAGAAGAAGCATCTGGGAGCATGGCTGCTTGTTCCTGAGAACTTGGATACCAATGTTTGTGCTGGAAAGGACACTTACCTTTGAACAAGGACTTTAACGGACTATGGGCACAGTAAGGCTCAGCTGAGCGGAAGTTTACTTTTGTTTGTTTTTGCCAGGAGTCAGTTTCTTTTGTCATGAACTTGAGTGTGGATTAAACATGACATTTTCTAAAGAAGCGTGTCCCTGCCTGGAGTCTGATCCCCTACACTATATATAAAGCAACCGCCAAGATTATGTGCCATGCTCTACAGAGACTGTATATAAAGCAACCGCCAAGATTATGTGCCATGCTCTACAGAGACTGTATATAAAACAACCGCCAAGATTATGTGCCATGCTCTACAGAGACTGTATATATAAGCAACCGCCAAGATTATGTGCCATGTTCTACAGAGACTGTATATAAAGCAACCGCCAAGATTATGTGCCATGCTCTACAGAGACTGTATATAAAGCAACCGCCAAGATTATGTGCCATGCTATACAGAGACTGTATATAAAACAACCGCCAAGATTATGTGCCATGCTCTACAGAGACTGTATATAAAGCAACCGCCAAGATTATGTGCCATGCTATACAGAGACTGTATATAAAACAACCGCCAAGATTATGTGCCATGCTCTACAGAGACTGTATATAAAACAACCGCCAAGATTATGTGCCATGCTCTACAGAGACTGTATATATAAGCAACCGCCAAGATTATGTGCCATGTTCTACAGAGACTGTATATAAAGCAACCGCCAAGATTATGTGCCATGCTCTACAGAGACTGTATATAAAGCAACCATCCAGCTTATGTGCCATGTTTTACAGAGACTGTATATAAAACAACCGCCAAGATTATGTGCCATGCTCTACAGAGACTGTATATAAAGCAACTGCCAAGATTATGTGCCATGTTCTACAGAGACTGTATATAAAGCAACAACCAAGCTTATGTGCCCTGTTCTACAGAGACTGTATATAAAAAAAAATTGAGAAACTTTCTCGATTTCCCCATCAATAAATACATTCAGTGTTGATGAGGGAACCCCTCCGGAAGAGTTATTGTGTTCTGCCAGCAAGGATCGGCTGCAAGACCAAAGATAACTAAACTATCCAAACATACAATCTAGAAGAATAAGAAAGGGCAAAAAAAGAAAAAGGAAAAAAAAAACTGACGCAGGAAAAGAAAGGAGAAACTATTTTAAAGAAGAGAATCAAAAAAGAAGACAGAAAAACAAAGAAAAGAAAAGAAAAGCCTTTTTGGTTTATTCCCTGCTCCTTAGCCTCATCCTGCTCTGCCCTATCCAACCCCATGATCTATACATAGTTTAGTTTAGTTTAATTTAGTTAGTTAGTTTAGGTAGGTTTGATTTATTGTTATACCCGTTTCACAGGATACCAGCACTTGGTATCTTGATATAACACTGAGGCCAGTAATGACCAGATTTTCTGCACAGGGGTACCATTTTGGTTCTGCTGTATATTTGACGTTTGCCGCAAGATGCACTCAGATTAGATTTTATGCCATGCATTGCACAGAGGATAGGGAATAATGTCCCCAAATATTAGGAGGAGAAAAGACTAGTAAACCAACCTGACTTCCCCGACCCTCTGCCCAGCCTGATTTCACCGATCCTCTGCCTGCTGCCCAGCCAGACTCTGCTGATTCCCTACTTGCTGCCTAGCTGGAATGTGCTGATTCCCTGCCTGGTGGTCCACACATTCCCTCGGTAACTGGAAGCTGCATTTGCCATAAAAGCCTAGGAAGTAGCAATCTTTTGGGGGGTGGTCGAGTATCATATATACCATGCCACATTCCAGATGCTCTTGCTGCAACTTCAAGTGGACTAGGGGACCTTTGCTGGGTAACCAGTGCCTTGGAAAGACCTAGGTGGCAGAGTATCCATTGTTGTCACGTGCCTTACACGGGTTGTCTGTCTGGCCTGAGATTCTTCTAGTAGTCTCCTTATGCAAGTCTCTTTTGCAGCATATGGCTTCTGCTGCACCAAAGCCATGTGGTCCAGATATTTCCAAGTAACCGGTAGCTGCATTTGCCATAACAGCCCTGGAAGAAGCGACTTTCCGGGGAGTGGTCGAGTAACATATGTACCTTGCCACGACCCAGATGCAACTGTTGTGACTTCAGGTGCACTAGGGGACCCTGGTGGTCCACACATTCCCTCGGTAACTGGAAGCTGCATTTGCCATAAAAGCCTAGGAAGTAGCAATCTTTTGGGGGGTGGTCGAGTATCATATATACCTTGCCACATTCCAGATGCTCTTGCTGCAACTTCAAGTGGACTAGGGGACCTTTGCTGGGTAACCAGTGCCTTGGAAAGACCTAGGTGGCAGTTAATATGCAGAGCAAGTTGAGGCGACTAGGCAAGCTATTTGGTTATAAAATGACACCATGATGTGCCTTTTCTGACCCTAGTGTTAGGTCTTCAGATACCCATGGTATCCCAGAGTTGGGGTACCTGCTCTCTTGAGGGATTTGCATTATTGAGTTTTATATTTCTGTGAGAATCCAGTCTACAAACCCTGGCAGTGATGCACCCATCAAGTTGCCTCACGGCCGTAGTGGGGCGCCAAGCCAGTTGCCAGATCCCCATAGTGGGGCATCTAGCCTGTTATATAATTCTAATGGCAGAGCATCATGCTTGTTTCCAGACTTCAGAAGTAGGGAATCTGGCAAGTCTTCTGAGAATGGAAGATTTTCTCTTTGGACCTTTTTGGAATTTGGATCTCTCATATGGACTTATATGAAACAGTCTGATTGGAGAATGCAGAGGCCACTCCTTAGAGGGGGAACTGTCAGGAACTGGGGAGGGAAGAGAGGAGAGCGTTTAGCACTTCTGCCTAGCAGCACTAGGGTTGTCAGTTTGAATCCCAACCACGGCACAACCTGCATGAAGTTTGCATGTTCACCCTGTGCCTGTGTGGGTTTCCACCCAAAATCAAAAGACATACTGGTAGAGTAATTGTTCCTTATATGTATAAATGTGAGTTAGGGACCTTAGATTGTAAGCTCCTTGTGGGCAGGGACCGATGTGAATGTATGATATTTATGTAAAGTGCTGCGTAAATTGACAGTACTATATTAGTGCCAGTAATATTACCAGTGTAGAGCGTAAAGTAGAATAGAGTAGTGTAGGGACTGGCCAAAGAGGGATTACTTTAATGCAGTTGGCCAGCCTAAACTTGTATTGCAATGCATATGAACCAAAAACCCCTGTTTTCATGCCATGTTTGCAAGAAATGTGTAAGAGTATATAGCAGTGTGCAGAGAGTTGATGCACAGGATGGGTTATGTACAGTATATATGTAAAGCTATTTAGATTTGAACATAGATATATTGTGCTTCTATTTCTGTTGTTTTCATAGAAATCACCAAGCTTATGTACCCTGTTCTACAAAAGATTGTGTATTATTTCAATAATTGTTAAATAAAAAATGTTAAATTTATTTTCTGTGTGTGCGTGTGTTTATTGATCTGAAGCAAAATTACTATATCCTTGAAAATGTTCACTTTAAAAGAGTTTATTACCCACAAACGGATTCTTAGACATTCAATGATCCATTAATTGTGGAATATAAAATAGTTTCACCTATTGTGATTTGTGAAGTTCCACCATTCATCAGGAATTACACTTGACACTAAGTACAGGTTCTCTTTCTTTCTCTTTACCCCCCACATTAGAGGTATTCGGTATTACACATCTGTACTGCAGTAAACACAACTCCATTGTGATCGCTGAAATGGTAATGCCAGCTCAGAAATATCTCCCAGGCCCCTCTATTATAACACAAGCGATCAGAGCGGAGGAGTTCGTTATCTGCTAATCCCCAGCTCATAGCAGTAGTAGTTGTGACAATAAAACATAGCTACAAATAATTCTCTAATTCAGTTTTCAGTAGCCAGTGGGTAAAGGAAGAAGCCCCCAGAATTGGTGTCAGCGGGTGCAGCAAAAAAAAAAAATCCTGCAACCCTTGCGTCTCAGTCTTATTATCGGTTTTTGCATATAAATGCAGCATTGGTGTTCAACGGCTTTACTTACCCAAGTATGGGCTACCACAATGCTGCCTTTCTCCCGCTCTGCTGTCTCAGGCTCTCATCACAACACAATATGGCCCTGTAAAACAATTGCGCTTCCTTTTACGAATGCAGCAAGGGCCTAATGGTGGATCCCCCGCTCCTCTGGTGGGTTAGTCTGAGCCCGCTCAGGGAATCAGGTGATATTCTCCTACATAGCCAGGAAATGTATCAACCATGTCCTGTATGGCCTAACATATCTGCTTCATTAGCTACTCTGTAGTGGATTCTCAGTCTTTGGGTGACACTGGTAACAGCCATGCTGGGTGGGGGCAGAGATATCATCTTGGACATCCCAGATAGCTGTAAAAAAACTTGTGATCCAACCATTCCCCACTCCACTAAAAATGTAGAAATCCATGTTGGTTAGTCTTGCACCTTAAATTCATTTTATAACTTTTGGCTGAAACCCATCTTCCTGTCTGTGGAGTCTGGTAAGGTGTCCGCCAACCCCTTCATTAGGAAATGATGCCTTCACTGAATTGGCAAAGTGTGATTATTTGTATATGTAGCGATAATCCCTGGATGGGCCGCTAAAAATATACTGGTCTCCCTTACCTGTTCAGAGGTTGCCAGCCCTGGTCCCAGTTCCAGAAGCACCTCAACATATTTTAGGCTCACCCTAGGGGTGTCTTTTTAAGTTTTATAACAGATCTTGAACATGGGCAATAAGGAAGGTTGAGGGTGCAGGATACTCCAAAAAAGACAAGCAGGTCCTGTTTCAGTAACGTTAGGCCCTTCAGTAGCAGCCTCAAAGTAATGCTGGTAGTTGAGGGAACAGCCAGTTAATCTGGGACTCTATAAAAGCAGTCACAGTCCTTGCAGAAAGCTCTGGTGTCTAAACCTCAAAGCATTTGCACACCTGGAGCTATGGTCGAAAGGTCGTACTCACCATGCCCAGAGGCAGCTCCCAACCAGCACCCCTTTGACACTCTCTTCGGTAAAAGGGTTTCCTCTCCAGCCCAGCTCCTATAGGTAGTATACTCCCAGGAAGTTTTCTTCAGTCCAGCTTCATTCAGAACCTCAGCCATAGCACAGGCTTAAGCCTAACATCAGTCACTTTTCTACACCAAAAACATGCTGCCTCCCGGGGGGCAGATCCCAGGAGAGAGAGCTCTTATCAGGCAACTCAAACAATTATCTTTTCCCCTCTACACCTTCTGGGACAACCTACCATGGATTGGCTAGGGTCCAATAAATATTCATAGCCCAGGGATTGATCCTTCCACACTATTTCTGAAATGTTCTTCCAGAGACAAGCAGAAGCAATCAACCCCCTGGTTTAGGTATAGACCTGACCAGACCTAAAAAGTAAATTACAGCTCATCTGGCTACAGCAGAGCTATATATTAAACATATCCAGCCCAGAGCAGGGACACTACATGATGTAAAGCACAAAGGGGTTGATTTACCGAAACTGGAAATTGCAAAATCCGGTGCAGCTGTGCATGGTAGCCAATCAGCTTCTAACTTCAGCTTCTTCAATTAAGCTTTCACAAAAAAATGGAAGCTTATTGGTTTTTATGCAGAGCTGCACCAGATTTTGCATTCTCTAGTTTTAGTAACTCAACCCCAAAGTCTGTAGCCTTGAAAAGTTTCTACAAAAAAAGAGTTTTTTACAGAGTTCTTTTTACAAAATAATTTTTTGACATTCAGCAATCCATGCATACTTGGATGTAAAATATGTTACCTAGTATAAAATATGGTGCTCCACAAAGCAGGTATTAAACTTGACATTGAGTTGGCACACCTGATATTGTAATGCCAACTCAGGGTTATCTCCAAGGTTATCTCAGGATATTCTTACCTGCTAAACTCTAGCTCATAGCATTACAGTACCCACATTGTTGTTCTTGGCTGCCATTAGAGTCTGTTGGCATGGTGGCCACATGAAAGGGGGGGGGGGGGCTGAGTGCAGCCAACATACCATTGTTTTATATTTGCTCTCATGTGAGTTATTGTCATCTTGTGGTCAGAGGCTGTTGGGGGTGTCTTGGCAGAGCCTGATGTGTAGAGGAATGTCTCACCGGATGAAGAGCCTGGAACTATGTGCGATCCCAGACAGGGATGCTGACAGGATATCTTAGCAGGACACAGGTTCACCAGAGGCTAAGTGCTAGCCGGTATTCACCAGGGCCCCTGATGGTGGGGATGGATTTGGCTGCGTACTAACACCAGGTCACGGTCCTCCGGATTCCCCAGCCAGGCCAAGAGCAGGTCCAGGTCCAATAGCCGGTAGCGGATAAGCAGATCAGGGTGAGTAGAAGAGTAGTCAAAACAAGCCGGGGTCAGGGCAGGCAGCAGGTAATCAAGGTCGAAGGCAAGCCGGGTCAGATGATCAGGAACAGCAGATAATTTCAGGTACAGGAGAGCTGAAGATCACACAGCAAAGATTCAGTGTGACCACTGCCCTTAAATAGGACGCTTGGCGCCAATTATGATAGGTAGCCTCGAACTATTCCATGGTAGCCTCCAACTGTTCCATGGTAGCCTCAAACTATTCCATGGCAGCCTCAAACTATTCCATGGCAGCCTCAAACTGTTCCATGGTAGCCTCAAACTATTGCATGGCAGCCTCGACCTTTTCCATGGTAGCCTCAAACTATTTTATGGTAGCCTCAAACTATCCCAAGGTAGCCTCAAGCTATTCAAGGCGCCTCTGTGTACGCGCATAGGCGTTCGCTGGTTTGCGGCTCCAGTGCGCCTGCGCATAATAGTAAATCCGTAACAGAGGCCATATCACTTCACGAAGCCTCACACCAGAAGAAGAGTGTCTTCTCTCCAGCTTGTTCCTACCTGTCTCAACACTAGCTACAGAGACATTTTCATGTTAACAGTGCAGAACACCAGCTATCCTCCACCAGTTCTCCAGCACAACACATCTGTCTTGCTCCTACTTGTAGGCAAGGATAGGGACACCAGCACAACACATCTGTCTTGCTCCTACTTGTAGACAAGGAAAGGGACACCATTCACTCACGAGGCCTCCCTTCTTCCATGGTGCAGACCTGGTCCTTGGAAAAGCTCCGTAGAATAGGGACTCCTGCTGGGAATGGGAATATTTAAACAAGCACTAAACCACACTTCTGACTGGAACCTTCTTTCACTGGTCACCATCGTCCCCATTATGAACTGGGTGTTTCTCCTTCTATATAGATGTTACACTCTGACTAGTCTGTTCAATTTACTTGCTTACACTATGTTCCCCTTTTAGCATACACTGTATGAGTTACCAATACCTTTCTCTATTAAGGGTAAAAGAAAAACTGGTCTAGCACTTGCAATTGTGTACATCTCCATCCCTAAAATTTTGTAAAGACAAGAGAACGGTCGCCCAGGCGGGAATTTATATGAGGTTGCCACAATAGTCATGAAGAGTCCAAGAGTAAGATTTATTAGTAGAGTAAAAGCATACAATGGATATAAATGTATAGCCATAAGCATAGTTACAAAACATGTACAGCATGTAGGAAACAATTGACAAAATAACAACATAGCAGCAAATTGCGCATGATGACAGCATTGCAGCATCCGTGTAGCATAGTATTGGGTATATCTGTATTGAAAACTCTACGCGTTTCATGGGTCTAATATGCCCACTCATCAGGAGTATATAAGTAGATCTGTCTAAAAGTAAATAATAAAATATCAATATTTGCTGTGCGTTTATATTGGCCAACAACTGTGAAGTTTCAACAAATGTATGACCCAAGTGGGGAAACAACACTTACATTGGGCCAAATCAGATTGAGAAATGCTGCCATGAGGTGGGGTGCCAACGTCTGATCCGGGAGCTGAAGAGACAAGAGTACCCACAAGAAAATGGGGAGCCAGGCAAGAAAACATATGTGATGGAGAATGTGATCAATTGAAGATGATATGACACTGGCTGAAAATGCAAGGAATAATATATCAAAGTATTAGAATATGGGCTGTATCACATAGTGAAACATGAAAGTATTCAATGTACAAGGTACAACATTAGAGAAGAAAAAAAAAAAAAACGAAAGAAAGCACCAAAGAAAAACGCAGATCCCCAGAAAAAGTGTAACTGATGACCAGGAATAGTGATGAGAAAGCTGTGATAAATAAAATAGAGTGAGGTAAGCCCCCGTTCACACTTAGGTCGCCTCACAGGTCGCCTTCCATAGGGAAGCTGCGGACCCGTTCTAATAGGAGCGACACAAGTCGCTCCGACTTAGAAAAAGGGTCCGGAGCTTCTTTGGGGCGACCAGGAGGCGACCGCCATAGACTTCAATGTTATGAAGTCCGTGGCGGCCGCTCCGAGGTCGCGGCGCGCTGCTCGCACCGCGACCTTGGAGGTCGTCCCTGGAAGTAGCGTCGCCCCTATGTGAACGGGGACTGAGTGAGCTCATATGGTTTCATAACACTGGTTGAGTAAACATAAATAGTGAAACATAGTATCTCAGGATATTGAAAGTACAAAAAAGTATCAATATAATGAAAATAAAAATGATACAAATGAAAATATATAGTAAAATTGAGACAGGTGTAGGAACCATAGAGTAAGCCCCTGTTCACACTAAGGCGACCTGTGAGGCGACCTGGTCGCCTCACAGGTCGCCGTAGGTCGCCTTCCATAGGGAAGCTGCGGACCCGTTCTAATAGGAGCGACACAAGTCGCTCCGACTTAGAAAAAGGGTCCGGAGCTTCTTTGGGGCGACCCGGAGGCGACCGCCATAGACTTTCAATGTTATGAAGTCCGTGGCGGCCGCTCCGAGGTCGCGGCGCGCTGCTCGCACCGCGACCTTTGGAGGTCGCCCCTCTAAGTCGGATCGCCCCTATGTGAACGGGGCCTAATGAGCTCACAGGGTGATGCCTGTTCTAAAAACAGCAATGCTGGGAGTAGTGAAAGACTGAAAGAGCGAAGTGTCTAAAAGATTGGAGGTGGAGATGGTGAAGGAAGTGGTGGGGATTAGACAAGGTGTGTAATTATGTCCACATAGTAAACCCATTGGAGATAAAAAAAATATAGGATATCAGTGCATGAAAGGACAGGAGTGCATAAAAGTTGAGTTCCTCACCCGAATATCCACATAGGTTGCACGTAGATCTTGTCCCTAGCGCCATGTGTATGGTAGGACAAACCGAACCTGCCGCGACCTCGGAGCGGCCGCCACGGACTTCATAACATTGAAAATCTATGGCGGTCGCCTCCGGGTCGCCCCAAAGAAGCTCCGGACCCTTTTTCTAAGTCGGAGCGACTTGTGTCGCTCCTATTAGAATGGGTCCGCAGCTTCCCTATGGAAGGCAACCTATGGCGACCTGTGAGGCGACCAGGTCGCCTCACAGGTCGCCTTAGTGTGAACGGGGGCTTACTCTATGGTTCCTACACCTGTCTCAATTTTACTATATATTTTCATTTGTATCATTTTTATTTTCATTATATTGATACTTTTTTGTACTTTCAATATCCTGAGATACTATGTTTCACTATTTATGTTTACTCAACCAGTGTTATGAAACCATATGAGCTCACCTACCTCACTCTATTTTATTTATCACAGCTTTCTCATCCCTATTCCTGGTCATCGTTTACACTGTGATCAGCACTTTTTCTGGGGATCTGCGTTTTTCTTTGGTGCTTTCTTTCGTTTTTTTTTTTTTTCCTTCTTTAATGTTGACACTGTTTCTGCTGGAACATACCTTGTACATTGAATACTTTCATGTTCCACTATGTGATACAGCCCATATTCTAATACTTTGATATATTATTCCTTGCATTTTCAGCCAGTGTCATATCATCTTCAATTGATCACATTCTCCATCACATATGTTTCCTTGCCTGGCTCCCCATTTTCTTGTGGGTACTCTTGTCTCTTCAGCTCCCGGATCAGACGTTGGCACCCCACCTCATGCCAGCATTTCTCAATCTGATTTGGCTCCTCCCGTCCCTCCAGATGGTGACTCTGCGGTCTCCTCATCCGTGGCTGCCGCCGCTGTATCCCCGCTCTCCTTCACTTCCTGTGTTGCCTGGTCACCGGATGCTGGTTCTAGTGCGCCTGCGCACTATACTGACGTAATCTACGGCGCCTCAGGAGAGCCTCAGCCAAAGCCGAAGCCACAAGTTGTACGAAGCTGCGAGGTGGGGGATTCAAGACACGGGTGCACTGCCTCTGCTGTTACTACGGACAACGCGTTTCGGAGGCGGTATCTTAAATTGTATTTTTAATATATGTTTTTTAGAAGTGGATAGCCCCTTGCTTCTCCCGTCCCAGCCAGGGTGGATAAGGATTATTGGTTACTGGCCCCGTTAAGAATATACAATTAAATAATTAGGTATCCCGATGGTATCCCGGGTATATAGGGAGGGGCGTTAGCAGGAAGCAAGGTGGGACCTGAGGAAGGAGGCTCCGCCTCCGAAATGCGTTGTCCGTAGTAACAGCAGAGGCAGTGCACCCGTGTCTTGAATCCCCCACCTCGCAGCTCCGTACAACTTGTGGCTCTGGCTTTGGCTGAGGCTCTCCTGAGGCGCCGTAGATTACGTCGGTATAGTGCGCAGGCGCACTAGAACCGGCATCCGGTGACCAGGCAACACAGGAAGTGAAGGAGAGCGGGGATAAAGCGGCGGCAGCCGCGGATGAGGAGACCGCAGAGTCACCATCTGGAGGGACGGGAGGAGCGAGTAGCTCCTGTTGGAATGCTGTAAAGCGATTGCCTTAAAGGTAAAGTGTGAGTGCAATTCCAATGTACTGTGTTATTGTCCTTTATTAAAGCGTTATTGCCCGAGGTTGCGTGCGCTTTTCTTTACAGATTTGAATTGTTTTGATCCGCCCCCCCCCCCAGTGGAGTGAGAGAGGAGCAGCAGCAACCGGGACATTTCAGCTAAAAAACAGCTAAAAAACATACAAACAAAGGAGGTGAACACATGGACAGCGCCATGGGCTGGTGAAGTACTCCTCTTTGTACTTGTTGTATATCAGCATGTGCAGGATCTGTCCTTTTTGATTGTTATCATTTAATTTTAGACAGATCTACTTATATGCTCCTGATGAGTGGGCATATTAGACCCACGAAACGCGTAGAGTTTTCAATACAGATATACCCAATACTATGCTACACGGATGCTGCAATGCTGTCATCATGCGCAATTTGCTGCTATGTTGTTATTTTGTCAATTGTTTCCTACATGCTGTACATGATTTGTAACTATGCTTATGGCTATACATTTATATCCATTGTATGCTTTTACTCTACTAATAAATCTTACTCTTTGACTCTTCATGACTATTGTGGCAACCTCATATAAAGTCCCGCCTGGGCGACCGTTCTCTTGTCTTTCTCTATTAAGTGACCAGACCAGACTCATTTGAATAGACCAAACCTTTTTACTGAAGACCATATCTTGACGTGCTACAAGGCATTAACATAGTTCAGTATCAGAGAAATTCTTCTGTTTCCAACTTTACTCTAACAAAATCCTTGCAGAAGCAGTACAAATTATTCGTAATAGGACTTAGACTGCAACAAGCATTTAAGCTGTGGCATGTGTACCTTTAGCGTTGATGCTTCCCATTTACTTGGCTGGCTGTCTTTGTGCACTTTCCCAAATTTGGGTCCCGTATTGGGTTATCTACACTCAATGTTAAAGTCTATATTGCAGCATCTATGGCCTTCCTTCAGCTTCCCATGACTTCCAACCACTCTGGGACACATTTCATATCCCTTATATACCCTTCTGACCGGAAGTGACCTAGGCACTGCACACAGCTAACTTTACAGTTACCTGGTATTAGCATACAACATAGTGACAACAATTGGCACCTTCCAACAACTATGATCACAGGGCTCAGAAGAATTTTAACAGCAAAACTATGATGGCACAACGCAAGGGGTGGAAACAAGGCTGGCCTGCAGCTTCTGACACCAGTCTTAACTCCCGGAAGAGGTATCACATGACAGCAGAGTCAGATAATTTTATAGTGGGCGTCTTAAAAAAAGCATATTTGCTAGGTTCAAGTGGGTAACAAAAATATTGCCTTTTGTCTGGATTTGGACTTTAAGGAATAATAGGGCATAAACACCAGTAATTCATTTTGTTTCTGAGCACACCTTGATGGTTAAGCCCCCTATATCATGACCACCCATATGGCCTGTGCAAGTACCGGGACTGATGGGTTGGGAAAAAATAATAACTCAAACCCACAAAGTATACATAAAATCCAAGGCATGTTGAGAGACCTACTAACTAGAGCTGCAAATGTATATACAGCAACTACACACAAAAATTACAAAAAAAATGCAATATTTAAAGTAGTCTTTCTCAACCTGTTTACCCGAGAGGAAACTTTGAAATTATTTTCAGGTCTCAAGAAACCCCTGGTAAAATTAGTCAATCAAAGGTCATTGGTTAAATGTCCTTTACATTGGTGTTAGTAAGTAGGAAGAATGCCCTCCTTACAGGGGTGACCAGAATGACACCCTTGCAGTCATCCCACTGGCTCTGCTAAGTGGTGTTGGATCTGGAAGTATGCCGGCACCATCAGATGGGAGTTAGCCACAATTTAAGGAATCCCTAGCCAGCCCTGGAGGAACCCTGGGAACCATGGTTGCCAATGGCTAATTTAAAGTGGTTGCAAAGGCCGAAGGTTTTTTACCTTCATGCAATCTATCCCCGAAGCCAACCCCCAACACTTACCCAAGCTCAATTGTGATCTAGCAATGTGCATGAGAGTGGCTGCTCTCCTGGGTCTTGGCCTCCTCATTGGATAAGAAAAAGGAGGGCAATGGGGGAATATAGGTTTGGTTTATACAGTAGGTCTCATCCCTAGTAAACGAGAAAGTAAGAAAAGAAGTTCCCCACACGATGGGACTATAACGACCTACAGGTACAAGCCAAATAGATGTAAGGTGAAGTATGAAAAATTTATATTTTTTATTAAATACTCATTAAAATATCAAAAAACATAATGGTGTGATGGCAAAATGACATAGAAATTGGTATTAAATTGATTGTAGACACAACAAACTGGCAAAAAGGCATATATAAAACATGCATGGCTTGATATGAGATACAGTGGCTCACAAGTGAGTATATGCAATACAAGGCGAAACCCAACGTGTTTTGGAATGATTCCTTCTTCAGGGGTATCAGATGTTTTGTAATCACATTATCAAAGCCAATGAAAAATCTAACAATCAAGATTTTAAAAGCAGAGGACCGGATAATTGGCAGCAGCAAAGAGAAGGTGAAAAAGGGAAGGTGGTCCCAGAGTACCCGCCGCAAAACAGTCTCCCCAACAAGATCGGAGACCCCAAAGCAAAGCCAGAATATGGGGGTACAACCAGATTGGATTAGAGACTCTATCTCAGCCACATGAAAAGTCCAGCTATATGTCCGCAAGCACACATTGCTGTCCGAGCCGTGTCCTGAGAAGTATCCACTGGTAACCACTGGTGGGATTTTTCTGCAAAACTCCCATTGCCGATCTGATTTGACTCCTGAGTCTAGTAAAATAGTGTGCCCCTACTTGTAAGCAGTTTGAAATATGTGATTCTAGTGAGTTGGCATCTGGCCTGTTGTAAGCTCAGTTCCCAGGCTTTCAATCCTAGCTAGCCCACCTGTGCCAAACAAAAGGGGGATGGCTGAGGTCCAAAAAAGGCAGGTTTCTGTGGCTCCAGTTGTTACAGCATCACCTGTGAGCGTGATCATTGGCACTATTGAGAAACCGGAATTTGTGGAGGACATTCAGTCAATGTCGTAATGAACTCTTATCTCATGGAGGTATGCCTGCCTAGGCCAATATGTTACCTTGGTTAGGATCAGGAACAGGATGCTGTTCATAGTGAACTGTTATGCCCCACTTGTTCAGTAAAGTTATATTTACAGTCATGAGCCTAGTCTGAAGTTACTCAAAGGGTTGCTTGTTGATTCTGGCGTATTCTAAAGAAACTGGATTTGTAAAGCACTATGGGGTATGAAGCTACACCGTTACAAAAAGGTTAACTCAGCAAGGACAAGAAGAGGAGTGTGGTTGCTGTGGGTTACCAAGTGAAGGAACAAGCTACAGGCAACAAATCGTGAAGCGTGATATCGGGTCCTATGGTAGCAAGGAGGTTGATGTTCTGGCTCCCTCCCGAGTGATTGGTATCTGATCTGGATCCGAACGGACATCTATGGCCTGGTCAGGAGGTATGGAAAGGAAAGAGTTAGGAGGGAGCAAGAGAGGGGTAACAGAGGTACCTTGGAGTGGTGGAGTGGGTGCAGACTCAGCACGTTCCTCCTAATCCTAAAGCAACATACAAGTTACAATGTGCAGTGATGTCACTTATCAGAGGAACTCTAAACACTTTAATTTCTGCACACAGGGAAGGCTCATCTCTAAATCATGGAACTGCCTAAATGTTAGATGTTTCACATGACCGCAGTCTCCGCCTGGTCCTGGGCATTTGATGAGCGCAGTACCCCCACATTCACAGGTGCAAACACCCTGGCCAATGTAGTTCCCCCTGGTGACCAATACAATACTATTTGGTCCTGAAGTGATTAGGCACCAGCAAAAGGAACCATAGTAACCAGTGGGAATTGAGGTCAAGGGGCACCTGCTCTTTGAATAGACCAGGGAATCAAATTAGACGGGCGCTCTTCTCAGATGTAAAATTTTATTAAACAGGCCAGAGGCATAGGTATCCACAGTAATGACGCCATAGCGCTAAGGTGGGACTGGAACCAAGATAAGTGTCAATGTAAAACCTTTTTTCATAATTTTCCTGGCACAACCAGAAATGCTCTGCCGATGGACCAGATTGGGGAATCCATCTGACCAACAGTGAGACAAAAACAAAAGGGCACAGAGGTGCAGTGCATTACCTAATGACCATTTTATTAAAATAAAAGAGTGCCAATTACATACTCACAAATTGCCATGGGTGAGCAAGCCTTGAATACACAAGATTTAAATACAGGAAGGTCCGGATATGGATGCGATTCAGCAAGACCCAGACAGCAAGCAGACGTACTTGCCGATGCATTTTGAGGGACAAGCCCCCTACCTCATAGCTTAAAAATGATGCTCTGAGGATGGAGGCTTGCACTTCAAAATGCATCAGCATGAATGTCTAAACGCTCCCTAGGTCCTGTTGGGGGACACTTCCAGGAGGCAGTGACCTGCAGTGTGCAAAAAAGTGGGTGTGGTTAAACTTCACAGTGGGAGGGGTTTTAGGAAGATAGTTTACCAAAACCCAGGCTTCAACGTACCTGTAAATAATGCTTTATATGCAGTGCCTCAAGCAAGAGTTTCTCAGACACATATAAACCTCAGCACAATTATTAAACAACACAAATTTAATAATAATAAAATAGAGAGCTAACACTTTGTCTGAGCCTACCTTAAAGAAGAACTTCATTACAATAGTCAGGGACTGCTTAGCAACCAGCATCTGTTGAGACAATGAACAGTTTGGTGAGAAGTATATAATGTACAATAAAGTAGAGGAGTCTGGGAAGGCAGAGTGCAGGGGTCAGGGGAGTGCAATGCAGAGATCGCAGGGGTCAGGATTACATACAACACAGGGGGCTGCAGTCAGTGCCGGGTTTGGGAATACATAACACAGAGTGCCGAGTTCCAGAGTGTGTAATCAATGGGTTCAGGGGTCAGGAGAATGTAACACACAGAAGGCTATAGTCAGTTCCGGGTTTAGGAGTACATGAAACTCGGAAAGCAGGGTCGAGGAGTACATAATGCGCAGAATGCAGAGGAAAGGAGTGTGTAATGCAAAATAGGAGTCAGGAGTACTCATCGGGCGCTGGTAGGGGCCAGGATAGAGGAGGAAGGAGTAGAGGAGACGCAAGCAGCAGAGGTATGCAGCTGGGTGACTGTTAGGAAGGTTAGTGGGATGAGTGTCAGGGAGGCCAGTCCTGAGTTGGTACACCCTAACATATTTGCCGAGTTGCAGGTTGAGGGGGATATCAGCTTAAGGGTGGCAGAGCTGGCGCATGCAGCCAGGGGAGGGGCGGCTCCAGGAAGAAGGGGGGCCATAACTCAGGAAAGGTTAGACAGGTTGTGGTAGTTGGGGACTCAATTATCAAGAGGACAGAGAGGGCAATCTGTAAAAAAGATCTCGGTAACCGAACAGTATGTTGTTTACCGGGCGCCCGCGTTCGGCACATCGCAGATCTGGCAGACAGATTATTGTGCAGGGCTGGGGATGACCCAGCGGTCATGGTGCATGTGGGCACTAATGACAAAGTAAAAGGTAGGTGGAGGATCCTAAAGAACGATTTCAGGGACTTAGGTAATAGATTGAGGAAAAGGACCTCCAAGGTGGTTTCTCTGAAATACTGCCTGTACCTCGAGCCACACAAGAGAGGCAGAAGGAGATTAGGGAACTTAACAAGTGGCTGAGGAACTGGTGTAGGAAGGAGGGGTTTGGGTTCCTGGAGAACTGGGCTGACTTCTCAGTCAGCTACCGGCTCTTTAGTAAGGATGGGCTGCACCTTAATGGGGACAGTACAGCTCTTTTGGGGAGAAAGATGGCCACCAAGTTGGAGGGGCTTTTAAACTAGGAGACGGGGGGAGGGCTCAGAAGTAGAATCAGTCAGGAGGGAGCAAAAGGACTGAAGGCAGTTGTAGGGTCAGCAGCGACAGTAGGTCCACAACGTCAATTGGCAGGTCTGTGCAGGAGAACCTCAGACCAAACAGGAATAAACATAACCGCCAATCATGTTTAACTTCCGTAAAACTAAGAGGGGTATATGCTAATGCCAGGAGCCTAGCTAATAAAATGGATGAATTGGAAATGTTAGTACATGAGGGTGACATAGACCTTGTGGGAGTAACAGAGACTTGGTTCGACCCCTCACATGACTGGCTGGCCAATATCCAAGGGTATTCGGTGTACCGGAAGGACAGGGTAGGAAAAAGAGGGGGAGGGGTATGTCTCTATGTCAAGAACAATATAAAGGAGATAGAAAGGAGTGACATTACGAATGGGATGAGCATGGATTTAGAATCTGTGTGGGTTGAACTCCATAAGGAGAAAATGGATAAGTAGTTGTGGGGGTTTGCTATAGGCCACCTAACCAAGGGGAGGAGGTAGAGCTGGAATTTTTAGCACTAATGGGTAAAGTGGCAAGATTGGGATCAGTCATCATATTGGGGGACTTCAATTATCCCGACATTGACTGGGAAGAGGGGACTACCCACTCACAGAAGGCCCGTCTATTCACGGAAACCTTACAGGACAACTACATGTCACAGTTGGTGGATTCCCCTACCAGAGAAAACGCAGTCCTGGATCTATTGATCACTAATGACCCAGACATAATCTCGGAGGTAGGAGTCCAGGACAACCTGGGCTCTAGCGATCACAGGATGATCACATTTAGTGTAAATAACAATATAACAAGGCAAGTGGGGAACATAAGAACCCTAAATTTCAGAAGGGCAAATTTTCAAAATTGTACTCATTGATGGAAAGGGTAAACTGGGACCAAACCCTGGGAACACTGACCACAGAGGAAAAATGGGAATGCTTTAGGAACATATTAAGCAAATGCATCTTGCAGTGCATTCCTATGGGAAATAAATTTAGAAGAGACAAAGCCAAACCTGGCTGGTTAAACAGTAGCGTTAAAAAACGTATTAGGGGAAAAAAATTGGCCTTCAAGAAATATAAATCACAGGGCACAGTATCGGCTTTCGAGCAATACAAGGAGGCAAATAAGAAAAGTAAACAAGAAATCAAGATGGCTAAAATCAACTTTGAGAGACAAATAGCGGAGGATAGTAAAAAAAAAACCAAAGAAATATATCAACAGCAAAAAAACTAGGGCAGAGCATATTGCACACATATTTATGGGAGGATGGTTACAGAGGACACTGAAAAAGCAACCGTGCTGAATGCTTTTTTCTCGTCAGTCTTTACACAGGAAAAGGAGGGGTACACTGACCATGACTGTATGGTTAGTAGTAATACACAGGACTTGCCACTATGGCTAACAGAGGGTGAAATCAGGGAAAGGCTGGATAAACTTAACACAAACAAATCACCAGGCCCGGATGGCATACATCCGAGAGTGCTCAAGGAACTCAGTAAGGTTATATCTAGACCACTGTTCTTGATCTTTGCTGACAGTATTAGGACAGGAGATGTACCAGGGAATTGGAGGAAGGCTAACCTGATTCCGATATTCAAAAAGGGCCAGAGGCATATCCCTGGAAATTATAGGCCTGTCAGTTTGACATCAATAATATGTAAACTTCTGGAGGGGATGATAAGGGACTATATCGTAGAGTATGCTAAAGACAACAACATCATCAGCAGTAATCAGCACGGGTTTACAAATGGGCGTTCTTGTCAAACCAATCTCCTAACATTCTACGAGGAGGTGAGCTGTGAGCTAGATAGGGGCAGACCAGTGGATGTGGTGTACTTGGATTTCACTAAGGCGTTTGATACAGTTCCCCACAAGCGCTTAATTTATAAAATAAGGTCTGCAGGTATCGACAGCAGGGTTTGCTCTTGGATACGAAACTGGCTAAAAGGCCGTGTCCAAAGGGTGGTAATAAACAGCGCATACTCAGACTGGTCTGAAGTAGTAAGCGGGGTCCCCCAAGGCTCAGTCCTGGGACCAACCTTGTTCAATTTATTCATAAACAGCATTGAGGACGGGATCAGTAGTTCGATATCAGTTTTTGCAGATGACACAAAATTTGGCAGGGCAATAACTGCACAGCATGAAGCAGATATCCTACAGAATGACCTGGACAAAATTACGGAGTGGGCAACGACATGGCAAATGAGGTTTAACGTGGAGAAGTGTAAGGTTTTGCACTTGGGGACTAAAAACATAAAAACACAATACACGTTAGGAGGGGAATCAAAAATGGAGAAAGATCTGGGAGTCTTGGTTGATGATAGATTAGGCAACAGCATGCAATGTCAAGCGGCAGCTGCCAAAGCCAGCAGATTATTAGCATGCATAAAGAAAGGGATGTATTCCAGAGATAAGACTATAATCCTTCCACTTTATAAAACTCTGGTCCGACCGCATCTGGAGTATTCTGTCCAGTTCTGGTCGCCAGTCCTCAGGAGGGATGTGTTGGAGCTGGAGAGAGTCCAGAGAAGGGCAACTAAACTGATTAGGGGGTTGGAGGACCTTAACTATGAAGAGCGGCTGCAATTGCTCGATTTATTCTCCCTGGAGAAGAGACGTCTGAGGGGGGACATGATAGCAATTTATAAATATCTTAATGGGGATCTCAGCTTAGAAAAAAAGCTGTTCACCTGAAGGGAAGACAACTAGAAGGGTTACGTGACTCTGGGGCTACCATCACGTTGGTCCGGAATCACCTTATTGCATCCAGACAACTCACTGGGGATTCTGTAGCTGTGCGAGTAGCTGGGGGAGCCATTTTCAAAGTTCCCACTGCGAAAGTACACCTGAATTGGGGAGCTGGGTCAGGGAATGTGGAGGTGGGCATGATGCAGGATTTACCCGCAGACATTATTTTGGGCAACGACCTGGGGGAGCTGACTTCAGCTTTTGTTCCCCAATCTACCATCCACGAGGCTTATTCGGTTGTTACCCGGCAGCAGGCTCGCACCACAGGACCCCTACTACCACAGATGGGGAGAAACTCCTCCAAACACCAGACACCCAAATACTCGTCCCGTAGTGGTGTACAGTGCCACAGGTGCAAGCAGTTTGGGCACTATCGACGAGACTGTACCCAGAGCAGGAAGCAAGCTGCCTGGATCCGACCAGGGTCACCCCCTTCAGCACGGACAACGGTCCCCTACTATCCCACAGAGGTTTCCCCAGTCGTACCCAGGTTCAAACACACAGAGGAGCAATGGGGTACCCTTCATGAAGCTAACCCGATGCAAGCCGCTACGGAGAACCAACAGCATCATCTACAATCGGTCCAGTTAAATGGAATGCCCGCTCAAGGTCTTCCGAGACACGGGAGCCACGCTCACCTTGGTCAAGCGACACCTGGTTCCAGATGCCGGAACCGGAGGCTCAGCAGTGGTATGGATGGCAGGGGGAGCAGTACACCGACTACCCACTGCGAGGGTGCACTTGAATTGGGGTGCCGGGTCAGGTCTGATTGATGTGGGGTTGATACGGGAGCTCCCCACTGACATCTTACTGGGGAACGATCTAGGCCAGTTGCCCTCAGCGATCCTGCCAGTCCAGATCCCCGGCCAATATCCCGGAGACCTAATGGCCTTCTGAGGTCCAGATGCTTCATGTTTGGATTAAGAACAGTATTGAGCCCGGTTGTTGCACTGGAGTTTGGCGCTACAACCTTATGACTTTACTAGTCACTACCGCCCCGGAAAACAGAATGGCCATGCTGACGGGTTATCGCGACAAACTGAACTGGAAAAATGATCTGTGAGTACTCCCCGGACATCCCCAAGCCGATCCGTTATGGATCAGACTGTGTATGCCGGCTTGGTTCTGGGGGAGCATTGTGGCAAACACAGCCACTGTATATTGTCCTTCGTATATGCATTATGTGTATTGCATGTGTATACATTTAAGAACCAAGTGCTTGTAGTGGGGGTTGTGTGGAGAGAGTGAGAACTCTTTCACTTGGTACTATCATATGTCTGAACAGTGTCCCTCAGGAGATGGGTGGGGGTTTGTTATTGTTAAATACCTGCCTCCTATTGTCCTACTGTTTGTCTGGCAGACTAAGGTTATTATGGGATGTTCAGCTCTGTGTGTGGAATGTCTCGAAGAGGGAGGGGTTTTGGGCTGAGTGTAGATCCCTGTGTTTTTCAATAAACAAAGCAGTCTAGTTTTGACCTCCAAGCCATGTGCCGTCTGGTTATGGGAGGGTTGGGGATATTATACGCTACCAGGATTATTGTATGCTGTACCTGCCTATTTGGATTATTACCTGTTTTCCTGTCTATCAGCGGAGACCCTGTGGATTGAACTACTTCTCCGCTACATACTGTATATATATATATATATATAGTATCTCACAAAAGTGAGTACACCCCTCACATTTTTGTAAATATATTATCATATATTTTCATGTGACAACACTGAAGAAATGACACTTTGCTACAATGTAAAGTAGTAAGTGTACAGCTTGTATAACAGTCTAAATTTGCTGTTCCCTCAAAATAACTCAACACACAGCCATTAATGTCTAAACCGCTGGCAACAAAAGTGAGTACACCCCTAAGTGAAAATGTCTAAATTGGGCCCAATTAGCCATTTTCCCTCCCCGGTGTCATGTGATTCATTCGTTTTACAAGGTCTCAAGTGTGAATGGGGAGCAGGTGTGGTAAATTTGGTTTTATCGCTCTCACTCTCTCATACTGGTCGCTGGAAGTTCAACATGGCACCTCATGGCAAAGAACTCTCTGAGGATCTGAAAAAAAGAATTGTTGCTCTACATAAAGATGGCCTAGACTATAAGAAGATTGACAAGACCCTGAAACTGAGCTGCAGCACGGTGGCCAAGACCATACAGCGGTTTAACAGGACAGGTTCCACTCAGAACAGGCCTCACCATGGGCGACCAAAGAAGCTGAGTGCACGTGCTCAGCCTCATATCCAGAGGTTGTCTTTGGGAAATAGACGTATGAGTGCTGCCAGCATTGCTGCAGAGGTTGAAGGGGTGGGGGGTCAGCCTGTCAGTGCTCAGACCATACGCCGCACACTGCATCAAATTGGTCTGCATGGGTGTCATCCCAGAAGGAAGCCTCTTCTAAAGATGATGATCAAGAAAGCCCGCACACAGTTTGCTGAAGACAGCCAGACTAAGGACATGGATTACTGGAACCATGTCCTGTGATCTGATGAGACCAAGATAAACGTATTTGGTTCAGATGGTGTCAAGCGTGTGTGGAGACAGCCAGGTGAGGAATACAAAGACAAGTGTGTCTTGCTTACAGTCAAGAAATATGGTGGGAGTGTCAAGGTCTGGGGCTGCATGAGTGCTGCCGGCACTGGGGAACTACAGTTCATTGAGGGAACCCTGAATGCCAACATGTACTGTGACATACTGAAGGAGAGCATGATCCCCTCCCTTCAGAGACTAGGTGGCAGGGCAGTATTCTAACATGCTAACGACCCCAAACAGACCTCTAAGACGACCACTGCCTTGCTAAAGAAGCTGAGGGTAAAGGTGATGGACTGGCCAAGCATGTCTCCAGACCTAAACCCTATTGAGCATCGGTGGGGCATCCTCAAACGGAAGGTGGAGGAGTGCAAGGTCTCTAACATCCACCAGCTCCGTGATGTCGTCATGGAGGAGTGGAAGAGGACTCCAGTGGCAACCTGTGAAGCTCTGGTGAACTCCATGCCCAAGAGGGTTAAGGCAGTGCTGGAAAATAATGGCGGCCACACAAAATATTGACAATTTGGACCCAATTTGGACATTTTAACTTAGGGGGTGTACTCACTTTTGTTGCCAGCAGTTTAGACATTAATGGCTGTGTGTTGAGTTAGTTTGAGGGGACAGCAAATTTACACTGTTATACAAGCTGTACACTCACTACTTTACATTGTAGCAAAGTGTCATTTCTTCAGTGTTGTCACAGGAAAAGATAGAATAAAATATTTACAAAAATGAGAGGGGTGTACTCACTTTTGTTAGATATTAATATTCATTAAGGTAGATATATATATATATATATATATATATATGTATATATTAATGAATTTCTTTATTTTATAACTTATTTTTTTAAAATAAATTCCTTTTTTTTTCCCCCTGTCCCAAGTAGACCATGTATAAATGTATAAAAATAAAATATTGTAATTGTAAAGATATACGTATGTACATTTCCTATGATATATATGTAAGTTTTTTCTTTTATTAGATATTTTTAATCAGAGCTTTCCGTGATAGTCAACCTACTTGGTCATGAAGAAGCGGACACTCCCGGGAAACGCGTAGACCAGCTTACTATTTATTATGTGTATATAAGCTCTTTATTAGGTGTATATTTTTACTGTGTCCTATATGGTATATATGTATTGATACCTTTTTAATGTATACTATGAATAAAATGTATCTTTTATAGAAAATTGAGTATTTACTTAGCTCTCGTGGGCATACTCAAAAACCCGTTACCCCTTTGCTCACTTTTATTCACACTCTTCACAGACATAGTCTCCTCCTGCCATGTGTGCCTGCAAAGCCTGTCATCGGTTGCTAGGACACGGGAGGTCCTAGCAACCGATGATTGCAAAAAAGATTGAGGTGGTGGGGAGGGAGCAGGTGAGAGCGCAGGCATGCCCCGCTAACAGGAATCCTCACTGGGTGCCACATGCAAGATAGGGTTGCCACCTCGTCCTTTTAAACTCAAACACATATGAATTACACAGGTTCTGAGGCTAATTTAATGCAGATTAGGCACCAAGTGAGTTTAATTGCCGCCTTAATCAGCCACAGAACCTGCGTAATTATTATGTGTTCAGTTTTAAAGGGTAGAGGTGGCAACCCTAGTGTGAGAGCACACATTGTACCCATCGGGAATACCCCCACTCTGGCATTCGGCCTGGATTTGCAAAACACCAGGATTTACTGGAAATCTCAGGACGGTCCTGCACATTTCGGGACGGTTGGGAGGTATGGTTTATGCCTGCATCTACAGGCAGCCTTATGGAAGCAGATGCAGGCGCAGCAATTGCATGGATGTGGCTGCATGGCATAATATGACAGGTAAGTGGGAACGGGTCCTGGTGGGAGCAGGACCCCAGCATCTCCATGGGACCTCAGGATCCCCTTGTGGAAGCGGCACCCCAAGATTTACTTGAAATCCCAGGATAGTCCTGCACATTCCGGGATGGGTGGGAGGTATGGTTTATGCCAGCATCTTCAGGCGGCCTACAGAAGCGAATGCAGGCTCAGCAGCTGCACAGGTGTGGCTATACGGCAAAATCTGACAGGCAGGAGGGAGCGGGTCATGGTGGGGAGCAGGACTGCAGGATCTCCTTGGGACCCCAGGATCTTCTTGTGGAAGCAGGACCCTGGGATTTACTTGAAAACTTGGGACGGTCCCGCACATTCCAGGACGGGTGGGAGGTATGGTTTATGCCAGCATCTTCAGGCACCCTACGGAAGTGAATGCAAGTGCAGCAGCTGCACGGTTGTGGCCACATGGCAAGATCTGACAGAAATGCGGGAGCGGGTCCTGGTGGGAGCAGGACTCCAGGATCTTCTTAGGACCTCAGGATCTTCTTGTGGCAGCAGGACCCCGGGATTTACTCGAAATCTCAGGACGTTCCCGCACATTCTGAGACGGTTGGGAGGTAAGGTTTATGTCTGGATTTGCAGGCAGCGTATGGAAGTGAATGCAGGCGCAGCAGCTGCACAGGTATGGCCGCACGGTAAAATCTGACAGGCATGTGGGAGCAGGTCCTGGTGGGAGAAGGACCCCAGGATCACCGGGTCTCCTTGTGGGAGTGAGATCCCAGGATTTACTTGAGATCTCGGGACGGTCCCGCACATTCTGAGACGGTTGGGAGGTAAGGTTTACAGTATGTCTGGATTTGCAGGCAGCGTATGAAAGTGAATGCAGGCGCAGCAGCTGCACAGGTATGGCCGCAAGGTAAAATCTGACAGGCATGCGGGAGCGGTTCCTGGTGGAAGCAGGACCTCAGGATCTCCTTGTGGGAGTGGGACCCCAGGATTTACTTGAAATCTCGGGACGGTCCCGCACATTCCAGAACAAGTGGGAAGTATATTTAACCGCTTGCCGACCACCGCAAGTAGATATACTGCGGCGGTCAGCCCCTCACAGGCAAAGTGACGTATATATACGTCACTAGCCTGTGAGGCTCTGGGGAGCGAGCGCGCGCCGCCGCCGGCACGCTCCCGCATGGTCACGGACCCCCCCGCGCGTGTGACTGGCGGATTTGATGTCCGCCGCTCACTCTGCGATCGTCGGTGGAGAGGGAGAAAGGCAGGCAGCTTGTGTAAACAAGCCGCCTGTCATTCTCCCCTGTGTAGAAACACTGATCATACGGTTCTACTATGTAGGACTGTTGATCACTGTTCCTACAGCTCAAGCCACAGCCAATCACAGTTAGAATCACGCCCCTAGGGACACACAGCCCCTCCCTCTCAAATAAAGTTAACCCCTTCACTGCCAGTGTAATTTTGCAGTAACAGTGCATATGTATAGCACGG
>NC_138780.1:20208652-20223652 GCF_965119305.1 Pelophylax lessonae
AGAAGAGCGGGGAGAAGTGGAGATCACTGATTGGATGATAGGAGAGCGGGGAGATCACTGATTGGATGATAGAAGAGCGGGGAGAAGGAGATCACTGATTGGATGATAGAAGAGCGGGGAGAAGGAGATCACTGATTGTATGATAGATGAGCGGGGAGAAGGGGAGATCACTGATTGTATGATAGATGAGCGGGGAGAAGGGGAGATCACTGATTGGATGATAGAAGAGCGGGGAGATCACTGATTGGATGATAGAAGAGCGGGGAGAACACTGATTGGATGATAGATGAGCGGGGAGAAGGAGATCACTGATTGGATGATAGAAGAGCGGGGAGAAGGAGATCACTGATTGGATGATAGATGAGCGGGGAGATCACTGATTGGATGATAGAAGAGCGGGGAGAAGGAGATCACTGATTGGATGATAGGAGAGCGGTGAGAAGGAGATCACTGATTGGATGGTTGCGGGGTTCAGAGCCGGGCTGTGTCACCGTGTGCTGCATAAACTTACCTACTTTTCTAGTGTATGTGTGTATGTATGTATGTGTGTATGTGTGTATATATATATATATATATATATATATATATATATATATATATATATATAATTAGGGATGCACCGAAATTTCGGCCACCGAAATTATCGGCCGAAAATGGGCCTATCCCATTTCGGCCGATAATGGGTTAACATTGCCGAAAATAATGGATGCCGTGAGGAAGGAGGAGGGCGCAGGGCAGGTTTTAAAAGTCCCGCCTCTCCATGACGTCCTACTACTAGATGTGTGCGTGAATGGACATACCAGGCGGAGGGGGGGGGGGGGCGGGGCGAACGGCCGCTATAGATGTAACTATGTGATCCATCCCTGTCAGCTCAGCGCGATTATGTGTGAATGAGAAGTGACCTGACACCGGGCGGGGGGAGCGGACGCTAATAGCTGTAACTATGTGAGCTTCACTTCACTGTCAGCCATGTATCTCCGCTGACAGTGAAGTGAAACTCACATAGTTATAGTTATTAGCGGCCGCTCCCCCCGCCTGGTGTCAGGTCACTTCTCATTCACACACAGTCCCGCTGAGCTGACAGGGATGGATCACATAGTTCTATCCAGGGCCGTTGTCATAGCACACACTGCAGCTGCCAGTGTACAGGTGCATCCTTCACGAGCCGGGCTTGGAATGAAATCACCCTCAGCCAATGAACGGCGGCGCTGTGAGTTGTCAGCCGTGAGCTCAGCCGGTGCAGCTCCAATCACAGCCTGGGGAGGGAGGGGAGCTGCAGAGAGGAAGTCGAGCCGAGCAGGGGGAGGGGGTTCCCGGTGTTCTGAGCTCAAGTCACAGTCCACTGCTGCATCAGGAAGGTGGGATATTCTTTTTTTTTTTTTTTGAATGCAAAGCATGTGTTGCCCCCACTCCTCCATTGCACACCTACTGTATGCAGATCAGTCCTCCATACCAGACAAGTTTAAATAGCAATGCTTGTGATATATTCCTGGGACCTCCGACCACCTAGTCCTCCCAGTTCAGGAGTCGCCGTGCCCGTGATTGATGTGGATCTGAATGCTGGGGATCAGCCATCCAACACCAAACTAATCATTGCTGCCTCTCCCCCTAAGAAAAAGTTTTCTCTGCCCAGGGGCTCATCTGACCACAGGGGTCCGAAAATCCTTCACATCAATTCCATTCTGTATTAATAACAAATACATATTTAGAGGAGATGTTTCTCTACCCATAACATTTGCTGGGATCGTTCTATGGCTGTGCTCCAGATGTATAGATCTTCTATTATCATCCTTTTCATGCAGATTTCACACCCCTGTGTAATTCTCTGTATACAGTATAGTCAATGGTGCAGATTGTGCTGTATATACATGCAGCATGAGGGGGTTAATGTATTGTCACTGCTGGTCACTCATCTATTAGTGACCGACCAGTGGCAGTTAATTAACCCCTTTGTGCTGCATTAGTGCAACCAGTATCAGTGTTAATTAACACTGGTTGCACTTATACTGGTTGCACTAATGCAGCACAAAGGGGTTAATTAACTGCCACTGGTCGGTCACTAATAGATGAGTGACCAGCAGTGACAATACATTAACCCCCTCATGCTGCATAATACAAATATCATTGGTAATTAAATTACAGGTGTGCGTCGCTGCCTGTTTTTGGTGTATGCCCCTGTTCTATCCATTTTAAATTTTTTTGGGGGAAAAAGTCATTTTCGGTTTCGGTTTCGGTTTTCGGCCAAGGGCATCCTGCATTTTCGGTTTCGGCCCAAAATTTTCATTTCGGTGCATCCCTAATATATATATATATATTTATTTATTGTATGTATGCAAACACAAAAAAATCCTGCGCTAATAGTGAATAAATGAGTGATCAATTTGATAAATTTGTGAAAGCAGCTGAAAACACTTGGATCAATAGTAAATCGACAGTATAAAGCAAAAGGTAGTGCAGCGCTATCAGATATGGTATAACCCATATATACTTAAAAAGTGAGGTGTTAAATAACAACAGTGAATAAAGTCCATAAATTGATGACTAAAAAGTCCCAGAGAGGTGATAATAGACCCGAAGACTTCAATCCAAAAGTAGAGGCAGAGGAGTACACCCGTGGAATAGAAATAGCCCCGGACGACGTCGCGTATGACGAAACCGGTCGGGGCGGTACTGGACGCACAACTGTCACGCCCCCCCCTAGACGCCGGCTTCACACACGGGACGCCGCGGTCTTTGTATTGGCTTTTTGGAGGATTCTGATGTTGCCTATTTACAAGACACACCTATGTAAGTGCAAATCACACGGGATTACACTATGTGCTGCTTATGACACCACGTTTGGAGTTCCCATGTGATGTAGAGGAATATATCGGAGTACCTGGTCTTTGAAGGAGGCGATCCATTTGGATTTATTGTTTGGCGTATGTGGCCGTTCCATTAAGTTGGAGGCCTCAGCTTCTGGTAAGCGGCTATTTCTATTCCACGGGTGTACTCCTCTGCCTCTACTTATGGATTCAAGTCTCCGGGTCTATTATCAGCTCTCTGGTACTTTTCATCAATTTATAGACTTTATTCACTGTTTGTTATTTATTTAACACCTCACTTTTAAAGCGGCGTTCCACCCTGGGAAAGGGTTTTTTTTTTTTTTTTAATACCCCCCCGGGACAGTCAGGGCTAGTACATTCCACAATGGATAGCCTCTGATCTGTCCCGGGTTGCACTTACCTTTTTAGAAGAAATACTTACCTTGAAAATGTCTTGTCCAGCGCTGCCATCTCAGGTGTGGGCAGCTTGAAGCCGGCGCGATCCTCTTCTGTCTTCGGTCACACGATGCACTGCACCGGGGTTATAAAATTTTGTCGGACCCATGTAAATTCCGGACCTCGTCACTTCCGGCTGGTGCGAACTAGAGCTGCACGATTCTGGCCAAAATGAGAATCAACGATTTTTTAGCCTGGAATAAAGATCACAATTCTCTGTGTAACAAAAAAAATTGGGATAACTTTACTGTTACTTTTTTTTTTTTTTTTTTTTTTTTTTTTTATTCATTAAAATCTATTAATTTTGTTTGAAAGACTGCTGCGCAAATACAGTGTGACATAAAATATTACAACAATCGCCATTTTATTCTGTAGGGTCTCTGCTAAAAAAATATATAAAATGTTTGGGGGTTCTAAGTACTTTTCTAGCAAAAAAAAAACTGATTTTAACTTGCAAGCAGTCAGAAAAAGGTCTAGTCTTTTAACCACTTAAGCCCCGGAAGATTTTACCCCCTTCCTGACCAGGGGGTATTTTGCGATTCGGCACTGCGTGACTTTAACGGACAATTGCGCGGTCGTGCGACGCTGTACCTAAACGAATTTGACGTCCTTTTTTTTTTCCCCCACAAACAGAGCTTTCTTTTGGTGGTATTTGATCACCTGTGCGATTTTTTTTTTTTTTGATCACGCGCTATAAACAAAAAAAGAGCGTCAATTTTGCAAAAATAACAATATTGTTCACATTTTTTTTTATATGAAATTCCCCCAAAATAAAAAGTAAAAATCAAAATTTTTTTTTTAAAATTTTCGGCCAATTTGTTTTATGCTACATATGTTTGGTAAAAAAAAAATCGCAAAAAGCGTATTTTGATTGGTTTGCGCAAAAGTTATCGCGTTTACTAACAAAGGGAAAGATTTTTGTCATTTTTGTTGTTTTTTTTTTTTTAATGCGTAATGGCGGCGATCTGCGATTTTTTTTTTTTTTTTTTTTTTTTTTTTTTTTTTTTTTTTTTGCGGTACTGCGACATTGGGGCGGACAGATCAGACCCTTGACTGACATTTGTGACACTTTTGGGGTTACCAGTGACATTTCTACAGTAATCAGTGCTATATATATGCACTGTTACTGTAAAAATACACTGGTTGTGAAGGGGTTAACTTTATTTGGGAGGGAGGGGCTGTGTGTATCCCTAGGGGCGTGCTTTCTACTGTGATTGGCTTGAGCTGTAAGGACACTGATCAACGGATCTACATAGTAGATCCGTGTGATCAGTGTCTTTACAGCGAGGAGAATGACAGGTGGCTTGTTTACACAAGCTGCCTGACATTCTCCCTCTCCCCCGCCGATCGCCGAGTGACCGGCGGACATCGGGTCCGCTGGTCACACGCGCGGGGGGGGTCCATGACCACGCCTCCGGGGGCGCGCGCTCGCTCCCTAGACCCTCACAAGCTAGTGACGTAGCCCTACGTCACTTTGCCTGTGAGGGGCTGACTGCCAACGTAGATCGGCGTTAGGCAGTCGGCAAGTGGTTAAGCCCCTGTTCACACTAAGGCGACCTGTGAGGTGACCTGGTCGCCTCACAGGTCGCCGTAGGTCGCCTACCATAGGGAAGCTGTGGACCCGTTCTATTAGGAGCGACACAAGTCGCTCCGACTTAGAAAAAGGGTCCGGAGCTTCTTTGGGGCGACCGCCATAGACTTCAATGTTATGAAGTCCGTGGCGGCCGCTCCGAGGTCGCGGTGCGAAGTATCGTCGCGTGCATGTGAACGGGGGCTTAGAGGTTAAACTTCCTTTCTCCTTGGCAGAGGGAAGGAAAAGATACAATGTAATCATTTTGTTTATAGTTACTGGGAGACTTAATGCTGATATTTGCAGGAGGCTTTTTTTTTTATCCACGGCTCTTCTCTCTGCTTCCTCACAAAGAATCGAGCATATGTCAGGTTTAGATCGTCAGGGGGGGGTGAATCGAGATCGCGATTTTCATACGATTAATCGTGCAGCCTTAGTGCGAGCCCCGGTGCGCATGCGCACAAGGTCCGAGGAAATTCTAAGACTTAGCGAACAGCTGATTGAGAGGAGGAGGGGCTGAGGTGGGACGCACACACTGCCGTGGGAAAATTGCAATCACGGGCGAACCAAAGCTGCTGGAGACCCGAAAATTGTATTGCAGGTAGCCAAGACGCTCACCTACAGCTGATAGAAAATTGGGTCTCTGGGATGAAAGGGCGTGGAGTAGTGACCCCCCAGGCCCTGTTCTCGGGGTCACTGCTCCGCGCCCTTTCATCCCCGAGACCTCAAATTTTTTTTATCAGCTGTAGGGGAGCGTCTTGGCTACCTGCAATACAATTTTCGGGTCTCCAGCAGCTTTGATTGCCCATGACAGCAATTTTCCCACGGCGGTGTGTGTGTGTCCCACCTCAGCCCCTCCTCCTCCTCTTTTCATGGGTCCGACAAAATTTTAGAACACCGGCCCCGCCGTCACTTCCGGTGCCGCAGCGTCGTCTCTGCACAGCTTCTGGGCATGCCCAGAAGCTGTTTTAGCAAGGTATGACGGCGCCTGCACCGGGACTGACGTCGGGGCCTGTGCAGGCACATTGATTCCTGGGAGCGATGGCGTTCAGCTCCCAGGAATCATTGCAAAGCCAGGAAGTGACGAATCGCTGAGGGGAGGGAGAGGAAGTAAGGTAAGTATTTTTTCTTCTAAACAAAGTTAAGTATAAAAAAAAAATTGCTATTATCCATTTCTTTTTCAGGTGAGCCGGAGCAAGAAGATGGAGGTAGGTATAATTTTAGGGTGGAACTCTTAAGTATATGTGTTATACCATATCTGATAGCGCTGCACTACCTTTTGCTGTGTGTGTGTGTAATATATATGCTCGGGCATTGGGGGAGGAGGAGGCCAGCGCCCTCCCATGTCGCACATCAGACTACGGGGAAAAACACGGAGACCAGGCAGAGAGAAGGATCGGCTGCCTGGCACTCTGAGCTGCGTGTCCGGGGGCGTCAGGTGTTTCAGTGAGGGGGCTGGTGGCAGCCCAGGTGCCAGGATGCGGTTTCTGTTCTCCACGGCGACCTGGTGCCTGGGGTTTGTCGAGCCCTGTGTTATACTTGCCTGCTCTGTGCGGTTGGTTTTGCACAGGGCTGCCTAGATCCTTCTTCACTACTCCTAGCCCCCTCCCTCCTGTCTAGTGCCCCCCCCCACAGCCAGCAGCTTGCTATGGGGGGGAACCTGAGCTGAGCTGCAGCTTTGTGTGTCCATTCAGATACAGAGCTGCTGTTCAGCCCCAGCCCCCTCGCTCTCCTGATTGGCTAACTGACTTTGACAGTTGTAGGAGAAAATGGCGTTGCGGCTGTGTCTCAGCCAATCAGGAGGGAGAGTCACGGCCGGCCCAGGGACTCATGGACATTGCTGGATAGATATAGGGCTCAGGTAGGGAAGAGTCATGGCCATCCGAGGGACTCATGGACATTGCTGGATAGAGATGGGGCTCAGGTAGGGAAGAGTCACTGCCGGCTGAGGGACTCATGGACATTGCTGGATAGAGATGGAGCTCATGTAGGGAAGAGTCACTGCCGGCTGAGGGACTCGTGGACATTGCTGGATAGAGATGGGGCTCAGGGTAGGGTCACGGCCGGCCGAGGGACTCATGGACATTGCTGGATAGAGATGGGGCTCATGTAGGGAAGAGTCACTGCCGGCTGAGGGACTCATGGACATTGCTGGATAGAGATGGGGCTCATGTAGGGAAGAGTCACTGCCGGCTGAGGGACTCATGGACATTGCTGGATAGAGATGGGGCTCAGGTAGGGAAGGGTCACTGCCGGCTGAGGGACTCGTGGACATTGCTGGATAGAGATGGGGCTCAGGTAGGGTCACGGCCGGCCGAGGGACTCGTGGATAGAGATGGGGCTCAGGTAGGGAAGAGTCACGCCTGGCTGAGGGACTCATGGACATTGCTGGATAGAGATGGGGCTCAGGTAGGGTCACGGCCGGCCGAGGGACTCATGGACATTGCTGGATAGAGATGGGGCTCAGGTAGGGAAGAGTCATGTTGGGCAGAAGGGAGTAATCCCTAGACCAGGGATCCCCCAGCTGTTGCAGAACTACACCTCCCATGAGGCATTGTAAAACTCTGACATGCACAGACATGAATAGGCATGATGGGGAATTGTAGTTCCTGAACAACTGGAGGGCCGTAGTTTGAAGACCCCTGCTATAGACTATCAGTCATGTGTTTTTTATTTTTATTTTTTTTATTTTATTTTTTTTACCTATGACCTACTGTGCAGCTGATGTCATTTTTTCCTTGTCCTTAGCATCTCAAAGCCGTCATGGAGCGTGAATCGAAGGTCAAGAAAAGAACAAAAATGAGGCGGATATGCCCTGTAAGTATCTCATGGTCACAGGCTTTGTAGCAGTGCTCATTATACCAAATAAATATTAAGTGTTACCCTAAAAAAAAATGGATCTTGGTTCCCTTAAAGCAGGTTATACAGCACAGTGCTTGTGCTGTGTGATTTGTCCCCTTGTATCATATGAAATACTTGGCTGATCCTGCCTGGCTATACCCTCCCCTCCTGTAAAATTACCACGGTTTATCATGGCTGCTGAGCCCTGAGACCGTGGTCAGTTTACGTGCCTCCGTCATCTGCAGCTCTCCTGTGTCCTCCTTCCTCCTCCCCTCCCTGCCTGTCAGCTGCGTCCACTCCACTGTACTCCCCCCCCCCCCCCCCCCCCCCCCCTCCTGGTGCTCTCATATCTATACTATGATCATGCCATTTCCTCAGTTAATAACTGTGTCCCTGTGCTATATAGAAAAAAAAAATGCAGATTATCTCTTATATCAGAGCGTCCCCTGGCGCTCACGTGACTCCTTGGCTCTCTTTTATTCCCCGGCTGATGTCAGTGGGAGTGCTCAGCCCCACCCGCTATAGCAGTTAGCCGGGCTGAGGAGTCCCTGGCGCTCATGTGACTCCTTGAATCCCTCTCCTTCCCCCGGCTGACTTCAGCGGGAGTGCTCAGCCCTGCCCCACCCACTATAGCAGTTAGCCAGGCAGAGGAGTCCTGGCGCTCACGTGACTCCTCAAATCCCTCTCTTTCCCCGGCTGACGTCAGTGGGAGTGCTCAGCCCCGCCTACTATAGCAGTTACTATAGCAGTTAGCCAGTCAGAGGAGAGAGCAGAGGAGTCCTGGCGCTCACGTGACTCAATTCTCTCTCCTCTCTTCTTCCCCGGCTGATGTCAGTGGGAGTGCTCAGCCCCACCCGCTATAGCAGTTAGCCAGGCAGAGGAGTCCTGGGGCTCACGTGACTCCTCAAATCCCTCTCCTTCCCCGGCTGACGTCAGCGGGAGTGCTCAGCCCCGCCTACTATAGCAGTTAGCCAGTCAGAGGAGAGAGCAGAGGAGTCCTGGCGCTCACGTGACTCCTCAAATCTCTCTCCTCTCTTCTTCCCCGGCTGATGTCAGTGGGAGTGCTCAGCCCCACCCGCTATAGCAGTTAGCCAGGCAGAGGAGTCCTGGTGCTCACGTGACTCCTCAAATCCCTCTCCTTCCCCGGCTGACGTCAGCGGGAGTGCTCAGCCCCGCCTACTATAGCAGTTAGCCAGTCAGAGGAGAGAGCAGAGGAGTCCTGGCGCTCACGTGACTCCTCAATTCTCTCTCCTCTCTTCTTCCACGGCTGATGTCAGTGGGAGTGCTCAGCCCCACCCGCTATAGCAGTTAGCCAGGCAGAGGAGTCCTGGCGCTCACGTGACTCCTCAAATCCCTCTCCTTCCCCGGCTGACGTCAGCGGGAGTGCTCAGCCCCGCCTACTATAGCAGTTAGCCAGTCAGAGGAGAGAGCAGAGGAGTCCTGGCGCTCACGTGACTCCTCAAATCTCTCTCCTCTCTTCTTCCCCGGCTGATGTCAGTGGGAGTGCTCAGCCCCACCCGCTATAGCAGTTAGCCAGGCAGAGGAGTCCTGGCGCTCACGTGACTCCTCAAATCCCTCTCCTCTCTCCTTCCCCGGCTGATGTCAGTGGGAGTGCTCAGCCCTGCCCGCTATAGCTGTCAGCTGGGCAGAGGAGAGAGCCAAGGAGTCACATGAGCGCCTGGAGACGCTCTAAGGCAATGATGGTGAACCTTGGCACCCCAGATGTTTTGGAACTACATTTCCCATGATGCTCAACTACACTGCAGAGTGCATAAGCATCATGGGAAATGTAGTTCCAAAACATCTGGGGTGCCAAGGTTCACCATCACTGCTCTAAGATATAATCTGCTTTTTTTTCTTTAGCACAGGAATAAGTATTGGGGGGGTGGCATGATCATAGTATAGTGGGTTAAAGCGGTTGTATACCCCACTACCTACCTACAGGTAAGCCTATAATAAGTATAACCGATGCTGTCATTGGTCTTCAACTCCGGTCCTCGGGGCCCACTAACAGGCCAGGTTTGCAAGATAACTAAATTACATCCCAGGTGATATCATTTGCTGCTCAGTGATTGCAGTACTCTAGTCTGCATCTCCCCAAGCTAATACTTAAAGTCTGGCCTGTTAGTGTGCCCTGAGGACCGGAGTTGAGGACCACTGATTTAATGGAATGTCAAACATTTAGCAGCGCTGATAATGGTCCATCACACATAAAATGGAATAATCAAAGGCAATCAGACAATGGGAGTTCTAATCAATGTCCATGAGAAGTGAGAAAGTAACCAAAGGGAAGGTGGATGTGACTAATCACAATGATGATTTTATTTTAACTTGATTATATTTTTTATGCCTTCGATTATTTCATTTTATTTTGATTTATAGCAGCAGCTCTGCTCTGGAATTTTTTTATTTATCCTTATTGATCCACTGCGCAGGGTGGAGACTTTTTACATATCTCTCTATCTATTATATATCTCTACCTCACCTAATAAATAACTATATTATATTATATATATAGCTATAGCTATAGCGCTTCCTGCCTTCTAGGGTCTCCCCATAGCCACCCCTTATGTTACTAAGACTACTCTTGTGTACACAAAAGCTGCCACAGGCATGGATAACTTTGTCTGCAAACTGCTTCCCTCTGAGGCAGGAGTGGCTTGGATAATCTCATGCTGCAGCTATGAGACTCGGGTAGTTTTAGAGGTACGGGGTGTTTTGTCAGCCAATAATCTCATGAACTATAAGAGTACATTATACCTCTGTATACAGCATATTTCTGCAACCATAAAAACCCAATCGCATACAATTACTCCTTGTCGGTGTTGGGATTTGATGCACACTGTGATCACGTTGTACATGTTGGACTTCTCTTTATCACTTAATTCACTTGGGACTATTATTTCAGTTGGACAATCATTTTATTCATTATTTGATTGGACGCATATAAATAAATAAATACAGCATATGAGTTGAATTATATGTTCAAGTATATATTATTTTTAGCGCTGCACATTTTTATATATTTTATGGTTTTGTCACTTTTTTGTCTGGTGATCAGTGCAAGCAGCTTGTGTTTATAGGTAGCGCAGTATTTCCAACCCTATGTGCTTATAAAAACCCAACAGAGGTTCTGAAAAGGGACTTTTTTTTTCTTCAAGGATGTGTTTCCTTTTGAAAGTAAAGTGTGGTTTGTGAATGTCCGTTTTTTTTTTTTTTTTTTTTTTTTTTGTTCATGTTGTACTTTTTATTTTTTACAGCTGTGCAATGTACTTTGCCTCAATGCACACGAGCAGGCATTGCATTATTGCGGCGCGCTTCACAAATACATGAAGGTGAGTTATTGGGTCCTCAAAGTGGAGTTTTATCTCCTATTTTTTGATTTTATTTTTCACACCCTCCTTTTTCAGAATTGGCAATATGATTTTCTTTTTAACCTCCCTGGCTGTCTGATTAGGTCAGGATTTCTGTGCTAAAAGTGGTACATTGTTTTGCATGGAAATCTGTTTTTATATTTTAAAACTCTCCTTTCCCCCCTGTCGTCCTCCTCCTCCTTTCCCCCCTGTCCTCCTCCTCCTCCTCCTCCTTTCCTCCTCCTCCTCCTCCTCCTCCTCCTCCTCCTCCTCCTCCTTTCCCCCCTGTCCTCCTCCTCCTCCTCCTCCTTTCCCCCCTGTCCTCCTCCTCCTCCTCCTCCTTTCCCCCCTGTCCTCCTCCTCCTCCTCCTCCTCCTCCTTTCCCCCCTGTCCTCCTCTCCTCCTCCTCCTCCTCCTCCTCCTTCCCTCCCTGTCCTCCTCCTCCTCCTCCTCCTTTCCCCCCTGTCCCCTCCTCCCCTTTCCCCCCTGTCCTCCTCCTCCCTCCTCCTCCTCCTTCCCTCCCCTGTCCTCCTCCTTTCCCCCCTGTCCTCCTCCTCCTCCTCCTCCTCCTCCTCCTTTCCCCCCTGTCCTCCTCCTCCTCCTCCTCCTCCTCCTCCTTTCCCTCCCTGTCCCCTCCTCCCTCCTCCTCCTTTCCCCCTTCCTCCTCCTCCTCCTCCTCCTCCTCCTTCCCCCCCTTCCTCCTCCTCCTCCTCCTCCTCCTCCTTTCCCCCCTGTCCTCCTCCTCCTCCTCCTCCTCTCCTCCTCCTCCCCCTGTCCTCCTCTCCTCCTCCTCCTCCTCCTCCTCCTCCTCCTCCTTTCCCCCCTGTCCTCCTCCTCCTCCTTTCCCCCCTGTCCTCCTCCTCCTCCTTTCCCCCTGTCCTCCTCCTCCTCCTCCTCCTCCTCCTTTCCCCCCTGTCCTCCTCCTCCTCCTCCTCCTCCTTTCCCCCCTGTCCTCCTCCTCCTCCTCCTCCTCCTCCTCCTTTCCCCCCTGTCCTCCTCCTCCTCCTTTCCCCCCTGTCCTCCTCCTCCTCCTTCCTTTTCCCCCCTGTCGTCTCCTCCTCCTCCTCCTCCTCCTCCTCCTCCTCCTCCTCCTCCTCCTTCCTCCTCCTCCTTTCCCCCCCTGTCCTCCTCCTCCTCCTCCTCCTCCTCCTCCTTTCCCCCCTGTCCTCCTCCTCCTCCTCCTCCTCCTCCTCCTTTCCCCCCTGTCCTCCTCCCTCCTCCTCCTCCTCCTTTCTTTCCCCCCTGTCCTCCTCCTCCTCCTCCTCCTCTCTCCCCCCTGTCTCGTCTTGCCTCCTCCTCCTCCTCCTCCTCCTCCTCCTCCTCCTGTCCTCCTCCTCCTCCTTTCCCCCCTGTCCTCCTCCTCCTCCTCCTCCTCCTCCTCCTCCTTTCCCCCCTGTCCTCCCTCCCTCCTCCTCCTCCTCCTCCTCCTTCCTTTCCCCCCTGTCCTCCTCCTCCTCCTCCTCCTCCTCCTTTCCCCCCTGTCCTCCTCCTCCTCCTCCTCCTCCTCCTCCTCCTCCTTTCCCCCTGTCCTCCTCCTCCTCCTCCTTTCCCCCCTGTCCTCCTCCTCCTCCTCCTCCTCCTCCTCCTTCTTTCCCCCCTGTCGTCGGTCCTCCTCCTCCTCCTCCTCTCCCTCCTCCTCCTCCTCCTCCTGTCCTCCTCCTCCTTTCCCCCCTGTCCTCCTCCTCCTCCTCCTCCTCCTCCTTTCCCCCCCTGTCCTCCTCCTCCTCCTCCTCCTCCTTCTTTCCCCCCCTGTCCTCCTCCTCCTCCTCCTCCTCCTCCTCCTCTCCCCCCTGTCGTCGTCGTCCTCCTCCTCCTCCTCCTCCTCCTGTCCTCCTCCTCCTCCTCCTCCTTTCCCCCCTGTCCTCCTCCTCCTCCTCCTCCTCCTCCTCCTCCTCCTCCTCCTCCTCCTTTCCCCCCTGTCCTCCTCCTCCTCCTCCTCCTCCTCCTCCTTCCCCCCCTGTCCTCCTCCTCCTCCTCCTCCTCCTCCTTTCCCCCCTGTCCTCCTCCCTCCTCCTCCTCCTCCTCCTCCTTTCCCCCCTGTCCTCCTCCTCCTCCTCCTCCTCCTCCTCCTTTCCCCCCTGTCCTCCTCCTCCTCCTCCTCCTCCTCCTCCTCCTCCTTTCCCCCCTGTCCTCCTCCTCCTCCTCCTCCTCCTCCTCCTCCTTTCCCCCCTGTCCTCCTCCTCCTCCTCCTCCTCCTCCTTCCTCCCCCTGTCCTCCTCCTCCTCCTCCTCCTCCTCCTCCTCCTTTCCCCCCTGTCCTCCTCCTCCTCTCCTCCTCCTCCCTCCTCCTCCTCCTCCTTTCCCCCCTGTCCTCCTCCTCCTCCTCCTCCTCCTCCTCCTCCTCCTTTCCCCCTGTCCTCCTCCTCCTCCTCCTCCTCCTCCTCCTCCTCCTCCTCCTCCTCCTCCTCCTCCTCCTCCTTCTTTCCCCCCTGTCGTCGTCGTCCCTCCTCCTCCTCCTCCTCCTCCTCCTCCTCCTGTCCTCCTCCTCCTCCTCCTGTCCTCCTCCTGTCCTCCTCCTCCTCCTGTCCTCCTCCTCCTCCTCCTTTCCCCCCTGTCCTCCTCCTCCTCCTCCTCCTCCTCCTTTCCCCCCTGTCCTCCTCCTCCTCCTCCTCCTCCTCCTTTCCCCCCTGTCCTCCTCCTCCTCCTCCTCCTCCTCCTCCTCCTCCTTTCCCCCCTGTCCTCCTCCTCCTCCTCCTCCTCCTCCTCCTTTCCCCCCTGTCCTCCTCCTCCTCCTCCTCCTCCTCCTCCTCCTCCTTTCCCCCCTGTCCTCCTCCTCCTCCTCCTCCTCCTCCTTTCCCCCCTGTCCTCCTCCTCCTCCTCCTTTCCCCCCTGTCCTCCTCCTCCTCCTCCTCCTCCTCCTTTCCCCCCTGTCCTCCTCCTCCTCCTCCTCCTCCTCCTCCTCCTCCTCCTCCTCCTTTCCCCCCTGTCCTCCCTCCTGTCCTCCTCCTCCTCCTCCTCCTCCTCCTCCTCCTCCTGTCCTCCTCCTCCTCCTCCTCCTCCTCCTCCTCCTCCTGTCCTCCTCCTCCTCCTCCTCCTCCTCCTCCTGTCCTCCTCCTCCTCCTCCTCCTCCTCCTGTCCTCCTCCTTTCCCCCCTGTCCTCCTCCTCCTCCTCCTCCTCCTCCTTTCCCCCTGTCCTCCTCCTCCTCCTCCTCCTCCTCCTCCTCCTTTCCCCCCTGTCCTCCTCCTCCTCCTCCTCCTCCTTTCCCCCCTGTCCTCCTCCTCCTCCTCCTCCTCCTCCTCCTCCTTTCCCCCCTGTCCTCCTCCTCCTCCTTTCCCCCCTGTCCTCCTCCTCCTCCTTCTTTCCCCCTGTCGTCGTCCTCCTCCTCCTCCTCCTCCTCCTCCTCCTCCTCCTGTCCTCCTCCTCCTTTCCCCCCTGTCCTCCTCCTCCTCCTCCTCCTCCTCCTCCTTTCCCCCTGTCCTCCTCCTCCTCCTCCTCCTCCTTTCCCCCCTGTCCTCCTCCTCCTCCTCCTCCTCCTTCTTTCCCCCCTGTCCTCCTCCTCCTCCTCCTCCTCCTCCTCCTCTCCCCCCTGTCGTCCGTCCTCCTCCTCCTGTCCTCCTCCTCCTCCTTTCCCCCTGTCCTCCTCCTCCTCCTCCTCCTCCTCCTCCTCCTCCTCCTCCTTTCCCCCCTGTCCTCCTCCTCCTCCTCCTCCTCCTCCTCCTCCTCCTTTCCCCCCTGTCCTCCTCCTCCTCCTCCTCCTCCTCCTTCCCCCCTGTCCTCCTCCTCCTCCTCCTCCTCCTCCTCCTTTCCCCCCTGTCCTCCTCCTCCTCCTCCTTTCCCCCTGTCCTCCTCCTCCTCCTCCTCCTCCTCCTTCTTTCCCCCCTGTCGTCGTCCTCCTCCTCCTCCTCCTCCTCCTCCTCCTCCTCCTCCTGTCCTCCTCCTCCTTTCCCCCCTGTCCTCCTCCTCCTCCTCCTCCTCCTCCTCCTCCTCCTCCTCCTCCTTTCCCCCCTGTCCTCCTCCTCCTCCTCCTCCTCCTCCT